>NC_092826.1:128101377-128465917 GCF_039878825.1 Excalfactoria chinensis
TGAAATCACAGATCCTCCACCTCTGATTTTCTTACAATGTTTTCTCGGGAAGAGGATGAGGCAATGATATTCTCTCAGTTTACTTCCAGAAATTGGAAAGTTTGCTAACTTAGGCTGAGAGTTACATCTATTTACATTTATTCCTTCTAGAGATAGGTATTCCTCTGATGCTCAGCAGGCAGAGATTAGGATAAGGCTCATCACTACAGATATTGGGAAGCTCCACTTCTGGTGAGTGTGCACTTTACAGTTGAACTGGTTGCATGGAGAAACAACAGTGATTCCCCTGTGAGCTGCAGACCCTGTTCACATTGCTGGCTTCACAAGCCTACAAGCCCAGTGCAGTGTGCAGGCACACGCTATCTCACGCTATTTGAATTGGTGCAACTCCCTCAAAATAAAATAAAATAAAATAAAATAAAATAAAATAAAATAAAATAAAATAAAATAAAATAAAATAAAATAAAATAAAATAAAATAAAATAAAGAAATAAATAAATAAACTTAATAAAACAAAGCAACCAAGGTCTCATGATTTTCCTAATTCTGAGTTTTACATTATTATTTTATGTAAAAGAGCAGTTCCAAGAAGATATTAATGAGGTTAAGATGGCATCATCAGAATAACATGTCTTTTCAGGATCAGAAAGAGTGAGCTAAGAAATAGAAATTACCTGGAACTTACTGATAGTAAGGGTGAGATTAGGATCTTTGGGCAACAAGGAGGAAGAGGAAACAATGGAGGAAGGAGATGAACACCAGTTCAGTGATTGATGGCAGGATTACTGTAGCCCACCAGGCAGTGTGATCCTGTATATGACAAAAATGATCACGGGGACGGTGAAGTGCTGGCAAAGCAAAGGGAGAATTAGGGCCTTTCTACAAGGCCCTGTGCACCTCACCTGAAATCCTGTAGTCATCTGTGTCTGTCACATTGTCACATTCAGACAAAGTCAAATTGGGATAGGTGCAGAGGAAGGCTGCAATGTTAAGCAGTTTATGTTATGAGTGAGCTGCTTTATGAGATTAAGAGCCTGCTAAATAAAGCCAGTCTTCTATCCTACAGCATGTCCGAAGCCATGGGGCTACTCTCATAGCCTATGAATGCTCCCCATTTACTACCAAGTCCCACTTCCAATGGGAAGCAGTTTTTTCTTAAATAGCCTTGGGAGAGACCATGTACCCTCTCCTGCATGATGGCTCTAAGAGGTGGCAGCAAAAAGTGCATCAGGTAGAATTACCCCAAGCCTTAGCCCATCAGGAACAAAGGAAGCTCAGATTCAGCCTTCCCTGCTGCTCCTGGAGATTTCTGCTGCTCTCCCTTTGCTAGTGATGATGACACATCACTAAATGTCATGTTTCTCATTGGGGACTGTGAGTTCCTGCACAGGTTGTGCCCCGGGCAGAGCTGCGGCGCAGCACCCCGTGTCCTCACCCGCTCTCACCTCCCTGCAAGGAGGCCAGCATAATTGGGTTCCTATTTTTGCTCTTGGTACAGTATGCCTGAAAAGGAAAGAAATCTCTTCTAGGAGAAAACAGGTTTGAAAGAGAAGAAATGTGCCCTGAGCCTGGTGAGCTCAGTGACTATGGTGATATACACTCTTTACATGTTTAGACACTTAAAGGAGGTGCTCCAAGTCTTCCTCCTGGTGTACCTGTGCTCTGTATGGACACTAGTTTCCCAGAGCCCTCTGCATGGAACCCGTGCCGTGCAGAGCTTCAGACTGAGGCATGCTGTCCCAGCCCTGTCTGTGATGAGTGCGGCAGAGACGTACCCGAGAGAGGCATGGGGCGGGTAGGCACCGGGAGCGGGACATCCAACCAGCAAAGAAAATGGAGCCTGATTAATGCGTCCGCCACACAAAAAACGGGCAGGGGCTGTCCTTTGTTCCTTTATTTGTGACTTTGCAATGTGGATTTGATTACAGCGCTCTGAACTCAGCAGATTTCCTCCCCGCGCGCAGTGGAAAACATTGATGTCCTATTTACAAAGAATTTCTGGGAAGCCTGTTGCACATACATATCAACAACTGCTTGCTTGGATGGTTTTTATTTAATAGTGTTTTGAAAAGCATATGGAGAAGATTTCTACTGTGGTACATTTAACTCAGAAATGTGTTGTGCCTGGAGGAAGGAGCTTTTAGGAGTTACGGTACTTTGTATCTGTGAAGTGTGCTGGTGGAGGGATGTGCGTTCAGGCTCTTGTTTTATTGTAATCTCCGGAGCCTGTGGCTGGCTTGTACCTTGATGGAGATCTCGGTTTGTACTCAGTGCAAGTTCTATTTAGTAGAATTTTTGCTCAAGGCTTTGAGTTTTATAACATTTTTTATGACATTTGCTCTTTGGAACAATATCTGCAATACGTTTGTTTTCCTTTACTCCAAGCTCCAGCAATCACCCTAAAAAGGCATTACATAACGCACCACATCTGGCCTTGAAAAGGACAGTCTGTATTTGGGTCACGATCATTACTTTAATGGAGGTGCAGTGAGGAGACTCGAAGGTAGGTAATGTCCCCCAGATTTGGAAATGTCCTTTTATGGTATTTGTTTTAACTAACGGTTATTTATTTCCAGGTCACAGGAGAAGCCTTTCAGAGCTGGTGCGCAGGAGCAATACAGAGTACAAGCAAATGTGTCTGCAGTCTGTAGGAACCCAATATATCCTGCATGAGCAGGAACTGCAGCCATCGGACCCCACCGCATTTGGCTGCTCTTGAGTTCCTGATGATTTTCTCCATTGCAAATAACTTCTGAATTTGTTAGCATGCAGTAGGAAGCCTGAAGGCACGAAAGCAAGCCAGTGTTATTTGTACAGTCTTTTTTATTTCAAAATAACCCTGTATCTGGTGCAATTCACTTTAAATAGTACATCCTCATATTATTGTTCTGAAAGGTTCCTTAAAAAATCGTGAGGGACTTTTCTGTTTCCTTATTGAAATTTACAGCGGTCTTTTCAGCAAGGAAGAAACGAACCAGGGTGCCGCATCTGAAAGTCTCTGCACAGACAACTAACCAAAATAAAGGTAAATGGACATGTTAAGTCTTTGCAGCAGTCAAACCCAACTAACCATAAAAGCCATATAAAGCCAATTTCACTCTCCAAAGCAGAGAGCAAACCAGAGTAGTGTGACTGTTTGGTAACTTAGCTCAATTTCATCAAGTTGCAAACATGTAAAGTAGATTCCTCAGTCAGCTCCTTGATTTTAGAGTGGAAGGCAAACCCTCCCCAACGTTTCAATCAGATCTCACAGATACTTGAAAGTGCAGCCTGTGTTATTTGTAATCAAAGTGTTTCTCTTGTTTCTCTTTCAGGAAATTCATGCTTGAAATCTCTGTGGGCTAAAAAATCATACTGGGCCTGGTTAGGAAGCTGAGTTCCCAGTGCAGGCTGAAGAATGAAATGCCTTCACAACACAGCAGGTAAATGTGCAGAATAAATGTATACACACACTATGCGTACAGCAGCATATCTGGGAAACAAGAGGGGGAACTGAAAGAGAAAAGAGTGGGAAGTGAGCAGAAGAGGAAAGGAGACTAGAATAAGCACGAACAACCTGAGTCAACATTAACAAGAAAAGACTCCCTGAAGGGAAGAGGTCCCTTTCTCATGACTTCTCTGTTTATTGATTCAAATGGAAGAAGATAGATACCACATTGTGAACCTGTCTTCTAATTAGAAAACGAGCTAAGAGATACAATTAAAACATCTGATTTTAAGAGTGCATGAAAAGCAACCTTAGTGTTTTGACTACGACCTGTTTAGTCTGCTTTGAGCTTTTTAGAAGCTTAATATCAGAGGTTATGGAACAGATGGAAGAAATCATGCCAGCACATTTTTTCCCTTTAACCCAAATAATAGGATGTGCAGTAGGTAGGTAAACATGTGTGGTAGAATAAAACCTTTATTTAGCTGTCAGAACACAAAAGCGCCATGGCCTCTGTGATTTTCTGTTACTGAAAATCAGTATTATATCTTTAGCCTGCAAACAAACAGAAATTCGCAGAAATACGTTAAAAATCCCTACTTCACATTCTTTAATTGCTTATATCTTATATGGGAGGGATGATTTCAATGCATGGCAAACCAGTTAAATATTCACTGTCTTTGCAGCAGTCTAACTTCATCAAACGATTCTGTTAGGCTCATTTGTAACCTGCTGGTTTGTGAACCTATCTATCTCCAAACACTCACACAGGAGCAGTGTCAGCAATGATGGCCCTACAGAGCAGCCCGCAAGGGCAAACAACCACAGTTGCTCTTCTCGCGTGGAACAAAGATTGCCACTTCTGCAAATAGCATGAAGGCCATTAAACAGTAACAGCATGGAATCTACACCTTGTTTTATCAGAAGATTATAGCGATGACAGCAAAAGGAGGATGCATGCCCACATAAGAGCAAAAGGAGGATGTGCGCCCAAGTGGGAGCAGAGGGGATTTTTGGTATGGTGAAGCTCTGAAGAAGACTCAGCACAAGGGTCTCTGGCAGCAGCACAGCAGTGACAGCCCCACTGGGTGTCATATACTGAACTCAGAGCTGATGGAGAATGGAATTAAGACATAGAGGAAATATACAGATAACGATTGCTCTCCACTGGCAGAGTTCCAAAAATATCATCATCTTTATGCATCATAGATATCTTTAAAGATATGGTTAAAAACTCCAGGACCCAAAGAGCATTTGGTAGTGTCTGCTGGAAAAACACCTAGGAAGGAGCTGGTGAGTCAGCCCAATTTGTGTTTTTACAGTGATGTTAAAGACCAAGTTCATTTATAAGAGAGAGAAGTCTGCACCTCTGAAATCTTGTCTATATTAGGGAATTTTACTCGTAAAACAGGGAAGCAAAATAACTTGACACATTCCATCGGCTAAGCCCCACTAAAGTTAAAATTGCTGGGAGGTTAAATATGCACATATTTCTGCTGCCTTTCAGCATTTTTGCTGGTGGATCAATCGAGTGTTCCTCAGCAGGCTAATTCTGTCCCTGCTTTGGAGCATGCTCAGAGTTGCCAGATTTTAAGCAAGATGTTCAGAGCTGCTGTGTATGTTCACAATGATGCCTTTTTGCTTACTTGCTTTACTGACATTGACGAACCATTTCCCAGATTTGTCCCTCATTCTCTCCCCCCCAAAAAAAATCAGATTGTAAGAGATTTTCAAAGAAGCATCATCTGCCTGAACAGTTAAAACTTAAAACAACCACCAGCTGAAATTATAGCCAACGAGAAGCTGCCTCTTGTAATGGAAATATCAGACATCCTTAATTGTAGGTCACCACCAGTTCTGCCTACAATGGAATTCGTTTATTTTCATCCATAGAAATGAATGGAGATTAGGGGAAAGAAAAAAAATCCACCTCTTAAATCCAAAATCCAGGCTGCTCTTCCCTGCCGGGCCAGCAAGCAGCTACAGAATTCCCACCCCACTTGTTTGCTGTGGTTACACAGCCCTGTGTTATTTCCACTATCTCACATACGGAGCCAAAAGAACTTGGAAGATGAAAAGAGTTTTGCTTTCAAATATTTTCCTTTTAAAAGCAGAAAACTAAGTGTAATTCTATTAGTGCATTCTTATTTTGGAGGGACCGCTGAAGTCAGGAAATACCAAGTCAGTGCTCTGTTCTATTCATTGTGCAGATGTACCGCTTTCTATTCCTCTTTTCCTTGTTAAATAGCCGTTGTGTCATATTTTTATGATGGCGTGTGCAGTACGACGGGTTCTGCAGCAGAGCTGGAATCACCACCCGGGGAGATTCGTTAGAACCGAAAAGGACGGGCGAAAAATGACGTGTAAAAAATGGCTGAAAGCAAGCCAGCTTGGGACAGAAAGCGGAGCTGGTGCTCGGCTGCACCTTCTCTTCAACAGAGTCAGGGCACGGTTCATCTCCAGAGAATCTTCTGGAGGGTCTCACTGCTGTCACCGCAGGTAGAGGGGGCTTTTTAAAATTTATTTATTTATTTATTTGTTTATTTATTTATTTTTCCCCTAACCATAAAGCGAAGATTCTTGCTCAGAAATCCTGGCGATGATTACCAGTTAAAATAGTTCTCTTGTTCTTTACCTGCGCTTCGTGATGCTGAAACACTTCACTGTAGGCCACTTAGGTAGATAAACGAAAGATATTTAAAGTGTTAGAGGAACGAAGCGAAGCAAAACGAGCCGAGGGCTCTCGAACACTGACGCTGACTGAAGTCTGACCTTTCCTCCCCGGCAGAACGCCGTCCTGCCCCGAGGCTCTTCCTGATGGAGCAGCATCCCTATCCATCTCCTGGTGCTCTGCAAGGGCTTCCAATCGGATCTGGCGGCTTTGTTCTGCTCGATAGCGCTGTAATGGGTCATTTCCCCGACCTACGCCGCGTGGGTAACGGAGGGGTCACAGAGGCTCCCATGTTAAATCACTGAGAGTAGGAATGGGACTCTTGAAGGCAGCTACAGTGTTGCCATTGAAGCCTGTTCGTAGCCAGAGCTTCGTCAACAGAACTCATTCGCTGGACTTCTTCCCAAGAGCGCCTTTTGATTCTCTCGTCCGCTTTTTGTTGCGAGTCTCTGTCTTTTTACGAGCAGCTCTGCAGGCTGTGCCCCGACATCGCCTTCCAGCACCCCTCCTTCCACCCGCACGGCTGCTCCACACAGAACTGCCTGCACTGAGCTTTGGGGGACAGATTCCTTTCAGCTCCGTCCCTCCAAGAAACATTTTGCTTTCTACTGCCCTGAGATGAATGAACTACAGATGGATTACTCCCACCAAGTTGCACTGAAACACTCTCATAATGATACAAAATACTACAAAATACCAAATGCACTGAAAGAAACCAGCCAGATGTCATGTACACCAATTCAAGCATGGAGAAATGGAGGCTGCTTGCCAGTGGCTGGGTCTGCAAGAGGCACAGTGCTGATGCTGGCAAGTTTCTTAGTAATGTCTACTACATACAGCTCTGGGTAGATCTGGTAGTGGATAATAGGTCACCCCAAAATTCCTTCTCCAGTAGGGATCCTCTAGATGAAATCAATAGGAGTGAAGCTGCGTTTGGGCACAAGGACAGTTTTCAGGTACCATGCATCATGGGTCTCTCATTTCATTTTTTTCTGGATATTAAATAAATAAAAATAAAAAATAAAAAATAAAAATAAAAAAATAAAAAATAAAAAATAAAATAAAAGCACTCCAGCCCTCTTGCTTTCCTCCTTAACTTCCTCACCTCTTTGGCTGCAGTTAAGACTCCCAGGGGAAAACTTGTATTCACTTTAATGCCGACTTGACTCAGCAAAATGTAATGAGGCTCTGGCCAAACACTCCCTGAGTCCATTTCAGAGGTCTGTCAGGGAACAGGCTCCTCCTCCTCTTCCTCCTTAGGTGTCCCTGCAGATTCCTGCTCCAGAATCGGGTGGGTAACAGCCCCATTGGGTGAGCAGGGAATGCTCCCAGAGATGGGTGAGCTGCTCACGCGCAGAGCGGCTGACAGCCTGCTGCACGTCTGCTGCTCAGCAAAGACACGGTTGCAGCCTGACAGAGCAGCACTGAAAATTTCATAATGGAAAATGATAACAAGGAGATTGCCTTCAGCCTTGGGGAATGTGATCTAATCCCAAACGGGGGAGGCATGCAGACAAACCTGACACTCTTCTGCACGAACCTTAACCCTTAAGATATTAATACACATCTTAACAGATCTTAAGCTTTGTGGGTCATTATATTTAATGTTTAATTATTTTTATTATTAACTTGCTACTCATTATTTTGTGCATAACGCTAAGCCAGTAATTTCTTAAACTCTTTGGCTTTCTTCAGACAGGAAGGTTACACTCACTTAGCTTCTAACACGGGAGTTTAGCTTTCAGCTGATAGTACTTTGCATCTTGCTTCAGTATGTCCTGATTAAATATGGCAAGTCGAAATATTCCTTCTAATACCGGAATGATGTTTTTCTTATAAAAGGATCCCAGGTGGCCAGGTAACAGAAGAGAGGTCTCTTGCAGTGAAATGAATACTAATACAGAATTTGAAGAGTACTGTTTCTAAATGGGAAAGATGCAGAAATGATTGCAGCGTATTATCCTGAAACATATATTTTCGGGCTCCAAATCAACGTCCAGATATTAATTAATCCCTGTGTTTTCTTTTTGAGCTCATGTCTACAGCTATGGATGGAAGTGCTCTATGTGGTCTGGCCACACTGTAAGGAGCGCTGAATCCCCTCAGAGAAGCACAACCCTTCCCATGACTTCTCCCACAGTGGATCTCTGTAGTGAAACTGCACATTTACCTTTCAGACACCATCTAGGAAAGTACAGGGAAAGCCATATGGCTCAAGGAGATATCTCCTATAATTAGATATCACTTAACACAGTACCTAATTGTACGGATGCAGAGCCTACATCTGTTGGAACTGGGCGTACCATGAAATGTCAAATGCAGATTTAGACACGAGTAGGACTGCAAAAGGGAAATTAAGCATCTTTGACATTCTTTTAATTGAGAGAGAAAGAACTTTCTGATGAGTTTGTGAAGATTCTGATGGAGAAGAGCAAAAAGATTGAAGGAATCTGAATCTTTTCCCAGCAGGAAGGTGGAATAAAAAGTACTTGGAGTACTTGTTACCTATCTCCCCATAGCACTCCCCCACAGAGAAGCAGAGATTTCTACTCCTAGCTGATAAATGTATTTTTAGTAGATGCCGTTGGAACAAGGAAGTCCAAATGAACCCTCACATACTTTTCTTGGTGAAGGAATTTCCCATGTTGTGATCTTGGCTAGTCTCTCAAAGCATTTGGGAAGCCACCCCTGGTGAATTAGAAGTGTCTGACATGATGCATGACATTCTATATACTGTATATCAGTTAAGTAAAAAATTAAGTCAAACATCTACCTGAAGCTGTCTGCCATGGAAATCCTTTGTTGTCTTCATAGGAGGGATTTGCATAAGCTGTATGACTTGGATTTAGGAACTATTTTGAATAAAGAGGAAAGAAAAACTAATAAATCACCGAGTACACATCTTCTCAAAGCACAGAATGAGGTGGGGTAAAGTTAGCATGATTATGGGATTGGAACTAAAACTGACTGAAAAGAGAATCATTAATATTTCCTTCCTGTGAAGCTGTCATCCACGTTGGGTACAGCTGTAGCAGCTGAGAATAACACTGGTCGTACAACTGGACGCGGTAACATCTTCAGTCCCTTTAAATAAATGGGAGAAAGACCGAGCCCGCAGCTGCTGGTCCAGCACAGTACTTCTTAGCTGAGCTGCTGCTGCCTGCAGTTTGCTGACACACCGGGATCTGACAGCAGCCGCGGCGGCAGTAATCTCCTGGGGAGGGACGAGGGGGACAGCCACAGGCATAACCAAGGGATCAGGAATCTAGGCCAGGCCCCTGACTTTGTGACCTTCCTAATCTTTAAAAATAGCTTTATGCATGTGTGTGTATGCAAGCGTATGCTATGTAATGACAGACATACGCTACAAACGTTACCTGAAATTGCTCTGCATATTATTTAATGCCCTGAAATGCAGAAAAAAGACAGTGCAGGAAAGGCATGCCGAGCTCTTGTGTGGTAGGACATGGGAAATAGCAGTGAGCAGCAAGAAGAAGAATGCACAGCAGAACTTACATAACGTACCCTTTTCAGTTCAGCTATGGGTTTTGCTCTGGCACATCTGACGATCCCTGGCAGGCTGGGTACCATTTAGTGTTTTCTTCTACTCATGAAGAACGGCCTGTTAGTGGAATTTGGCACTTCAGTCTGGGTTGTCACAGCAATGGACAGGTCTGCCTGGTTATTTTATTCTCCAGTCTTGGCCAAGTCAGCAGAACAGGTAATCCATAACTCTGCCACAGGAAAGTGACTGTGAAAACAGCACCAAAAACGTTTGTTTAGGATTCATATCAGTGTGCATCTTTTTGAGAAGAATGGAGACCCGAGCAAATGTTTATGTCCTTAAAATGCATTTTCAGAGGCCGTAAAACTAATGTAGTGCATCTCCATTAAAGAGAAAATGTGACTGATTCTGATTGACTCAGACTGAGACTACGTTGTAGTTAAAATGCCTCGGAACAAACTCTGATAAACAGTTGCCTATAAGTTGTTTTTTCATGCCAGACGAATAAACAGCAGTCGCAAACGTTTCTCAGCCCTTCTGGAAGTAAAGTTTAAGCAACCGACAATGTGAAGACTCATATGTCAGAGACCCTAAAAATGCCACTTGGGAGCAGAGCAGTCTTTACAAAACAATCATCAACGACAGATAAAACAGTCACACAAGTATAGAAGTCCTGCATTCAAGGTGAAGAGTGCTATTGTAGTGAAGAGCTTTTTTATTTTGCCAATTAATCTTGCTTGTAAAATCAGCAATTAATCCCACAAAATTCTTGTCATTATTCAGAATAAATGGCACGGCAGTGAAGTAGTGTTATTAATAACAACCAAGCAAAGCTTTTCCAGCCTCCTCGTCAAGATGCTACAATGATGAATCCAAAATACAAGCACATCTGGCTGTAGGAACAAACATCAAGTTTTTAATTATACATCTTTGTGGGAAGAGGTTTTCACAGTTAGCCTCTCTTTGCAAAGAATGCCCAAATGTTTCATAAAGACTTGAATGGATTGCAAATATTATAAACAAGAACATTTTCAAAGGCATAGCAAATGCTTTTGTTGCCTTTGGTGTAGGGTGATACAGGATATGAGGTAAAAATCCACAGATATATGGCCTTATCAGGGAACAGTGTTTAAAGATACCATGCAAAAATGACACTAATTGCAAGCAAGGCAACAAATCGCAGGACTTTTCACCCCACAGCAATGAGTGTAAAAGTTGGAGCTAACTTCATTACGCAGAGAGATGAAGTCATCTCCATAAACCTCGCTAATGTCATGACAGGAAAACCCATCACACTGACTGGACTGATGTCGAGAACAGGAGAACCGACGTGAGATGCCTGCAAGGTGTGCAACTGTAGGTGCCTCATGCTCTACTGACAAGATCCCTACCAGCTCCAAAGGCAGACTGAAGTGACTGCAGAGGGCTTTACATCTGAGCTGGAGGCAGGTAAGTCCCATGCATGATCACCTACTGCCATTACTATACATGAATTAGGCATCACCTGCAGAAGGTAACTGCTTCAACAAATGCTTACCAACAGCTACTAAAACAGGTAATGAATCTTTTAAATAGAAACAAAATTACCTAAAAGACATAATAAAATCATTTTTATTACCACAGATAGCCTTTGTATTTGCAAAACAATGCTCAAGAGAGAGAACTTGTAGGGGCTTAAATCCAGAGCTCTCTGTGACCACAGAACCACAGAAGGGCAGAGTCTGGAAGGCACCCTGTGTCCATCTGGCCCCAACCCTGGTCCAGCAGGGATATCTGGAGCAGCAGTCCCATGGCCACGGCCAGGTGGCTCCTGAAGATCTCCAAGGAACAGACTCCACAGCCTCTAGGCAGCCTGTGCCAGAGCTCTGTCACCCACACAGCACAGAAATGCTTCCTGGTGTTCCTCTTATTCCTTTGTGCCCATTGCCTCTTGTCCTGATTCTAGGCACCACTGGAAAGAGTCCGGCTCCATTCTCTTTGCGTCCTCCTCTCCAGTATTTATGGACATTGGTAAGATCTCCCCTCTAAGTGTCTTCTGCTCCAGTCTGAACGTCTTCAGCTCTCTCAGACTCTCCTCACACATGAGATGCTCCATTATATTTATTATTAAAAAATAAGGCCGTCTTGAGTGTGTCTGTCTTCCTTCAGCTCCTCCGTGATCCTAGTTACACACCTTTTAGTTAAATTCTCCATGCACGTGAACACATACTTCTGGTCACCCCTGCACCTTCCTAGCTCTTCACCTGACCTAACCTGCAGAGCACCTGCAGAGCTTCAAGCTGGGCTGTTCTCTACCTGTCTGCACCTGGTCTGGGGCATGCAGAAGATGCCTTGGAAATGCTGGGTGTAATTCATCTTTCATCTGGAAGCACAGCAATCACTGAGTTCCCCCAGGACATTAAAACTCGAGGTTCAATTCTATCCTCTCGTCAAAGATAGGTGAATCATCAGCACTCATAAGCTGATTCACCTCCCTAAAGACAATGAATGCTATTTGTTTTCTATATCATAATTTAAAATAGTCACTGAACTGGAGAAAGATTATTTTATAGCCTAGTGGCCATAACATTCATCTAAGGGGTGAGAGGAGCGAAGGGTATTTCGTAATACTTCTCTTGAGATGGCGCAGTCCTTGTTCTTCCTGTCCTTACGCTGTCAGACCACACCGATATGTGAGTATCAGAGTTCTTCAGAATACCTCGGACGAAGGGACATTTCCATTCAAACCTTCCCAATAAGAATAAAGGGAATTTTCAAGCCACTGGGGTCTTGGAAACCACAGGACCACGTCTGGGTGCTCTGACATAAGTTTTTAATACTTGGGTTAAAAAAACCTTTTCAATTTGATCCCACGTAAAATCTTTTATCTTTTTATTTCCATGAGGGAAAAAACATAATTATTGGGATGGATCTGAACTTCTTTTTCTGTGTTTGATTTTGCAACCAAAAAATTCCTGATATGCATAATACATGAGAACTATAATTGCTTTCCAACTCCTTATCAGCACGTGATCATCCTCGCACTGAATCGCTACTCCCAGCTCCAGTAAACTAAGCTCCGATACATTTACACCACGTTTTACACAGCTCTAAAGTGCCCAAAATATGATCTGTGCATTTTACTTTCCATTCTAATTCTGTCCATTGTAACACCATGTGTTTGTATCTACCAGACTGACCCTTACCTTGTCAAATATGAGAATCGGACCTATTAAGCTGAGCTCAGTGATGCTTCAGCTCATACTTTAGAGAGAAACTACTGCAGTATCTGCATTTCTTATTATAGTATTGAATGACAGTTTGTTGAGAGCTTGTAAGCAAAATCAGATTTCTACTTATATTTATTTGCTTGATCTAGTAGACTTAATATATATTATTTTTTGTTTCCTTTATGTTAATTCTGTATATTCAAAATACATGTTGCAAGCTCCAAAACCATTACAGCTCCAAAACAACAGCTTTCCTGTATGTATTGGCAAACAATCCCTGCAAAAGTACTGCACGCTTTGCAGTGAGAAAAAAACTACAAACAAGACATAACAGATGAATGGCATCCAACATTACAGTGCTTTAAAAATGTGCAGATATATATAAGTAAGAAGAGCATGCACTAATATAATTAAGAAATGGTCTTTTAACTTGCAATTTAAAGAGCAGAGTGAGCCAGCTGTGCAGATAGCAAAAAGAAGATTAATCCACATAAGAGCCGAACGAGCAGTCGCACAAACCTGTGAGGCAGCAAACTGCACCAGGGGTGGGGAGCAGAACTGAATCACAAACAGAGAGTATGTTACAGAAGGAAATAAACGTGAACCATATGGAAGAATATTCACAACACATTAGTGTTTAATTAGATAATATAATGGATAAGGACACTTCTGCTGCGTCATCATAAACAAAGATGAATGGAAAATGTGCTACTAATAAAAGCGGGTAATGCAACTGCACTACGACTGTAATTGGATCAGTCACAGATTTGAAAGAAAAATAATATTTTGATACAATATTTTGCTACTGTATCGTGTCGTAGAAAAGGAAGCTCAGAAGCAGACGTTCTCATATGAGGTTCCGGTGGCGCAGCGGTAGAATTCCCGTCTGCAACACCAGGGGGCCCGGGTTCGAATCCCCCCCTGTGGAGCAGGGGGTAGAAGTGCCGCTCTGCTACACAGAGGGCTCGAATCCCGGGAGTTGGACTCGATGATCTCTAAGGTCCCTTCCAACTCGCACAATACTATGATACTATGATACTATGATACTTCAAAGGCAAACAAAAAAAATCACCACAACTGCTTGCAATCTAACACTTGTACCCAAATTGGCATCTCCGATTCACTGTGAATACATACGAGGCGCCTTTTGGATAAGAACTATGGAATGGCCCTTCCAAATTTCTTCCTCTTCTAAGCTGCGATTTAACTGTGTGAAGGCTCTAAGAGAGATAACATCTGAAGTTAATATTAGCATAGGAAAATGAACCCGGAGGCCCTAGATTTGTTTTTGTGCATTTACGTTATACAGCATACCAACCTGACATAGGTAGCAACACAGGTTAATTGCTTCTGAGAGAATAACAGTAGGCAACAAATTGAGGAAAAGGAGAGTGAGGGAAACAAAATGGTTTTGAAGGCCTTTGTGATCTTCACAAACACTTCTGAACAGGATGATTGCTGAAAAGTCAGCCTCATGCATGCAAGTCATTACAGCTATATATAGCTGCATAGGCACGGATGTTTGGTGGCAGCTTACATCCTTACGTCTCAACCAGGATCAGTCTTTTCAAGCTGTGCAAGACAAGATGATTTATTAGCAGTCATAGCTTCAAGCTTTGAATGAATAAATAAAATACGGTATAGAAATAATCAAAAATAGAAGATGAGAGGAGTATAATGAGAAGTCATTCTTTTGTAAGTACATCCAAACTGCAGTTTAAAGGAATGTGTAAATTTCAGTTGGCTTTAACTTTTTTTTGAGACTGTCTGGCATCTCAGGGCTATCAGAATCACAGAACCACAGAACTGTGGCAGCCGGCTGGAAGGGCCCTCTGGGGAACATCTATTCCAACCCCTTGCTAAGCCGCTTTCCCACAGCAGGCCGCACAGGAAAGTGTCCAGGTAGATTTTGAATATCTCCAGAAGAGACTCCACCACTGCTCTGGGCAGGCTGTCCCAGTGCTCTGTCACCCTCACAGTAAGGAAATTCTTTCTCATGTCCAGTCTTCCCGTTTTTGCCTTTTATCATTTGTTCTGCCACTTCACCCCACTGACAAGAGCCTGGCGCCATCCATTTGACTCCTGCACTTTAGATATTTCTAAGCAGTGATGAGATCCCCTCTCAGCCCTCTCTTCTCCAGCTGAGCAGCTGCAGGTCTCAGCCTTTCCTTGGAAGGGAGATGCTCCAGCCCCCTCATCATCTTTGTGGCCCTCTGCAGGACTCTCTCCAAAAGTCTTCTTTGAACTGAGGAGCAGAGCACTGGGCACAGTACTGGATGTGGCCTCACCAGGGCAGAGTAGAGGAGGAGCATCACCTCCCTCAACCTGCTGGCCACACTCTTCTTAATGCACTCCAAGACCCAACTGGCCTTCCTGGCCACAGGGCGCACTGCTGCTAATGACCAACCTGTTGGCCACCAGGACCCTCAGGTCCTTCTCTGCAAAGCTTTTCCAGCAGGTCAGCCCCAACCTGTACTGAACACCATCAGAACGTATTAGATTCACTTGAAAGCAAAACTGGAAATTAAGGGGCCATCTGGGAAGGCATTAAAACCACATGTTGATATCTCTGAAATTCACTTTTTATTCAGGATTAGTTCCCCAGCTAGCTGTAGTTGAGCTGCACATTTCTGGGTCATTTTTCTACTAAATCTTTCAAATACAATTGTTACTGAAAACCAAAAACATATATTAAATATATATATATGTATATATATATATAAAACCTATTAAAAAGTAAATGTTAGGAACTGAAATTCCACGAAAATATATAGAAATGAAAATAAAGTTTAGCTGATATAAAGCAGAAAGAAAAAAAAACTATTTCCACAATCCAGAAATGAAAGAAGAAACTATTCACCCAGTCATTTTCCATTGTAATTCTAAATTGACTCAACTAAGTGGACACCATTGAATCCAGAACACTCAGGATAGGATGGGAAACTTCATTTCATAAACATGAATGAAAGGAGTAGGCACACAAATAGACGACTGGCTGTTTTTATTTAATAATGTAAATTCAGCTTACATTACTTCGGCAAAAACAGCTTGTAATAATCATCAGCTGATGATATCCCAAGATGCGGTCTGCAAGCATCTATATTCCAGCACGATTCTTGAGCTATGATAACTTTTGTCTTCAGACGATGCCAATAAATTTCAGGTAAGTGTAGCAGACCTACCATTTCAACGACATTGTGCCTATTCAGGCAGCTGAAACACACCACAGTTATGTCGCCAGAGACAAACTGAACAACCACTGCCTTATACCCCCTGCTATAAAGAAATATCTTGCCAAGCCTGCACCATCCAGGAGGAAGCAGAAAACACGCTGCTTTGCCTTGATTCTATAAACTGGTGCATGAATTAAGTCCTGCGCTGACTGAGAAGTCAGGCTGAAAGCTGTACTCCACAAAAAGGATTCCTCGTTCTCACTTGCAGGGTGTATATATAATTCAAATTATGCCTCCCATGTGCTCAGATATTGCAGAACTCCACAGAAATAGCAGGAATTTTAACAAGTGGATTTGCATCCACAATTAGAAGAACGTATTAGGTAAAAGCGCTCTTTCACAGTGGCTGCATCCTTAACTGTGATATTTTTTAGCAGAGTAAATAAAGAAAACTTGGTATAGAAAGACACGAGGTGCCCGGTTTTTGGAATTAAGTATATCAAAGTGGTGTTGTTTAAAAAAGAAAAAAGCCACAACCAACCCACCTATTTACAAGCTCTGAACGAAAAGCTTTCCCCAGTGATTGTGATAACTGATAACTTGATGTAAAACACCGTGCTCTTTTGTTTCTAGACATCCTTAGTATCAAAGATACATGATTCAGAGGCTGATTTGATTTTCTTTCCTCATTTATCCAGGTATGGCAGCACAGAGGTAGGAATGCTCCTGTCAGCTTCAGTTCTGCTCTCAGGGTGTGCTGGCCATGGTGTCATTTCTCCCAGGGCCCTGTGTTCCACTGACACTACAGCCGAGCGTGAAGGAGCAACAAGTGCCAGGAGGCTGCTTCTCTCCTCGTACTGTTAGCAAGTACAGCTTGCTCAGGATGAACAGACAAGGATTCCTGTACAGAGGTGATGAGAGACAGAACGGAATGCAAACAGGCAACCTGAATGTTAGAGGGGCCTAGAATTTTGCATGTGCTTGCAGGGCATGGGGTTACAGATCTACCAGTATACTTACAAGTAAGTTATTATTCTTGGTTTTGCTATTGCCTTCTAAAACACGACAAGTTTCAAAGAATTGGAAATTTAGCAAGAAAACTTGCACATGCCGTTGTGGTGACGTTCATCCACAGAATGATAGGCACATTCAAGAATCCTGTAGCAATGTAAGCCCCTTCTGCAGGCAGTTCCACATGCAGGGCCATCTTCTACACAAGAACCTGACGAGCCAAGAAGCTGAGCTGTTATGGCAGGACAGAATCCTGCCTTACACTTGGCTATTCACTCTCTCAAGAAGACTTTCCTGACTTCTCACTTTCATCTCAAGTCCCAGGCTGCGATGCTCAGTCACCCTTGTATCTGGAGATCCGATCTCCTAATGCCAAGGCAAATCCTTTGAAGCACCTTCTGTTAGTCCCTGGGAACACTTTGCACTGTTTGATTTGTCACCCTTCCTTAAGCACTCCCAGGCAGTGAAGTCAACAGCCAATTCACACCCGCTGGAGACAGATATGCAAAACCACTGAACAAATACCTTCAAATTTGGTTAGACTGTAAACAAATCACTTAGCCCTGTAAACTGATGACTTAGAAAAAAATCCCTTTGGATCCTGACCTAACTCTATCCTCTTCATCCCTACTGGCCCCTCCGATCCAGGCACTTCTGATTGTGCTGAGCTCTGGGGAAGCTCTCGATGCAGGCATTGCTGCGTGCTGCTGGCACTGACTAGCTCTGATCTGGAGATGTGCTGTGCTGCCTCTGTGAGATGAGGGGACACATTGGTGGCATGGTGCAGGAATGCAGCACAGGAAAGCCAAGGTCTCATATATAGCAGTGCACCAAACACTTATTAAAGGGATCCTACTAAGAAAATTGCTTTCAATGAAATTTAATTTATTTGGATAAAAGAATTGCCCACAAGCATAGAATTGTAAATGTAGCAAGACACGAATAATAATAAGAAGAAAGAAGATAAAAAAGCCTGGAGACAAATTCAAACATACCAAATTATTTTATTGCCTAAAGGAAACACAAGAAGAAATAAAAAGTACAAGCATAGAACCAGAGAATCATTTCAGTTGGAAGGGACCTGTAAAGGCCACCAGGTCCCACCCCCTGCAGTGAACAGGGACACCTACAGCTCCATCAGGTGCTCAGAGCCCCATCCAGCCTGACTTTGGGTGTCTCCAGGGACGTGGCACCGAACACCTCTCTGGGCACCCTGTGCCAGTGCCTCTCCACCCTGACTGTAAAAGACTTTCCCCTACATCCAGTCTAAATCTTTTAGTTTGAAACCACTTCCCCCTTGTCCAGCTACAGCAGACCCTGCTAAAAAGTCTGTCCCCTTCTTTCTTACAGCCCCCTGGAGATACTGACAGGCCACTCTCAGCTCCCCCCGGCGCCTTCTCCCCCCCAGGCTGCTCAGCTCTCCCAGCCCGTCCTGGCAGGAGCGGCGTTTCATTCCCTCGGTCATTTTGGTGTCCCTCCTCGGTTTGCACTCCGACAGCTCCGCGTGTCTCCCGCACTACGGACTCCGCATCCGGGCGCAGTGCCGCAGGTGAGGTCCGTCAGCGCGGAGCAGCGGGGCAGGCTCAGCTCCCTCGGTCACGCTGCTGCTGCTGCAGCCCACGGACACAACGGCTTCCTGGGGCCCCGCCGGGCCGCGGGCAGCACCGGGCAGCGCCGCTCCCCGCCGGGCTGGGGATACCTGCCGCTCCGTGCGGAGCTCCCCTTCGTTCCGCGCCGCTGACCGCGGGGCCCCCCGTCCGCCCCCGGCGCCCTTCCTCCCCCCGGCCCGTCCCGCGCCCCCCGACGCCGGAGCGCCCCGTCCGGCCCCGCGCCCGGTACCTGGGGCAGCGCCTTTTCCCCCGCCGCCGTTCAAACGCGCTGCCGTAAAGCGCCGGTCTCCCCTGGCAACAAGGTTCCGGCCGAGCACTAGGTGTAGGAAGGTGATGTAAAAGTAAAACCACCCAGTGTCGTAAACCAGGTCCGGGGGGGAGGGGAGGGCGGGCGGGGGAGGGCGGGGGAGGAGGTGACTGGAGCATTTAGACACAAGCGAGAGGATCATGGCGGATGGCCCCAGGTGTAAGCGCAGGAAGCAGGCGAACCCGAGGCGCAACAACGGTCAGTGAGCGGCGGGGCGGCGGGCAGCGGGGCGGGCCGGAGGCCGCGGGCCGGGTCGGGCCGCCGGGAGCGCGGCGGGGGGAAGGTGGGGAGAAGTAGAAAGTAATTTCCCCGCCGCTCCCCGCCGGCAGCGGGCTCGCCCCGCACCGTTATATCCGCTACCTGGCGCCCTCCTCCGCCTAGCGGTGCCGCCCGGCCGGGACCGTTAGGCGCTGCCTCCCGCCTGCCCTGCCCGCAGCGGGACCGCGGCCCCGGGCAGCGCCGTGCCGTTCCGTGCCGTTCCGTGCCGTGCCGGGCGGGGAGCGCAGGGCGCCGGGGGAGCGGCCGGCCCCGGCAGCGCCAACTCCGAACTTGGTACCTGCGGGACCCGGGGGCGGGATCCGGCGCTGTGCCGTGCCCCGCGCTGCCCGAGCCCCGCCGTTCCCCCCTCGCGGAGCGGCTCCTCGCCCCCGGTCGGCTCTGGTTCATTTAATTCCACTTTATTATTATTATTTTATTTATTTTTTTTCCTCTGCCCTCGGTTTATTTACGTTTCTCTTTCCGGGGGGCCCTGTTGCTGCCGCGGGGGGGCCGCCTTCCTGCCGCAGCCCCGCGCTCCCCGCAGCCGGGCCGGGAGGGCTGCGGAGGGCGGCGAAGTTTGCTGCCTCTTCCCCCCCCCTTCCCGGCGCGGTACCTGCCCGGCTCGGGCGGGGTGGCGGCGGCCCGGACGGGGGCCCCCGCTACTCTCAGCTGCGTGACCACTGCTGCAGTCTATATAAGGAATTACATTTACGTTTCAGACTTAAGGGTTGCTGTGGCTTTTCTTTTTCTTTTTTTTTTCTTTCTTTTTTTTTCTTTTTTTCTTTTTTGAGTTCATGCGTTACTTTAAGATACGTGTTAAAGGTACACGGCTGGGGGAGTAAACGCTCCGAACACCCACTCTGTACTTATCTTCTGGAAAATAGAGAAGTAGTCAAGTTGCCGTCTCGGCTCTGCGTAACGGGGTGTGCAGCGGGAGGTTTTGTAACCTTCCTTGGCAATTTTGGGTTTTATGTGGCAT
Source organism: Excalfactoria chinensis (assembly GCF_039878825.1). NCBI lineage: Eukaryota > Metazoa > Chordata > Aves > Galliformes > Phasianidae > Excalfactoria > Excalfactoria chinensis. Next base: position 128,121,528 of record NC_092826.1, read on the forward strand.
TTCCTGTGCAGGGTCACAGATAGGAAGGCTCTCGCCTGCGATCCGAGATGTTTTCGTGCGCAGCGGACGCGCTCTGAAATGCACCAGAGGCACCGCTGGTGCCTCCTATGCGATCCCAGCCACACTGGGTGTGAAGCGCCCATATGCCGTGGCCTGTCTGGGTCTGGCGGGCTCCTCGGGTCGCTTTGAACTCGTGGGCTCTTATTTTTGCTGTGCGCATTTTATAACGAGTGTTTTTGTTGACATGATCGCGTTATGAATTCCATGCTCCTGTTTAAATATTTGTATTTCCCTCATGATTTGGCTCCGTGAAAGGTAAGTTTGGAAAGTGCTTCTCTCTTTACCTTATTTCAAATGTTGCTGATCAGAAAAAGGGGCTTTTCTCGCTGCTGACGACATGTGTGTGACATGTGAGCCTGAACCACCCAGCGTCTGTGCAGGAGCTGTAAACATGTTTACCTGAACAGGAAAGCAAATGGATTTTTCTCTTAGAGGTCCACTGCTACGGATAGCGCGCTCTTAAAGCGTATCAACAGATGACTCGAGAGGGAAATTCTCTGGAAGCGTAGCTGTTGAAATCAATGGGAGAAAAGAGATTCCCGATTGCTGCAGCAAATGGCAACTTGTGCAGGTAGAAAAAAAAGATGGTGTTTAGTTTTTTCCCGCATGCATGTCAGCCCCCTCCTGCCTGCTGCTCTCGTTCTCCAGGGAGGGATTTATTTACCACGCTTGCTGTCAGTGTTTTTCCTTTGTGCTTAATATTAGAAAAACAGATTTGAGGCTGCTTAAGCACCAAACGTTTTGTCTGCAGTGTGTGTTGCTCGTGGAAAACAAAAGGTGTAGGAGACGTGGTGCTGTTCCAGGTATCTTTCATCTTCGTCACTTTCGGACCTCATAATTGCACCCTTTTTATTACAGAATGCCTTTGGATCTTTACTGAGTAGTTCTGCTGCGTAGAATCTGTCTTGGTTTAGGCTGTTTCTGGTTCCTTTTTTTTTTTTTTTTTTTTGAGAAATTAAAACCAACTTCAGTCATTGTGCATTGAAGCATCAGGATCGGTTAGATAATAGATTCTGGATAATAGAGATTTCTCAGCAGTGGGTTTATGTTTGACTTGCAAATGTTTACTAAAGAAAACAGCTCTACAAATGTTAACCCTTTAACCTTTGAAATAGGTGTGAGGCGTATTTTTTTTTCTTCCAGATCTCTAAATGCACTTTGCTCTTACGGATTAGCATCTTCTGTTAATCCAAGCTTGATGCACAGGGGATGCTTCAGAACCGGTTTTGTTTATAGTGTGCACTAAATCAGTGTTGTGCTGTTCCAGTCATCTTTTATTCTTTCTTTTGCACCAAGTGGGACCCTATTAGAGGGCAGTCATTCTTTGTATCCGATGTGCCAATTAACACTGGGCTATGGCATCGTTAGCATACTGCAAACTTTCCTTCTGCTTACCTGATAACAAACTTTATGGTATGAGAATAGCTATGTTAACTTTGTTTCTTTTTGTCTCTGCATTTGAGAGCCAGAACTTATGGCTGCCATCCTGATGCACTAACTGGTATGGAAAGACAATCTGTTCTGAACCGTAGAGCTGGTCCCTGTACTACCTTCTTTATTGACCACCACGGCAGATCTGCAGAAGAGCTGTGACTGGTGCTACCATTAAAGCCTTAAAGCAACAGGATCCAGCAGCTCTCATACCTGTGGAAAACTATTCTGCGTCACTGTCCTTACTTCTGTCCAGTACATGGAAACGTCTGCTGCTCTGAAGCAGTGAAGTGTTAAGATAACAGCAACATTCTGATAAAGCAGGAACGTAGTGCTGGTTGGGAGTTTCTTTTCCTATTCACCTTCTCCCCCTTTTTTTTTAATAGAAGAAGTGGGAGGAGAAAAGAGGGATGAGATTTTACCAGTCATCTGCACTGTCACGCTCTGCTAGTACTGTGCACACTTAAACTTTTGCTGATATTGTATTTATTTCCTGTTTTTATTCTAGTAAAAACAGGCTTGCAGGATCAGTTTAGTTGCTTTCTCAACAATTCTATTATATTAATATTGTCCTAATTCTTATTAAAAAGCAAAACTAAAAATAGTACATCTTGTTCTTCAGTATTACTGATAAAAGTAGAACCTTAGGAGCTTCTCTTACTAGACACTGTAAAAAGATGTTATCAGCCTTTCATGTTGTACTGAAACTGCTGTAAATATACCTTCAGTTCTTCGTATGCATTTTCAGCAGTAAGGAGAAGGATAGGTGGAACTGAGTAAATTTAACTCCCAAACTCAACTGATGGGTAGAAGAAAGCATGAGGCAGGGTTTTTGTTTGTTTTTTCTCTCCCTCCTGGTAACAGTAAGTTAATAAAATGTTGTGTAGGCTGATTTGTTAGAGTGCTGTTTTTAGTTGCTTCACAGTTCTTTTTATTTTTTTTTCCCCCTCTTATTTTCTATTATATAATCACATAATTTTATTTATTTATTTTGCGAAGCTGCCGTGTGTAAGAAGCCCTTCAGTGCCTTTGGATAAGCTACAGGCACGGTGTGTTTCTGCTAACTGCAAGGTGACAGCTGCTGGCTGGATGTCAGGTCTTGGTGATGCTGGGGATGCAGCACTCCTCACTGTGCTTTGCTTCTCTTGCCTCCCCCCTCCAAACACTCCAGCATTAATTTAAATTAGCCTTTGGAGAGTTGAAGAATGCAGCCCAAGTTAAAATTCCAAGCACAGTGAACAGATCTATATGGACAACCAAATTAACTGTTTGAAACAAAGGAAGTCTTCTCTCATATGAACCAGCAATAGTTCTGTTTCTATTTTGGCTACTGAAATGTAAGGGAATACACTTAAGTGTTGTATCTTTTCATTTTTTTCTCTCAGCGATTAGTGCTTGTTATTTTAGTGGTTGTGGAGCAGTTGTTTAAGGTGATTGGCTACCTGAAACAGGTTTGATTTTTGAGGCGATTAGCTGTCTCAAACACTTTTCCTTGCTTACAGGACTATGGTAAATATACTGCTGAAGCAGCAGATAAGGGAAGTAGTAAGTAGATGAAACTTTCAGTTGGCACATGGCCTTACAAATCATAGATCATTCAGATTAGTTTTTGAGTTAAAAGTCTGAGGATTTGGCTTGTGAATTCAGCTAAAGTGCTCTGTGGAAAGCCTCATACTGTAGCAGACATTCTTCCTGCTGCCTGCCCTGGGCCTGTGACCAGCCGTTGCTGTCAGCAGCACTGCTCTGGGGTTAGGCCTCGGCCCCGGGCCTGTACTGGGTCCATTGCTGTCAGCAGCTCTGCTCTGGGGCTAGGCCTCGGCCCTGGGCCTTTAACAGGGCTGCTGCTGTCAACAGTGCTCCTCTACTGTTAGGCCTTGGCCGTGCCACCAAGCTCTTATCCTGACAGTGCAGAGAGATATGAGCTCTATGCTATGCCTCCTTTCCAACTGCAAGCAAGGGGCTATTTGGGACTCATCCTGTAGCGTATTACTGAAGTTTTACAGTGTAGGGTAGTGAAAGAGAGAGGCAGGAGTGACCTAAAGTGAAAATACCCATGTGATGCCTTTCCTCATGTGGAAGTCTGCATTTTGTAAGATTTAAAATGCCAGTGAGAGATGGCAAGGATTTCTCGTGTGCATGGGACTGTATTACTGTGTCTAAGAAGTAAGGCCTGGTTCTGTGAAGCTTGGATTGTGCTTTTATAACTTGTTGTGTTTTTTTTTTATTTTTTAGCAACTGTTCTCTAGGACGGGGAAAGCTGCTGGAACTGTGCTATGTGGCCAAATGGCTATAAAGGAGCTGTGCTTATAAACTAAGCCATTGTTTACCAAAAATGTGAATTTGCTGTCTTTAACTCATTAGCTGTTTACAGTCACTTCAAAAATCTAGCTAATTGATATTGCAAGTGGATGAGTGTGTGGTGTGCTTTGTTGACTGTAAAGCCAGTACTTAGCACTGCATGCTGCATCTGTGGGTGTCTGAGGGATTCTACCTATGATGGTTTTTAAGCTCTTGTTTTATACGTGTGTGAAATGTTAACCAAATTCTTGCTTTGTGAAGATTTTTGTACCAGTTTGCCATGTACAGCTCTGGATGAACATTAAGTGCCTAATATCAAAGAGGACGGCTTTCTTCCCGAGTTCCTACTTAGGTTTTTCAAAAGGATCTTCCCAGTTCTGGTGGAGCAGCAGGATCTGGCTTGCAGCTATGGTCTCAGAAACATTGGTGCTTCGTTCTGGCAGCTACAAGAGGGCTGTTGTTTTTAAGAACTGAAGTCTCAAGTGACTTACCCGAGGTCACACAGGAAGTCTATGGCAAGACTGCATCTCAGTCCATTTTCAATTCTTGGGACTACACTTGCATGTGGCTTGATCTAGAGCCTTAGAGAGTCTTAAATGTTTACCAGTTACTGTTACTTTCAGTTTAAGTATTTAAACTTTTTCATATTTATTGTCCTGAAATGCTTGTACTTAAAATGAGCAAGAGACAATGTGCAAAACTCACTTCTCTGTAGTCATTCTAAAGTGACATTAAGAGATATTCACATGGATTACAAAGCGTCGCTAATGATGTGCCAGTGAATTAGAATTTGTATTTTGAGTGTTTCAGTTGCTTTTTTTTTTGTTTTTTGTATTCTTAATTTGAGTTGAATGATGTGCAGGTGGACAAATGTAAAACAAAACAGGAGGGAATTAACTTAAGACCTATGCTGTTAAAATCAGAATCCCTACTCTGATGTGTGGGGTGTTCAGAAGGCTGCTTCCTGGGAGGTTAACATCTGGGCTGACAACTTGTCCAGATTCTGGTTTTGTTGGGGCAGTGATAACTAACAGAGTCATAGCATGTGGCTGTTATTTCAAACATTTGAAAATGCTTGCCAGGCTTTCGGAACTCCTCCTTAAAATAAGTTTCTCCCCAAGGCACCTAAATGTCAGACTTAAAAAGCCTATTTGTTAGAGCAAACCCATGCCAAGTCCATGTTTCCTACTGCTATAGTTGGTTGCAGAGGTTGCTGCCACCAAGCAGAGATGCATTGGAGAGAGGCCTGAGTAGGGTTTGCTTCCTGCCCAAAGAGCTTGTGGGGAAGTGATTGGGTGGGCTGCAGTCTTACCAGCATGTGTTGTGGTTACAGGACACTGCCATAGGTAGGTTTTGGCTGGGACTATTCTTGTTCAGGGCAATGCTGTGTGAAGGAACTCTCCATAGAGCAACAAGATACGGGTGTAAGTGGACAGGGCTATGTGGGCAAGGCAGAGAGCACGTGGTAAGGAGGGAAGGTGTATGCTTGCCTTCCTCTTATAAAGACAGAGTGGGCTTACTTTAAGCTCTCCTCTTGTGATGAGTCGCAGTGTGTTTACTTAATTAATTTGGCTCTTTTTTGTGTAGATCAGAAAAAGTTGTGTTGATAGTTCAGGAGAATGGAAAGCACACTCAGTGGTGAGACTCATAAAATACTGACCACAGTTAAACACAGCATGGCTTTACAAATCCGTATCAGTGTTCTTGAGAAAAATACTGTCTTCATCACCATCATGTCATTGCCTTTCAGGTAGTAAAAATAAATGTACAAAGTCTTCTCAGTAACTGTGCCTGTACATCCGATTTCTTGTGCAAATGTCTTGCATGACAGCTTCCTTTCACATCCTGTGAGGGTAGGTGGTAGAGCAGAAACAAGAAACCTGTTAAGGTTGGATCTTTACATATGGAGCAGCTGGGCAATGATTCAAATGTTTCAGTTGGTTAGTGCTAAACGTGTTAACCAGGGTCCTTTAGGCTTGCAGGTCTGTCCCCTGAGGAAACCCTAATAGAGTTGCATTTTTTGTGTGTGTTTGGTTCGATTTTTTTTTTGGTTTTTTGTTTTCATTTAAAAAACAAAAAAAACCCACAACTTTATCTCTTATAGATATAGAGCTGGTTTATGATACCATTACTGGCATGTAGGTAACATTATCTTTTAACTTTGTTTATTTAAAGAGCAACAGAAATTAACTGAAAATATGCTTTCTCATCCTTAGGAAGTCAGTGCTATTTGCAAGCAGTCTGTTTCAGCTCTCTCTTTTTCAGCTGTCATTCCCAGCTGCCACAATTTCTGAATGTGAGGACTTTACTCCTGTTGTTGCAAAGCAGTCTGGTTAACAACTGCTGTCACCCAAAGGTTAAAACCTGAAAACTGGCATCCTTTGTTTTCATTACAAATGCTTGCTTTCTGTTCAGTAGTATCTCCCTTGTCTTCAGTGTCTCCATGTATCTATCTTATTTTGGAGAATTATGTAGAGCAGATGAACACATGCAATGATCAGTGCATTCTTCTGCATTTTTCATAGTCTCAATCATGAAAGAATGAAGAAGAAATTCGATTCTGTGCTGAGATCAAACTCCATCCTATCCAGTTAGGGTGTCCAGGTACTATTATCAGTCCTTGAGCAGAAGTACTTGTGAAACTACTTTAAGCACTAAGGAGCTCATGATTTTGTCATGAGAGAATGGTGTAAAGTGTATCAGAAGAAAAAGAAACTACTCTTACTGCCTCTTAAGTACATATTTTGTATGTGTGTTGGATTCGATGCAGATATCCTCTCTTCCTACGTGCCTTTGTGGCTTTTTTCTCTTTTCTTGAGTCCCGTATAGGAGCTATGCTGAGGAGCCAGCAAGAGCACCAGAGGCAAATACATTCTAATGCTGGCTTTGTGCCATGCTCCTGAGAGACATCTATGGGCAATACTTGAACTAAAGGAGTTAAGAATCTGATGTGGTTGAGGACTTTTTACCTATGAACCAGTCTGCCTGGCCTTATTAGGATCAAACAGTGCTTGGGTCAGTGATACTAGATAGTACCTTCAGTTACTGTGATATGAAACATTTTCATTCTTTCAGCCAACATTCTTATTCTGACAGACAACTGACAGATACTGAGGGCAATTTGCTGTTTTGTAGAGACATCTGTCTGCAGAGCATCTATGGGAGAAAGCAAAATGAAATTACAAAACATCACAAATGTGGCATGATTGGAAAAGGCCTGGGGAAATCTATTCTGTCTGAAAAAGTGTGAGCTAAGGAACAGCAAATAATACCTTAATTATGGGGCTTAGGCTGCTTTTTCCTAAACTAATGTCTTTGACCCAAAGATTGAGTTTTCTTGTTTGTTGTTTCTAACAACTCCCCTCACTGCCAGTATGTAATGTTAAGTGGAAAAATGTCTGCAAACATAAGGGAGATGAGTTGTTCTTTTTTCTACTTGCACATGTAGTTGAACAGTTTTTTTTTGTTTTTTTTTTTTTTTTTCCCTCCGCATTTTGAGGATTTTTTGCCTTGTCCTTTCAGGCATACATCAAATTTTCCTTCTTCCTGCATCTCGTTCCATCTCCTTGTTTTGCTTATGCTCCAGAATGATTTATAGTGTCAGTCCAGTCAAGTTCTAGGCTGGGAAAAGGACATAGGATTCAGAATCTGTAGCATGTTTAATCTTCCCTCTTGTTTTGCATGTCATTGCTTTGTTTCTAGTATTTACCAAACAACTATTGGGATTGCGAGTTGTGTACTTGTACTAGCAGGCTTGTTCTTAGAGTGTTGTTTTCAGGAAGGACCTAGGTACAGTGAGCTCCTCAAGGGGCATGAGGTGGTGAGCAAGGACTTTGAAGCAGGCTTGGCGTTGTAATGACTGGCTTCCTTTCCTGCTGCTGTCCCTTCCCCTTCCTTGCAAAGCATTTTCATTTGAAAGCTAAGGTGTGGTCATCATGCATATCTGTTTTCAACTTCCAGTAATTTTTAGCTCATGGTGGAACTAGACCATAATTACATATGCAAATACAGCATATTTTTTTTTATTCTTACCTTGTACATGTGGGAGGGAAAGATAAGACTGCAGAGTACCACCAGGGTTGAAGGTGCTGCAGAAGTGAGGAAGTTCCCTTCCCTGGGGCTTGCCCTGTGCAGGAGTTCAGAGCTTTTTTTGACTGGAAGGCAACAAGACAACTCTGTTTCTGCCAGACTTGTCCTTTAGATAGCAGCACTTTGGGTCACTTGTATTAACAACATTTTGATACATTCTAGCTGTTCTGAGTGCTGAGAGTGAATCTGTTTGCAATAGGAATTTCTTTTCACATTCGTATGTACATTATATCCAGTACCTCAATCTATTAGTCTGGCTTGAATGCTCCCTGTAGTAACACAAGGTAAATTCAGCAATGATACTATAAAGCATGGAGACTAATCTGTGCAAAAGTCTGTGACTATTTATGCTTTTTTGTGATAAGTCTTATCTTGTGTTTCTTGCAGATCTTAAAGTTGACTGACGTACTGTATTACTAAAACTCTAAATATATCTCTAACTAATAATAAAGCTGAGCTGGAATCGGTTAATAAGCTGCGGTCAACTTTCTGGGAGCCCAAAGGTGGAAAAAGTTAAATAGAAACAAGAAGCAACATGAATTGGTAGTTGTAGCATGGGAAAGGAGGATAGTTCCCCTGACAGAATGCAGTGTAACATGCCATAGTTCTCCACGTTTCCCCATGTGTGATAAAGCATACCTTCAGACATCCATCTGCATAGCTGGGAATGACGAACCAGACTGATACCTGAATGTGTAACCAGCAAGGCTAGCAGCAGGCTTGCTGTGAGCCAAGTGTGAGAACTTCAGTTTCCAAATTATGAAGCATATGACTAAACCCAGTTGATCAAACCTGTTGCATGTCGAGGTCTTTATGATCCTGACTGTTCTTACAAGGTGCAAACCATCATCTGTAGATCTCATTCTCCAGAAATATTCCAGTATTCTTTTACCAATGCTTCCTTTGATTCTGCTGGGATGCATCCATTCATAAAGGAGAAGAGAGCTGGGAACTTAAGAACCTATCAGTTATCAGAGTGTTTTCTTCATTTTGGTGTGAAATTCCAAGTTTTCTCCATTTAACTTATTCCAGCTTTAAAAGCGGGGAAAGAGAAAGCTAATTGGTGTGTGAAAACAAAGGTAGTAAAATTATGTGCTTGGTATATAAATGTAATTTGGATATAGGGAGATTAACCATTATTTAAATAAGTTGAGTTATCTTTCAAGCAGTAAGAAAGCAGAAGTGATAAAATTGAGGACTTGTCCAATGTCTTGTTCTAGCCATTTACTATTGCTTATATATAGCACTTATTTAATCTTCCTAATTATAACCAGTATTTGTAAGCATGCTGAAGTTGCTGTAAAGCAAGTCCTTGGAATAAAGGTATTTGTGACTTTTTCAAGTTAAGATGTACTTCGAAGCGTGTGCCTTCATGTGTCTTAAAAGGCATTCTACTTCAACTTTATTTTTGTCTCCTCAGCTCATCTGTCTATAGAGAATTCATACATCCTCATTTGCCCACAGAAGCAGTCCAATGTCTTGTTGCTCCTGGACTCTGCCGTCGAAGTATTTTGCAGCTGAAGTGTGTGCGCTTGTGCAGCCATGTGTGCTGTTTTCCTGCCCTTCCTTTTGTCTGTCAAGCTCCTGGCTGATAGCAGATTAGCCATCTGAATGTGGGTAGCAAAGAGTAATAGGCTGCACAGAATGCCTGGGGCTTCTTGCGTACAATAAAATGAGTCCATTAGAAAGCAAAAAATGACAAGGCTGCCATGGAGGATATCTGTAGTGGGGAGTTGAGGAGAATAGCCTTTGGTTTATGATCACGTTAACGGGTGTAAAATAAACTTAATTTTTTCAGCTGTCAAAAGTATTCCTAGGTGCTTTACAGACTGGTGCTGAAGATCCTTCCAGCAGGAAAATACTGATGAGCAAGTGGATGATGTACTGCTTGGTGTGTACACGTGGGGGAAGGCTGGGCTGTAGGAGTGTGACAGTTCAGTTTCATTTTCAGTGTGCAGGTGTCTTCCTTCTCCTGTCTTGTTAATCTTTATTTCTAGTGTTTTGATTAGTTACAGATTATCTAATCTGCCCTGCAGAAGTGTGTTAAGTTTAAGTCTTCTGGAAGATGTGCTAATACAGATCTGAAGGATACTGGGCTGGCTGAGACAGAGGGAATCCAGATGTTGGAGGAGGATGTAAACAATAAAACTGTAGTGAGCTGGAGAGAGCAGAGGTACACGTCTGTGTGCAGGAGCACAGTAGCATGAAAAATATCAAGGAATCCTATCAGGGTTTTGACAGCTACACTTACCTGCTCTGAGAATATGCTGTTAAAGTAAATGATGTATTTTCTACAGTTTCCTGTATGCATAAGCTGTAGTGGCTGCTGTTGCCCTTCTAACTCCCAATTACAATTCTCAAGATGATGTTCTGGATGCTGTGACGTTCCAGCCCTGAGAGCTGCTCTACATTTAATAAAAAAAAGTGTACTGCTTTCATTTATATTTTCTTTCTCCCTGAGCAATTAAGGAAGATTCTCTGTTGTCAATAAAAGAACAACTTCTGGTGAACGTGATCTGCCAAACTAACATAAAAATAATTGAGTACACAGAGCGTAGAACAGTTGTTAAAACTGGAAAAACTTGTCCTTAAATTCTTAAGTTTTTAAGACTTTGACTTTTTTTCTTCAGTCTGTCTTGCTGATTGAGGTCTATTCAGTATGTGACTGTGGGTGCAACCTGAGAACAAATACCTATAGCAATAGAATGTACAAATTATAACTTGTGTCCCTATTCAACACTGGTTGAATAACCTTTGTGTTACTTTGTGTTCTGCCAGCTTCTGCCCAATCTCCCTGTGACTGTTCTGGATGTATGTTCCATGGTTTGTGTCCTTTGGAAAAACTTCACAAACTGGGGGTGAATTTAAGAGGGATTATATCACAGCAGCATTCGTTTGCAGAAAGTACATTTTTACTTCACAACTCCAAGTAATTTCTATGATCACGTGAGCTTTTCATAGCGCTGTGTGTTCTAGCTGCTTATGAAGGAAGATGGTGTTGAAACAAAAGCTTAGTTATCTATCTCTAACGTTGGATAGTCTGTAGATGGAGACAACTACAATAAATTCCAGGCCAGTTTATTCAGGGATCTGCGGGGTTTCTCCTCTGCGTGTTTCTGTGACTGCTGTGATGGGCCGTGGGCAGTGAAGTTGTTGTAGCCCCTTGTGGACAGTTTGCTGGTGGGTGATGCTGGCTTTTCAGTTAAAATGCAAGAATGGTATCGGTTACAGGGGGCTGGGATAACTACGTATCTTGCAAATCCTTTGGCATCTGTGATTTAGTTGGCATTTCTGAAAGCAGTGTTGTGCATAAATGCAACTTCCCTAATGCATTAATGAATATGAATGGAAACTCTAGAACTGTTTTTGTCTTTCAGAATCACATGTCCAACTGAGAAAGGTATTGCTGCCTTGGGCTGACCTAGCTTGACACAACTGTGACACTGAGCTGTGCCAGCTTTTCAGGACAGACTGGGGAAAGTTACAGAATACTGGGGACAACAGTAAAGCAGTTGAAAGCTCAACCCAGTCACATGGAGAAGTAGGAAATATGGTTCTTGATGTCCAAAAGGTTTTTAGGTTATAGAAAAGAAAGTTATTTCATTGGCAGATAGTTTAGCCCCAATTTCCTAGTGTTTAGGCTGCAACATTGGAGTGGCTGGTTAACGTACTGTCTATGAAAACTGGTATGTATGAAAGGATCTGCTTAAAGCCTCTTCATTCTAAATTATTCAAAGCATTCCAGAAGTTTTGTGATGGGCTTTATATAGAGTAGGGAGAAAACAGTCATCTCGTTCCTTAACGTTGTGCCCTTAATGTGCAGTAAGTGATATGGTGTGTCAGGCTGTCTGGCCAAGCTGTGGACCACTGCCAGATGTCCCTTTCAGACATTCTCTGCAGCAAGGAATGTTTGAGAGTCTGTACCTGCTAGTTGGGAAATAAGCACTTACACAACCTCATCTGCACTAGTCATGTATTTAAAAAAGCATTGCTAGAATGAAGTCCTACCACACACCACATATTTCTTCATGTCAGTTTTGTTCTGTTTTCTTTTTGTTTTTCCCTGTTAAATCGTTCTTACTGTTAGACTTTCATACCTTGCTTTTTTCCATTCCACTTCTGTATGTGAAATCCCAGTGGCCAGCCCTCACCTTTCCTATTGACAAATGTACTGCTGTTAACACATCAGGTTTTATGATTAAGGGCTGTTGGTCCCTAGTTAAGGTTTGGAGGCCGATGTCCCGCTTGAACTGTTGTATGTATTCTTTGTAGGTAGCAGGCTGTACTGGCAGGTGTCATTTGTAGTTGAATATGGACTATGACTGATGTAGATAAATTTCTTAGGTTCTGGGTGTTCTGTACCCCTCTGATAAGAGCTGCTTAGGTTGCTCCAAAAATAATGCCTCTTATGTCATTCCATGGGAATGACAGCAGTCACTAAGAGCGAATTAACGCTGTTTGACAGAACAAATTCTCAGCTACAGAATGCTATCTTACAACATAGTCATCACCATTAGTTGTGCATATTTTTTGCCAGCAATGGGGTGGAGGGAGGGGGAAGGGGAAGAGACAGCATGCAATGCTTGCATATAAAATCAGAAAAAACTTGCACCAGTGGAGGTCGCTGAAATGTATCACCCAGTGCCTCACTGTGCTCTCATCCACTGGTGGGTCTCCACCAATATTCAGTGAGCCTTGATGAATGCCAACGGGTGTTATTTTCTCCTAATGGAGGAATTCAGTTTCACACTTCTGCTTAATATGCGCTTCCGTGTCTGATATCATTTTTGTCAGACTGTCCCTCTGCTGGCATCTGTCACACAGCAACAACATGGAACAGAATATTGATGGGAAGGTCCAGCCTCTACTGCTGTACCACCAATACCTGCCTCTTATGTCATGAGCCAATGTAATAAAATGGGAGGCATTACTTTTGGAGCAACCCTTGTAAAACAGTGATTTTAATCTTATTTGCTATATAGTAATGAGATCTTGGGAGCTAGTCCTTATGGAGAAGGTAAATGTGTATTTTCCAGTCGGATTGTTCTTTCTTGATCTCCACTGTGCAGGGAATAACTAAAATCCCAGCCTACCTACTGTCACTTCCAATGTCAGTATTCAGGTGCACTAATTAATATTTTCTTGTGGTCCAACTACTCAAATCTTCATGCCTGTAAAATAGATGCATTACTGTTTCGTCTTTGGTACCTCTACAATACAGTCACCCTGTGTGGTTACTATTAGCTGGATTTTTTCAGAGGAGTCAGAGACATCACTAGTGTTTCTCTGGTTGTGGGTTTAGAACAGGAGCGTAGTAAATGCAGGAGAAAAGCTGTCACTAACGCTGGGTGGAGTGCAATTACACTTCTTGGATGGGTCATCTGCTTCTGAACACTAGTCTACAGGTCCTAGATTTGATTAAGGTATGAGGTACTCTTCTACCTTTTCATTAAATGTTCTTCCCAGCCATTTTTGGCTCTAAAGCATCTGTTCAAAATTGAATTTTGGGGAAATCAGATCCCTTTTGGCTTCTGTGAAGCTAAGTGTTCACAACATGAGAGTTCACAACCACACCTAGGGGTCTTTAGCTTCAACACTTTTCAGCACCGTGAGACTTGTGCAACACTCAAGGATGTAGTTTGTAGCTTTATTTAGACCTGAAGTGCCCACTTCTCTTCAGACTCACAGATTAAGAATGAATCTCTTTCTTTTATTCCTGAGAAGTCTTCTGCTTTGGTTGAGATACTGGTTTGTTGTTGGTGGTTCATTGGTTGTTTGTGTCATCTAACTGATATTCTTTGTTTTTACCTTTACTGTGTGTCATAGGGCTTGTGTGAGCCCCAGTGACTCCAGTTTGGTGGGGTCTCCTTTCTGTATGTAGGTGAATGTGATTCAGACAAACATGAGGCTTTCACATTTTTATCCTATAGCAGTGGTTCTTATGAGAAGCTAAAGACTTCCTAGGTGTGGTTGTGAGCTCTTATGCTGTTTTATCCAGGTTACCAAGAACTCAAAGAAATTCATTAGTGCTCCCTGTCTTTCAGCCATGAGTTCTGGTAACTTAAGTCATACTCTGTGCTGTTTTGCCAGGAAGATGCTTCCTGTTAATGAGGCCATCCTGGGGCTTGCCAGGAGACAGTCTGCTCTGAAGCCGAGGTAGCTGCTGCCAGACGCAGTCAGAAATGTGACCCTCCAGGCTTGGTTCACTTTCTGAGCATTTGTTTGTGTCATTTTAGGCAGTAGAGGAAATCCAAATCCACATCACCTATACTTGCTGCCCTAAAAGCACGTACTTGTGTTCCTGTGCCTGTGTCATGGAGATCTGCTTGAGATCTAAAGGCATCTCAAATGGTTGTTCTAGAAGCATGTGATGGGTTTTCTTAATGTCTGTGGGAGCAAAATACTTACCAGTTGCAGCTATGCAAAAAGTCCATGAATTATGGAAATGATGCGAAAGGAATTTGTCTGTGTACAGACTAACTTATCCTTCAAATCTTTTTTCTTGCTGGACTGAAAGGAAAACTTGAAGATGCACAGAGCTACGGTACATTCTGATCCCCTTTCTTTTTCTCTGCTTCTCTCCCAAGGCTATTTCAGGAAAGGGGAGGGGAGAGGTTGCAGGGGAACACAACAGAAAACAAGGGAACAAAGCTTTTGAGCTTAAATAAGGCTTATGATCTCTCTGCCGTAATAATAGGTGGTTTAGATTTCTTGAAACAATTCGTGTAGTTTACAGGACTTATGTGAATTCTGCAGCATACTTCAGTACTTGGTATGTTGTCACCAGGAACCCTTTATTGAACTTGCAAAGACTGAAATGTAGTCCACAGCACACCAGCCTGTACTGCATGAAAACAAGGAGTGTCAGACTGCTTCAGGAGGCACTTGTCACCTCCAAAAGTTTTTAGATTTGTTCGTTGCTTATCCTTGGACTTCTTTCTTCTTGTAAAGGTGCTCTGGAAAACCACACAAACAAAACATCTTGATATTCCTGCTTCAGATGCTATTTGTGATGTCTGATCAATACTTGTGATGCTATTTTGCATTAAATCTCCCTCTTCTGTACCTCCCTGGTTCTTAAACCATCTTGCAGCCTACGGAACTCAGAATATTTTAAAACTAGTCAGCCACTACACCAACATGATGAATCTGTTCACTTGCACAGCATGATAGAACAGGAGGGATTTTCATAATGTCCTGAACTTGATCTGGCAGTCATTAGAAAAGCCATGTGCTTTGTTCTCACCGGGGGACGGAAGGGATTTGGAGAGATATGAGGCCTGTCTTGCCTCATGATGTCTGTGTTGTCATCCTAGTGGCATCATGTAAGGAAGGACCAGGATTTGTTAGTCTCCTTTTTCAGGCTTTTTAGAAGTATATCCTTATTTTTAACATTTTTCTCCATTTCTGCAGCAAGTGCAACACTCATGGAAAGCTTGTTACATACGGGCTTCCATTTAGGCATGAAGGCCCTAGAACAAAACAATCCATTTTAAGATTACATAAGTTTTCTATTCAAATTGGTTTCCTATTCATGGGGAAAGGGTGTAGATCGACTCCTACTGGATGTCTGGGTGTTCATGAGGATCTATTTCCTTAGCACAAAGCTTGCTTTTTCTTTCTGCTTCCTTAAGTTTGTTTTTTCTCATTTGACAAAAAGAGGAAGGTTATGTCTTCTGCCCAAAGATTATTGAAATTGATGCTTGACTGCGTGAGCTAAAGGAACATAATGCAACATTCATCTCAGCTAATGGAGCACATCCTGCTATAAACACGTGCTGTCCTGCTGTTTGCTTGAGAAGCAGCTGGTTGTGGGTTCTGTGTGAGGTGCTACCAAATCCTGTGCGTTTGGAAACCTCAAGATTCAGAGCCTTCCTTTTGGCAGGTGCATTTAATGCCTCAGCATGGGGCTAAGGGTAGTGGTAGGGGACATTGCCCTTCAACATCTGGCATCATTGAAGTCTAGGGAAATTTGGGTTCCTAACTAAGTCAGAAACCTGTCTGTTTGCCAGCTATGGCAAACCTGCTTCCTTATGTGAAACCACCTTCTGTAATAGGGAGGTCTGAGATTACCTCAGGTAAAGAAGTCTTATGCTACCGTGTGTTGCTGTGGGCAGGCTGTTATATGCAATGCATAAAGGCATATGTTTTGTTTAAAGAAAGCTTTGCCTCAGAAACTGTTTCTTAGGTAGCGGAACTCCTCATCTGTAGTACGAATAATCTCTTTGCTCTGCTCTGATGTGTTTTGGGGTGAGAGCCTTGCAGCTTTCTCAGTCAGTAGCTCAGAGCCTAGAGCATGCTTCACAAAAGCTTGGAGAGAATACATTTGTTTTCCTGCACTGCTGTTTCTCAGCAGGTTTTCAGTTGCTACTGCCCCATTCCTGTTAGCCCTGAAGCTGTCCAGTTGAAAATTACTTTCTAACTTATATCTTTAAACATCCCTAATGAATGCTCAAAGGCTGATATTTGATAAACAGAGAAAATCAGTGACAAGCTATTAAATAGAATTGTGCTCTCTGGTTAAGTAATACAAATGTGATTTTATTTATTCATTTTTAAATACTTGAATTGACTGATCAATTTTTAGGTAGCTTGAAAAACCAACAACACGATGACAAGAAACCCACATAGTTTTGTAAAGGTGGAAACTGTAAGTGCTTTGTTCAGACCCTCTTTCTAATAATAATAATTCAATATTCTGCAGATTAATTATGTGATTTGACAACAGGAATCTGGCTAAAAATGAAAACTACTCATCTCTTCTGGAGAATGTTGTGGAGATGAGTTGGTGCCTGTTGTGAGGTTTAAATGTTTAAGAAATCATATCGTCTGTGAACTAAGCTTTGCTAAACATGCTATGAGATATTCTTGGCTGGCACAAACTATATGTCAGTGTCTGTTGCAGTGGGGGTTTAAACTAGTTCATTTTAAACCTTAGCAAGCAGCAGCTGAAATACTGCTAAATGACCTTTGACACAGGGACCCGTGAAGGCCCCAAGTATGATTTCACTTTCCCCACGTTCTTTGTGAATCTGAATGCTTGTCAAATCAGATGTGTGTTTAGACCTTTTCACTGAATGTGCTTGGAGGGGAAGAACAAAGCCTGGGGTCAACTTGGCGTAATCCCTGCGTTTATCTTTATTCTATTATAGTGGCTTGTGGGGGATGGAGTAACTATTTTCTCTGAGGTGAAAGTGCAAGTAGAGTGTAGGTAGGCTATCCATCTTTTCTTCCAGACTTTCCCAACAGCCCAGCCGGTCTCCTATGATTTACTCGCATTAATGTATGGCTGACTGGGCAGGCTGCTGGTTGATCCATGTGATCCACTATTTGTTCTGAGCGCAGCTATTCTGTGGCTGCTGCACCTATTGGCTGATGTAAACAAACATGTACAGCTCCTCTTGGATAACACGTGCAGACACAGATCTATATCGTATCCTGCTTTGTTCTCCTCAGTGGAGATGGGGAGGGGAGATATCATGGATTTTTATACTGCAACTACTTCTGCTTCAACGCAAATGATCTTTGTATTTTTAGAGATGAAAGGCTTAATATAGCTTACTGTAGGGTACGTACGTATTTTTGCCTCTTGCAAGTTGTTAGTCATACTCAAGAAAGGAGTGACTAAGTCTTTTATCACACAATCAGTGTGGGGAAGCCTTTGTCTCAAAGGGAAGAATTGAAGAGTTCTACTAAACTGTTGTTATGGGCTTTTTTGCAGTATTTTTAGATTTTACTCCTGTGGTAGATTCTCTTCACAAAAAAAAGGATTGTTTCTGCATGGAGCTGGTGTAATCCGAATCAGTAAATGAGCTATTGTGCCACAAAGCACGAGTGGGTGGAGGAGCCAGATGACAAAAGGCCCAGTTACCTTTACCGTTTGTCCGCTGTACCTCATTGCACTTTGTTTCAGAAGAAAAGCACTATTGAAAGACTCATATAAGGAGGCAGTCTTTCACACAGGGCTTGTGGGAAATTTCTCTCCAACTTGTGGGTTTTCAGCTTGTCTAGATTTACCTTGCACATTCAGAGACAGCCCGGAACAGCTGAGCATTTCTGCATGGGGGAAGAAAAAGCACAAACCACACCTGTGGGGGTGAGCTTTTTCTAATCTGACACTTAACCAGTATTTTCCAATTTACACGTGTGCTTCCTCGGGGCTTTTCTGTTTACTTTAAAATATATGCATATAAATATATATATTTCTAAGTGGAATTGTTCATTGTTTCTTAAAAAAAAAAATCCAAGGAAGGAGGTAACTTGGCCTTTTTAATTTTAGAGCTTAAAAACAACATTAAGCAACAAGATTATTTTTTTTTTTCTTAATTCAGTCTAGTAAGACTGATTTTGAAAATGTTTGTGTGCTTCTTCTTCTTTAAACTAGACCTGGAAACTTTCTTCTGTGCTAAATCT
Source organism: Excalfactoria chinensis (assembly GCF_039878825.1). Lineage (NCBI taxonomy): Eukaryota > Metazoa > Chordata > Aves > Galliformes > Phasianidae > Excalfactoria > Excalfactoria chinensis. The sequence continues at coordinate 128,139,819 of NC_092826.1, forward strand.
TCAGTTGCCTTCAGTTTCTTCCATGCATCTCTCCTTTTACTTTTCTTTGTCTCGGTGGGTAAGCACTTAAAAAAATAAATAAATAAATAAATCCTTTGCCATGCTTGAAAATAAATATACTTGGCTTTGCTCAGCACCCTGATTTTGGATTTAAGCCCCTTTTCCATAGGCTGGCAGATGAGCTGCTTTGTTTTGGGTGGAGCGGAGGGCTGAGGCCACCTCTGGGTGAGCAGGCCTGGGCCTGGCTGTGGTGTCAGCACCTAGCATAGCAGCGACTGAACAGAGCCCTCGACCTTGCAGCTGGCAGCCCGGCTATGAGCTGTGATTAACAGGCGCCAGTGCAGCTCAGTGCTCCTGAAATGAAACATCTGAGGACTGGGGCTATGGCCACCTAAGCTGTGTGTGCTGTTGAGGAGGCAGCTGCTGGCAGAAGGGCAGGACAGGTCTTTGAGTTGGAAGGCAGCCTGGCAGAGTTTTGGTAGTAGCTTTCTTTGCCTGTTAGCTTTGTCCTTTGAAATTGTGTGTCTATGTCAGGGAAGTTTCCAGCCTCCAGCCTGCTTAGGGCTGCTAATAACTATTTCAGGAAAGCAATTCCCGGGAACTTGCTGTAATGAACAAATTTGGCTGCTCTAAGGAATAAGTTTAGTCTCTTTGTTAAACACTGTCAAGATGATTTTGCTCAGTATCTCAGGCTGAGCAGTGTGGTTTGTTGTAGTGTTTTCTCCTGCTTGTTCACCCTCCCACTTCCCATCCCAACCTGCCCTTCTCTGCTCCTTTAGATCTTGCATTTTTGTTTGTGACTGTCCCAAACCTGTTTACAGATGAATATACTCAGTGCAGTGTTTTCCTTGCAGGCTTAGTTTTGTATCATGTTGATGACTGCAACAACTTAAAATTCCATTACTCTAGTGAGCTGTATTTAGACTATCTGCATACTAATGTTATATGCCACTTTTTTTTTTTTTTTTTTTTTTTTTTTTTTTTTTTTCTTCACTATTTTACATCATAGCAAAACTCTGGAAAAATTCCACCATATGTGAGTGAAACTGGTACATGATTTGAGCTCTCTTGATACTTGCTTATAAGTACTAGACAGATGTATGGTTGTATTGGTCAGAAAAAGAATAAAATAGCAGTGAAATGTCTGTTATTGTAATATCTAATTAAGATTTATTTAGTTTTAATGCCAGTTTGATCTTATCCTAGTGCTAGCTTTTCTCCTTTTCTTTGTCTCCCTCCTCTTCTGTCAAGCTATGAAACTACATCTTGCTTAAGAGTTGTTGTGATTGTTTTTTGTTGTTGTTGTTTGTTTTTGTTTTTCCTTCTGTTAGTTTTCTCAAGGCTGCTTCAGTCTTGATGCTAAAGAAAGCTTTTCAGTAACTCATGTCCCATCGGCTTGTCCTATTTGCTGCCAAATGTGTATTCTCTCATTTTTCGAACAGCTTCTCCTTTAAGTGCTATGATGTGAATGTGAAGGGACTAACAGGTCTCATTTTTATACAGCGCTAAAACCCAGACGTAGAAACAGCAAGACAGTCTAGCTGTGTGCTTTTGATGTAATATAATGGTTGATCACAAATGCAGTTTAATAGGTAGCTAAGTATTTCAGTTCTACTAACAGTTGACCATTCATGAAATACTTATCTGATCTTATATTCCATTTACTGTCTTTTTTTGTTTTCCTTTTATCTGTGAACAGTGGAACTGAACACTGCTATGTGTGGCCACTGATGGTATGAAGTCCTTGTTTTAAGTTTTTGCTAACTACTATGATTTGTTTATCTCATGAAAACGTCTGAAAGTAAAACTAGAAGTTACCAGACCTGTTCATTTATCTGACTTGTATCCTATTCAAGTAGCAACTAATGAAGACTTAAGCTGACAGAGCTCTGCACTATTAATTGTGGGACAGTTACTGTTTGCATTATATTACCTACACACACACACACACACACACACACATACACACGTGTGTTCATGATCTAAATAATCATGAATTTATGTGCTTAGGTCAACTAACAAGGGTTGCTACTTGGAACGACTTGACAGAGTGTTAAATGAAGGGAATGTAGTTCTATTAAGCAAAGTTTATGGAAAGTATTATGTCTGGTGGCCTTGATGAAATTGCAGTACAACTGTGGTGACAACAACTTCTGCAAGACTTCAGGACAGAATAATGCAATGGCAGTGTCATGTGCTTTTTTGCTACTTACAGCAGTACTTCATTCTAACTCCTTGTGTAACAGCTTCTTGAATTTGTACTTTCACATCTTCATTTTAAATGTTGTTTAAAAATAATCCTTGGTCAAGTTTGCAGCAAACCCAATGTAGAAAGAACTGATCAACTGTTAGAGGAGATGTGTGCTGGTTACACTGGAAGATCCTGAACACTAAGAAAGCTGAGTGCAGATGGGCACTGGATAGACCAACTATTGACCTATCAAGCATCAGTAACGTAGCCTGTGATTTTTGGTCTGTGCTTTCCTGAGATGGAGTGATACTGTATGGCTGATGTAGAAACGTATTAGGCTGCATAGTAGTTGAACACGTGGACCCAGTGTTATTTTGTAGATGAATAATTTGTGCAGCCCTTGGTTCTGTAAATGAGTAAGTCTGCAGGAGGTGCAGGATGTGGGGATTGCCCCCTGTATTTATTTCGTCTGATGGTTGGGACAGATTCAGGTCTGTGTACAGCAGTTCAGGGATGTGGTGCCTTGTTTGGAGGCTGTCACATTGTGTCTGAGCATGCCCTAAAACAAGTTTGAGTTCTGTTGTACAGGTTATTTTTTGTTCAAAAATTTTCTTTCATCCAACCTTTTTTTTAGCTGTACTTTCTAAGTTCAGGCTCTTGTACATGCATGTAACAGCAGTACACGTAGCAACAATGTAGCACCATTCTAATGCAATTCCTTATCAGCGCTTTCCTGCTCGCAGAGCTCATGAATGAGGGATGTTCTTCCTGACCAGTTGTGTGCTGGAAATCATTCAGATATGTTGCTATTTTTAAAGGCAGCCTTTGTAGGGCAGGGCCCCTCCCTCCTGAAGTATATCTAGAAACCATTTGCTTTTCATGCAAACTGAAACTTGTATGGAACGTAGCTGAGGAATTCAACCAGTGTGCTGTGAGCGGGCTTTCTTACACTGCCTTATTTTGTCCTGAGAGTCCATGTTTGGAAAAGGGATTTTGTAGGGCTGTTCTCCCAGCAGTTGCTTACAGCATGTGTGTGTGCAGCCTATCAGCATGTCTTGTACCTTGGCTGTATAAACTGTAGGGCTGGCTCACAGACTAAAGCACCTAAATTTAGATGCCAGGGTGTGAGCTCATTGCCTGCGCTCCCATTATAGTCTGCAGAGACCTCATCAGTGGACCTGAAGAGCTGCTCAGCTGACTGAACGTAGGTATCTACTTTAGTGTGAGCGCAGTCGTTCTTTAGTTGCCCTTGGTTATAGGAGGAACTTAAGCAGCTGGGTGATTCATAACTTCCTAAGTCAAGGTTTTGTTAACTGTGAACTGCATGACAGCATGTGCTGTCAGTTGGTCACAACTAGCTTTTAACTCGATGCGTTAATTTCTACTGAAGTTAACATTTGTTTGCTTCCCTAAATAGCGTTTTCCTGCTGAACTCATTAGTGCAACTGAACTGATGCGTGGTGCTGCAGTGAGGGGGGGAAGGTTTGGTAACAGGACAAGCTGCTTTGAGGTGTGAAATGTCACTGTGAAGAACTGGGAGAACTTAAACAGCGGAGACTTCTTCAGTGCTGTGGCCCTGAGTTCAGTGCGGTTGGAGTAATTGCTGGTTATGTCAGACCAAGGAAGGGTCATTTGTATCAACAAGAGACTTAGACTGTGTGTCTTCTCTTACTCCCTTTTCTTCATATTATGTGGTTACTTTTTTAGTGGTTTCTTTAGAGCCAGAAAGCATCTTCCTGGATATGCAGATGCCTTGGATTTTTGCTACATTTTTGATACTGAGGTGCTTGCTAACCACGGGATACATTCTGTACTAAAGTAATTAAGTGACTGGAGAGAGGACAAAAACCTGAAGGGTGATTCTAAACAAAATGGTGCCTTTACTTGAGCCTTGCATGCTGTGCGGAGCTCCCATAGAAATTCCTGTCTTAACACTTTACAGGATGAACATTCTTATAGCCTTTGTAACTTTACTTATGGAGGTGAAGAGACTTAGGTTAGGACAGGATTAGCTTGTACGACTGCAATAAATTAGTGGATCAGTGAAATACACAATAGGTGTCCTGTAGGAATCCAGTTTGTAACTATCAGCTATTTCAGATTTTTGGTCAAGTAATGGATTGTTTGAAGCATCCCTACAGGTGCAGAGTTCAGGGGAGCACTAAAAGGTGGCTATAAGTCCCTTACTTCTTGAACTTCACATGTTTGTTTTTTTTCTTCAGTGTTACGTTCAGCAGGTACTTGCCATGCAGACCGACATGAATCTTTGTGCTTCTCCTGACTGCCTCGGATAAACCACTATTTTCAAGCAGCAGTTTGTATGCTTGTTTTGTGGCTTCTGTTTGAGAATTCCCGAGTGGCCTAAAATTCAAAAGAGCTAAATCTCTGTGTTAGAAGATTGGCATTCACTTCTATCAATTACAACTAAAAAGAGATGCGGCTTAATTTCATGGACTGAAAGTTATATTCATCTACTTCTGTAGAAATCAAATTTATTACAGGAGAAGATCTGTTAGTCACCATGCTTCGGTATTCTGAAAACATGATATTGGAGGGGAAAAGTCATATGCAGTGTTCTCTTCAGATCTTGCTTATGTCAGAGTAAATTTTAAGCTGTCAGAAATTGCTTTTGCACTTTCTTTGCTGTTCTAAGTATACTTAAGTTCATTTGAAGTATAATTTCACATATGTAATAGCTGTAAGTCATAAAATGTGGTTCAAAAGAAACTAATGGCCTGAAAATAACTTTTCCGCATTGAGTAAGTGAGAATTCTGTATTTACTCGTGTTTATCATATTTACCTTTTTAGGACTTTGGTTGTGAACTTTCAGCTAGAGTGTAACTACTCCAAACTTTCTTCAGAGTGTAGATGCTCACTCATAATATATGCACTGCTTAGAGAAAAGAGTGGTCCGGAAAGACCACAGAATTACAGAATCACTTGGGTTGGAAGGGATCTTTAAATGCTGTCTAGTCCCAGCTCCTCCCCTGTGGGCAGGGGCACCTCATGCTAGACCAGGTTGCCCAGAGCTCCATCCAGCCTGGCCTTGAATGCCTCCAGGGATGGGGCATCTTCTCTGAGCAGCATGTGCCAGTGCTTGCACATGGTAAAGAACTTCTCCTTATATCTGACCTAAATAAACCCTTTTATAGTTTGAAGCCATTACCTCTTGTCCTGTCCCTATGCTTCCTATCCAGAAGTCCCTCCTCATCTTTAGGAGCTTAGAAGTACCCTCTAGGTACTAAAAGGCTATAATGAAGTCTCCCTAGACCCTTCTCTTTTCCGTGGTGAACAACCCCAACTCTCAGCCTTTCTTCATCAGAGAGACTTTAAGGTTTATGGTGTCTGACTGACTGTGAGCTCCCAATGGTATTGGAAATGGCTGTGAGTTTGTGAGCAGGAAAATGCTAAGAAAGCGGTGCTATGTTGTGTGTGTGTCACTAGTGAAGCTTATAGCTGGAATATCACCTCAGGTTCTTATTGTAGCTCTTCAGGATGGCAGCCAGAATGCTCAGGATAAATTGTGTCAGTATTTATTACTGAGAAAGAAGCAAAGCTTTAGATAAAAATTGTGATGAAGTTGTTAGTGGTGAGAATAAATACATGTGATTTGAGTTTCATCAAAGCAAGGGTGAGAAGTGATGTGGGAGGCTGCTAGTTCAGAGGAAGGAAGGGCTAAAAGCCAAAGTTTGATGATTTTGGCAGGTGAAGGTGTGCATTGTACATAGTTTCTCAGTAGTTACTTTTAACAAGGCTTTTGCTTCTATCTGCTAGATCTCGAAAGCAACTTATCAGTCAATTTACTGAAAAGCATCTTGTAGTGTCTGAGTGACTTTCTTCCATCATCTCAAAATACCTTTCTAAATAGTAGCTTCCAGATTAACCTGAAACTATGGACTTTTTAATAAGTTAATAAGATAAGGCTTCTGTGATCTGTGCTACTACAGATCAGGCTGGAACATCATGATGGTGCCTGCTTTCTCTTCAAGTGTAGCGGGAGAACAGTTCTTTTTGTATGTGAATAAATCAGTCTAGATAGCTATTTTTCAGTATCTGTGTTCTGAGAAGCTTGTGGGGGATACTGAATGCTTTAGAGAAGCCGTGGAAAAACAGATGCAGTCAGTGAAGATAACACACATACTGTACTTCTCAAAGCTTGGAGAACACATGCAGCATTTCCTTAAATATTATTTTAGATAACTTTGAAAGTATATCTTCTGCATTGTGTCTTGCCTTAAAATAAGTATGCTTGCATTCCTGACCCGGGATAAGTACCTTACTGTGAAAGAACTGGTGAGTGCTGTTGGTATCTACAGTGGCCTTCCAAAGGCAGTGTGGGGAGAACTTGGGAGCTGCCAGTGCCTTTGTTTTCAGAAAAGATGTCTTTTGTGAAGAAACAAGATGTCTTCTGTTCTCTCTTTCTTCTCAATCCTGCCTCACACCTCAGTTCTTCCCACCAGGCTAAGTGGGAAATGAATGAATAGCTGATTCTGTTTCTACTACGGAATTGTGCATGGTGCCTGAAGTGCTGTAGGAGGCACTTTGGATTCTTCAGGTTACATCAGAACAGCAAATAAAGCTGCTGCTCAGGCAGAAGTGTGGAGAATTTGCCTTACTTATCTGTTCAAATCTTGGATCTCTGAGTCTTGAGTAATGCACCTGGCCATACTTTCTCTAGGGATTAGATGCTTCCAGATTCACTTTCCTGGTCACGTGTGCAGCAGACTGCCCACAGTAAGTGGGCTACACCTGGTATCTCAGATTTCTTTCAACCAGATTGTTGTATTGGAAAGAAAAATAAATAGTCTCGTTGTACAGTTCTTAGGGCAATTGCATTTGTCACTGTTAGCTTGCTTAAAACTCAGCAAGGAATGAGTATGTTAATGTCCCTCTGCTGAAAGATTCTTTAGTACTTTTAATTTATTTTCCCCAAGGTGTTTGACTATTTGTTTTAAACCAATTTTAAGTGTGCTGTTGACTGGAAGGGAAGGGGAAAGCGCACATTGCTAATACTGCCAGTCATCTTTTCTGCAGTTTATTCAGTGTATAAATGATGCAGGTGATTGATTCCCTCTCCTGTGCCAATGCACCTTTAAACAACTGCCATTACTGAGGTATGCTGCAGTTTCACTTTTTATAGCACACTATGCAGATCTAGTGATCTTTTTGTGTTTGTTGTTGTTGTTTTTTTTCTAAAACAAAAAACTCTGCATTGACAACAGAACTGCACTTTCCAGAGGGGGGAATTGCAGCTGCTGTGCTTCAGATGAATCAGTGGAGATGATGGGAGTATACCTGAAGTCTCATGGTATAGCTTTGCAGCACTGAGAAGTTGATCCACTTCCTGCATCATTGCAATGCACTTTTTGCTAATTTTTCTCTTTAGTTTATGTTTAGGTTTAGCAGTGACATAAACATGATTTTTGGTGACATGGGGAAGAGCTTCTGCTAATTGTGTGAATGTGGGAGATCTGTGTCAAGTGCTAAAGGTGATGATATAGACAGGTATCAAGATCAGCTTTGTTTTTTGTTTTAAAATGGTGCTTAGGAGTTAAACTTTTAATTTTGGTTCAAGTCAGTGGTGATGCAGAGTGGTCCAGTAATAAACATGTAATAGAATTAGACTGTTAAGGGCTGAGGACAAGGACCTTCATGCTAAATAGCTATTTGTATAAGGGGGGAGCTCTTTTGAACTAAGTCCTCTTTACTTTGGGTAGGTTAGGGAAGCGTGTTTAAATTGAGCTGTTTAATCAAGTGAAGCAGCTTCAAATGGGGCGACCAGATTTTGCATAGGTTTGAGATGTCTCCGAGTAACTTCTGAAGAACGCCCATGAGAATTCTTTTTGAATGCTTAGTGATGCTTTTTGATATCCTGAGCTGTAAAGTTTTCTTACAGTAGAATGCAGGCAGCTACCAGGTGTTGTTTGAAGAGCTGATGGACTTAAAGGAGGAGGAAAAAAGTTATCTGAATAAAACTTCCCATCCTTAAAGCTATTAGTACTATTGTAGATTCAACTCAACTTGTAACTGGAATAAGGAACATGGAATAAATCATGCTTTTGCCCCAAACTTAAAACATGGTGGAGTTTGGAAGAAAAAATCCTATAATGAGGTTTTCTATTACTTTAAGCTCCAAAAACTACTTCCCAATTTGAAGTATGGTTGGGACAGATGAAGCAAACCACCAAGCAAACTAATACCGAGATGACTGACATTCTGCTTTGCAGCTCATTTTCAGGCAAAATGTGTGGTATTTAGCTGAAGGTAAGAAGCTGTTCAGACTCCAGTTTAGGGTTTCAAGATCGAGGTGTTTACACTTAGAAATAAATGTCACTGATATTAGTTTTGCTATTTCTGGTTCCGGGTTGCCACATGCTATTGTTATATTAACAAATAGCACAGCCAACAAAGTTTATTAAGTATGGCAGGAGGTGCTATTAACTGCTTCCATTGTTATCCATGGAGATGAGTCATAAAAGAAGAGCTCAGCTTGGATTTTGAAATGGAGAACACAACTTTGCTGCTCTACTTTCAGCAATCCAAACCTGTAAGCTGTTAGCCTCTTGAGTTAGCAGCTTTTGTGGGACTGCCGCGCAGCTTGCTAACAAATTCAGTTTAAAATAACCAAACCTGGTAACACAGTAATGCTCATATATTGTTGCACTGTACAAATGTTTTCTGCAGCCATGTTCTCTCCCTCTGAGGTGTGATGGGTTAAGTCAGTAATCGTCTTCCACAGTGCTCTGCCTTTGAATAGCTTCACTGGAGAGGACTCCTGTAGTGCTAGTTACCATACTGAGAAGTTGAGATGGTTCTGTTTTGACACTTCTGTAGAATTTGCATGGATACCTTTAATACATCAACAAAAAGCATTGAAGGGATGTATTTTCAAGAGGATGCTCATCTGGTTGTGTGTGCCCTCAGGTGTTGTCTGCTCTTCCCACAACGTATTCTATTTTTGCAGATGTTTGTGGAAGGAGGAGAGTGGACTGCATGAAGCAGTTTGGTGCACTTTAACTGCTGAACTTTCAACTTCTTGAGGTGGAGAGGTGGCACTTAGCCTTATCTCGAGTGGACACTTCTGTGGTTCTTCTGTTGTGCTCTAACTGCTTTTAATGGAGTGCTTAGTGATTTGGGCCAAACTTTCTGTATGGGAATGTCTTCAGAAGCCAAGTCCTGTAACTTGCTTCTGCTTTTGAGCTCAGACCTTCCAATTAGAAATAGAATTAGTTATTCCAAGAATAGTTGTGTCTCAAGCTGAGAGTCATTTTCTGGAGATAACTGCTTGGTCTTGTCAAGTGGGGAATCTTGGTTGTGAGACCAGGAAAGCAGACACTGTTATTCTTGTTGTCTAAGCTATGTTGTACAGAGTTGTGGATTAAGAAATAAAAAGGAGTTGGTGGAATAGGCTGCAAATACTGAGGTCCAGCAGCACAGTCAGAGTCTCTCTCCTGTTGGAGTTTTGCTGCATATTGCTGTCTCATTTCCTGTCTGTTGCCTTAGGCTTCATGGTTTCAAATAGGTGTTCTGAGGACATTCACACAGTACAACGAGCTCTGTCTTTCAAGCATTGGGCCACCACTGTATTTGGGCAGAAAGCTTTGAAACTCTGTCTCCTACTCCCAAGTTGCTTTATAGAACCAGTATTTCATATTTACACACAGATCTAAACAGTTTTATACAGCCTATTCTTGCATTGTGTGGTATTTAGTATGACTAACTTGGAATTCAGTTAGGATTTCTGTAGTTCATCTAGGAATTGCCTAATTCAGAGACAATAAGTGAACAAGTTGAATATCCTCATCCCTGTAGTGTTGCAATACCTGTGAATTTCACATTCTGAATTGTATTGGCCTTTTTCCCAGTGAAGACGTGTTTATGGACTTTCCTTAACTATAATTACATATACTAAGAAGGAATTTAGTGTTTTCCCAAGGCCTCTGGCCTAGAGGCAGAGAAAGTCCTTATGCTGACCCTGAAGTGGTCACTGTAAAGCACTTGTCAGCAGACCTGGGTAGAACAAAATGGCTGTTTGGGTAAAGCTTTTGGTGTTATCTCTTTTGATTTATTTTTTTTCATCTCTGTTCTGAATAAATCACATGCACAACAAGTCTTTATATTGTGTGTGCTGGATATTCTTGAGTAAGAAAAGGCTTCTGCTCTTCTATGAAACTAACTCAGTGTTCTGTCTAGAAAGGAAGAAGCTTGGCGCAGTGTATGTCAAGTGGATGTTCATTGTGGAGTATAGAGAGCTTTTTTGTGGAACTGTGAGTGGTGGGAGCAGCGCTGGTGCTCCCATCTGTCATTGCCTCATTCTGAAGCACTGCAGCACCACAGGGAAAGTTGGACACCAAAGCTGAGATACTAATGTCTTGTTGAGGTTTGAGCTGTGCTGGTAGGAGTACGGCAGTGTGACTTGTGACTGGTACTTCTATGGCAGTCAGAGCTCTCTAAGTGACCTATGAGGTTATATTGACAAAACTCTAATTTTAGTGTAAGAAATATGAAGATGCAAGTTATGCCAGTAAATATTAGAACCACCCTTTCCAGCAGACTGTGTAGTTCGCAGCTTGGCTGCGTGTATGATATTGCCAGTGCCTTTGGTTTATAAATCTTACGCTGCCCAGAGTGTGATGGGATTGCCAAGGGCTCTTTGTCCCGCAGTCTGAAGGACAGTACAGTATAACCTCACTTCTTGTCCTGATGCAGTGGTGTACACATTGTGTGTCTGCTTGGATTGTGAGAAGTAAGGGCTGTATGCTGATAAAATGCTATTTCAGAGAACCAGGCCTTTCTCCTTAAGGCTGTTGAACTGTTAACTTTTCATCAGTTCAGCTTCTGCTTTGTCATGCCCTTTATTCTAATAGCTGTGATTCACTATCTGTGAAGCAGCCTATTTCGCCAGGTTAAAACAGTCATCTTCACTCTGTTGTGGTTGTGCCACTGTAGCTAACTCTAGTTGGCTGTTAGCAGTGTTGGGTTACTTGTGAGAGGAAGGGTGTGGAGGAAATGTGATATGGCTTGACAAATGGACTGTAACCCTTTTAGACTGAACCTGCCAGGACATACATGCATAGTCAAGGCCATATGCTGCTTAAAGATTATTTTATGTATGAAAAGAGAAGGGCATCTGGCGTACATAGCTAGCATAAGGTGGCTTGGGAAGTTGAAGTGTTCCAGGCCTGAGGCTTCGGCCTCTTGGAGTCTTGCCTGGTTTTGGGAGAGTTGGCGTGACTTGAGGCCGTTCCTTAAATGAAAGGGAGAAAATGAGTACTACATTTGTAAAATTAGCTGAAGGAAAATAATCAGAAAATTGTACAGGTGGTTGGTGTGGTGTTTTTTCTGAGGGATTAGTAGCTGATAAAAACAGAATGAAAACATTCTCAGACAAATGGAGGAACTCACAATGTGTTTGAGCACATACTTTAAAGCCGGAATATGGAAAAACAACCCTGAATACTGACATTAAGTTTCAGCTGATGGCAAAACAAATTCAGGCCAAGCAGATTCATGTTCAAGCTCCATTTGAAGAAATGACCCCAGGTATTATGGCAATGGGAAAGCCTAAAGGTGACTGAGGTGTGTGCGTAAGTGTCATTAAATGCTGTCTTGAGATAGCGAAGGCTTTATTAAAGTCTGGTTTTCTCTGGCAGCTTTGTTTGCTATCATGCTCATTGTAATGCAGTGAAGTGGCTGATCTCAGCATGGTGTGACCACAGAAGCACTGGAAGAAAGAGCCATGTCTCCAGTCTACTTTATGTGCATTTTTACAGTCATTTCCATTAAACTTCTGTGGGCTGAAAATTCTTTGTTAACTCAAAGAAGTTCATCCTCTTACTTCCAAAATAGACTTTTTTTCCTTTTTTTTTTTTTTTTTTTCCCCAACTGCTCATCTTTAGTATTTTCAGTTTTTGGGGGTATGTTCAGGGAGGAATGGCCTCAGGTTGTGTTCCAGAGCTCCTGTGGCTTTGGGAAGGTGAGTTTAATGCTCAGAAGTGGGCATGAAAGGAGGTGTGCCAGATGTTGCCCTCTGAGGTAAGGGATGAGGTGTGTTGGTTTTATTTTAATTCATTGTGAAGTGTGGGAGAAGGTTGTGGAGGGGGTTTATAAGAGCTGTGTTACATAAAGTTGTAGGATTCTGGGACTTAGCTTTGTGTAAATTAATTATTATATAACAGAATAAATATTCTGTTATGTGAGATCTCAGCAAGCATGAACAAATTCTAGGCAACTAATAGTTATTATGGTCAGCTTTATTATCACAACTGGATTTGTGTGATTCATATCAAAGAACTGGATCACACGTTCAAAGGAATCGCTTCCTGTATACCTTCTGTACTTGCACCTTTCAGTTTTCAGTCTGCTTCATTCATTTTTTTCATTCTATTTTGTGAACGGGGAGGAGGGATGGAGCAGTGGTGGAAGGGAAACAATGCGTGTCTCTTATGTATCTAATATGGGTAGATTTTTCAGTAGTGTCCTGTAAGTGTTAATTTTTAATGATGGCTTCCTCCTCTTCCTGAAAACACACCTTTTGGTTGCACAGGCTGTTGGAAATTTCACTCAAGTTTTGTGAAAACGATTTGTAACGCTCCATTTAACTGGGAAGAGGGGGCAGCCAAAGGGGGGAAACCAGTCTGGCTGCAAGTTCCATGTTGGATCTGTTTTGATAACAAAGGTCAACGTGTATGTTTTCACTTCAAGAGTGTTTGGAACTTGTCTTTGCTAGACCTCTGGAAGAAGCAGTTTGTTAAGCTTCGTTGCCTATTGAATGAGTTTCTAGTGAGTGGTTAAATGCTTTGTATGTGAACTATGACTCTGTTATGACCTGTTTAAAACTAATTAACATGACATGCTTACTGGAAACAACTTGTGAGTTTTGACTTTGAGGGGGGAAAAAAAAAACCTTAATCAAAGACTTCACTGCTTCAGTTTGACTTCAGTCTACTTCTGAAAGTGAGAGAACAGGTGAAAGCAATGAAAACCCTCCACATCAGAAGCGTAACATGAATACTCTCTACTTTCCTTTGTTATTTCATTCATCCTTTCTCCGCAGTTGCAGTCACAGTGGAAGGCTTTATGTTTTGCTATGGGAGGAATGGCAATAGCACATATAATGTTTCAGGGCAGACGCACATACAGTGCTGCTTCCTAACTCATATCTAAATACAATTCTCATGCATAACCTACAGTCAGAAGGCTGATACTGGAAACAACTCAGTATTATGTGGATATTTTGTACTGCTGCATTTATGATGTGATTTCTCTGAAATGGGTTTAGTTAGTCATGCTTGTTCTGAAGCTGAGAGTCTGACAGTTGTTCTTGACTGACTTAAACATATGATTGGAAGTATCCTCATTAAGTACTGAATAACTGTCCTATGGAAGTTCAGGAGACTTTTGACTTTTTCAGATTATTTGGTGGATGGATCACAAATAAGATTTCCCCCTGTTCCCTAACCTTGTCATTATCAAAGAAGGCAGAAAAGAGGAGGAATATATATAGAATGTCATGTTATGCCACTAGTTAGAGTATACCATCCTTCAGTTGAACAGAGCCTTTTCATCATGCCTAGCAGCTGGAAGACATTTGATTTCTAGCAAAAAGTAAATGCAGTGATATCACTAAACTACAAATCACAGATGACATGGTTTGATTTATTTATTTTGAAGTATATATTGGTGTATTTCTTATTCTGATCAGTTTTACAAGCCATGCATGAGTGGTATGGAAATTGATACCTAAAATTTTATAATATAAAAATGGCATTATTTCCTTTTGCCTACTTAGAGGGTGGGAAGTACTTGTAGTATCTAAATCCAGTGTGTCTACAGTTGTGACAGGGAAAAACAAAATCTGTTTAGGACGTAGGATTTATAATGTTTTCCAGTGAAGATCCTGTGGTTTTCTTAACTCATCTGTCTGAAGGAAGTATTAGGGTAAGTTCTAATTGTTAGGGCAGCCTCTGCTTGTCAACTGTTGTATGTTCTAGAACATGCAGTGTATACTGCCAAGGAGAAATCTGAGCTCCTGTCGCTGGCTGGCAAAATCTGAAGCCCCTAGAGCTGGAAATGTGGGAAACCGAGGGGCTGAACACAACAGATGGAGTTATATCCCAGTATACCATTCAAAATGTTCTGCCTAGAAGCGAATGTAAGTTTGGAAAAAGTGAAGGTATTTTCTTGGTGGTGGGATGGAACACACTTGTAGGAGTTTCCTTCTGTTTGCCTGTTCAGGCATCTGTTTGTTTTTTCCCTCACTTATTGCCCTCTTCCTTTGCCAAAGGAAAGGTTGGCGGTAAGATTTCTGCAGTGGGCCATCTCTGTCCAGATACCCATGTTTGTAGTTGTAGAAGCGTTTACCAAAAGCCCATGAGGTTACTGCTTTCTTAGAAAATAGCTTGCATGCATTGCTTTCTTAGTGTTGTACTAGAGCTAAAGCTGCATCTTAATGTAAGTGCTGCTTTTACCAGCCCATCACTGAGCTGCAGCTGTGACTGTTACTGACCACTTTGCTGTGGTGTGATGCTCCTCCTGGACAATAAAAAGACAGCAGAGGTTCTTGCAGGCTTCTTGTTGAGTTTTCTATCTTCCAGTCTCTTCTGGAGGATAGCACTGCATTCTTTTTACTGTACCTTTGTGTGTAGGTAGGGGTTTGGTGGCTCTTGTGTGTCTTCTGGGAACTTCTGTGTTAGATACCAACAGCAGAGACAGCTGGCTGATTGCTCATGTGTTCCTCAGTAGGCAGATGGAGCAAAAAGCATGACAGTCTTTTTGGCACTGTTTCAGCTACACTTGCCCTCTGCACAAAGGACTTTTGTATTTTCCATTGCACTGAGGATCCTTGCATAGAAAAATAAATCATGCCAGGAAAATTAAGTGTATGGGGTACTTGTACCCTTTGTGACTTCCCGCTGTTGTGGTCCTCCTATGTTTGTGATTGACTTCATGCTCAATCTTTTACTCTCTCCCAGGGAGTATTGCCATGGTTCATCCTGCATCTTAAAGCAAAACATGCAAGCTTTATGGAGCCCAGAGCTCCAGAATCTAGAAGAGCACACTGCTTCCTCATGCGTGCTAGGGAGTGAAATCCCTCTAGCTGTGAACAAAGCCATCCAAAGCATCCAAGGATTTGGAGAAAAGGGGTGAAGGAGAAGACTTATTAATGAGACTGAATATCAACACAGGGAGATAATCTGTGTTAGATATCAGCCTGTTAGCTGGGTTAGCAGAACACAATAGCATGTAAATTTCTGAAGGAGTGTTGTGGTTTATTTCCTTGTTGGTTTTTTTTTCTTTCCTCTCCTGCTCCCACTGTGCTTTAAACTCTGAATGTCTGCCTTGTTTGCCTGACAATTTTAACCTGAGATAGCTTCACACCTTGAGGAAGTTGAAACTTACTCCTTTAATTTATGGTAGCGCATGTGTGTTTTACAGAGGGGGTAGGTAGAAAAGTCCCAGAATACTTCTGACATTGTGCATAAACTAGGTACATGAGGCTATTTGTTAGACGTTATAAGCATTTTGGTGGCCTCTGCTGCATCCATTTTCTGATGGAAGTGGGCCACTGGCTGCCCACCTTCCTGAAAGCGTGCTGCTTAAGTGCAGGGATGCATGGGGAAGGGATGGGCTGTATCCAGACCCACTTCTGCTCTTGCTGAGGTACACAGTTTTCTGAAGAAATAGACTTGCTTTAAGTTTCACAGGTGGCCATGAATGAGGAATCCGGAAACAATTAAACTTTTGGTTTTTTCTATGGTAACTGCATCTTTGTCTCCTGGAATTCATCTAAATGAACTCACTGGAGGAAGAAATTTAACTTGGAAACTTCTGTCTGGCAGGATAGACCAGTGCCTTCAGCGGACTCACACTGATTTGTTTCCTTGTTTCTATCCAATTTTGTATTTCAGCAGAGGAAAACTGGACTGACCAAGTGCAACCTGAGGACTTTGTATGTTGTGTCTCTTTATGGACCTGCATGTTGTAGGGCTGTGTGAATCTGTCTAGGAAGGGCTGGTTTTACTTTCATCTGCTCGTGCACTCCTCTGGGCTACTTGTAGTCATTTAGGCTGGCTGAGTTGTGACTGTTTGTCATAAGCTCCTGAAGAAATGTTCTATTGCTTGGTAGCCTTTGCTTTGGACAGAAACGATCTACATCTGAGTTGAGGTTTACAGAGTGACCCTTGCCTCTTGAGCAAGAAACATGGGTATGATATGTGATGGTAGTGGCCATGTCTTAGGAAACTTTAAGTTACCTTTGTTCTCAGGCTGAAAGAAATATTAGTAAGGGTGATTAGCACATTAGCTGTCATTGGAAAGTGAATAATGCTATAGTTCAAGGAAGAAGTATGCCATGGCCACAGTTTTGTAAAGGCAACAAATAAAATGCATAACCAAATCACATGGAGGACCTTAAGTAGGCTTTCTTCCTGTTTTATAATCCTGACTCAGGAACTCAAGGGCAAGCATTCTTTTAATGCAGTCATAACCGACCCATCTCTGAATAACCTTGATCTACGTGGTCAGAGAAATGAATGCCTATCTTGTATTACTTTCTCCAAGGAATTTCACAAGGTACAGAAGTTGAACTCGGTTAGCTGTGAGGAAGTTAGGCTTTTTCTTTCTAACCACTTCAATATTCCCACACTGAATCTCAGTACTGTTTCTTGTAGTCATTTTTCCCTTTTTTCTTTTTTTTTTTCCCCCTTCTCTGTTAGTGCATGAGTGTGGGTAAAGGACTTGCTGACAAAGTGAAACCAGTGACTGCTGTTAACCTTGCTGACACTGTCTAATTTGAAGGAGTTAAGGGTTTGGTGTGTGTCCTTTTCATAATAAACAGTCATGGTTTCCTCCCAAATTACATACTTGCTCTTCTTTTCTGCCCTGACATAACAGTAGAAAGGAAAAGAATAATCTGAAGCAAAAATAAATCTCATCTTCTGCTTCATACTTAATGCTTTTTACTCCTGTGATGTCACCAGGCTCAGAGTAGTCTGGGTAAGTTTTCTGTCCTGATTCTGATAATCAGTGATTGGAGTGTTTCTCTTGAGAATCATTTTTCAGTAAAATGGTGGACAGTGGCCTTTAGGGTTGCTTGATAGTGACCAAGGACCGTGTTTTTATTTTGCCTTCACCTTATGTAGAATAATTCCCAATTAATGTGCCTTCAGATACAACTCTAATGTAGTTATTTATATGGTTCATAGCTCTAAGTTTTGCCAGCGACGCGCAAACCCCATACAGTAGGCAACTGTTGGGCATTAGGTTGCTGCAACTCTGTGTCTTCGTGACAGTATGATTTCTGCATTCACCAAGAACATACCTGTCTAATGTTTAGGATGTTACTGCTTTTGACTGCCATATCTGTGATCTTTGAAGGTACCAAGTAGGTTAATGTGGACTTGCTTCTTGTTTTATTGGTACACAGAGATGGGCACTGGCTTCTTGCATCACACAGTAGATGACTGAGGAAGTTCCATGCAGTCTGTTTAAGGTCGAATCTGAAGACTTCCCCAGAATTGTACAGAGTTCTTCTGAGGCTTGATCCAAAGGTTTAATTTATTGCTAGCATGTCCTTCCACTCATGTGCATTTAGTATCATCATCGGTACCTCACCACTTGGCTATGTCAGTTGCTCTGTGGGTTACAACAGTAACTTTTACTATGCCACTTTAAGAAACACAATGGAGCAAGTGGCTTTCTGTGAAGTCCCTGAAACTTCTGAGCAGTGCTCATCTGATAACTTTTATAGTTTCTGGTGTCAAACACCTTTTAGGTAAATACAGGATTGGGAATTTAAAAGCAGCTTTTGGTTCACTGTGTTTTCCAGGCTACCGTGATTCCTTCTCAGGGTATGGATATCCCAGCCAATCATTCGGAGCACAGTTGGATGTGTTACAACTCGAATCTGCTTAAGGAAGCATGTATAAAAGGCAGTAGACTCTTCTGTGGTTATAGAGGAAATGCTAGCTGCATACAGTAAATGGAAGGTTAGCTTCAATGGGAGCTGTCATAAATTGATGGGGAAATTAAGGCTTGCAATTGCTGGTTTAAGGATGGTGATGGACTGGGTCCATTGCAAGCATTCCCTCCAGTAGAGCCATTATAAAATTGGATTATAATTATTTTTAGCTCTTTGCCAAGACTGCTCTTAATTCATTTTGTTGACCTAAATAAAACAAAGACTAAAGGAGTTGAGGGAAATTTTTACCAAATGAAATGCAAGAAACACAAAGTAGGAGTTTGAACAACAGCTTTTACCTGTATCAAATCCAGCTGTGACACAGGGATACGTGCTGCTACAAGCATGTGAGCTCCCAGGGCACACATCAGCTACCTGCAGTTTAGGAAGAGAAGCTGAAAAAAACTTACATTGGTGTTTGAGTAAACACTGAGCTGGAGTGCTTTTCTGAGTATTTTGTTGAGGTCTTGGAGAAGTGCTGTGGAACTCTGCAGTAATGTGGAGAACAGCGTGTTGCAGACCTAACTAGAAGTGGTTCCATTAGTGAATATAGAGCCATTGTTCTAATTCAAATTCAGTTTTTAGTAGCAAAAGAATATTTTATGATAGTACAAGTTGTAGAAGTTCCTGAATGAAATAAATTTAACTTGGAATGACAGTTTTTATCAGTATAAGTTCAGTTTTTATGGTACTGATATATTTAAATCATACCTGTCAGTCTTTTAAACTAGACCTTCTTAGCAAGAGCACATCCAGAAATGCTCTGGTTTGAGCAATGTGATAATGCCATCTGCAGAAACATGTGAATATTCACGTATCTGTTTGCAGTGTAACCTCTTCTCACACTGTGCAGGACAACAAACAATGATGGCATACTCAAACTACTGAAATAGTACTCAACAAATTTAGGTACTTGTACTATCAAGTCTAGCAGCTAATAGAGCTGTAAGTACATGTGAAGGTCATTAAAAGCTGAGCAGTGTGGTTGTTCTGAAATTGAAGGAATAATCAGCTTATGTGAGTTCTTCAAGCCTCGTAGTTGTGTTTGTCAAGCTTTCAAGTACCATACTAAGGCACTTCAGTGTGTGAAAGAAAAACTCCTCCACAGTGGATTGTGCATTCTAATGGCAGAACAGTGCTCACATGCAATGCTGCTCACACTGGTACCAGTGGAGATCCCCTGCACTGTGCATCTTCCAGCGCCCATGTGTCCTTCAGGCTCCTGCTCGTGGCATATGTCAGTGGCAGCGGTCTTCAAGGAAGCTTCATGGTTAACTTGTGGCTTTGTATGATTTTCTGTTAGCTGCAGTTGCTTTGGATTCTGCTTTTGAAATTCCAGGTGAAAGGCAACCCAAGGAGCGGCAGGCTGTTAAGAGAAGGGGCACAAAGCGTGTAGTTGGTTGCCTGCGTGGGATGGAGGGGTGCATGTGGCTGGCCACGTGTGCCCCTTGTTCTGGGAGGGTACGGGGGCTTCAGCACCAGTTACACCAGTCTGTCCTAGCATACAAGAGGATCCCTGTAAATCTACCAGGAACACTGGTCTGCTATTAAAACAGCATTCTGTATTTCTTACAGTGTTCCTCAAGGAAAACTCAAAGCAGGAGGGTCCTGACTTGAAGCCATATTGATGAGGCTGCCATTCTATTGTAGGGGTTCTGTTAAAAGAAACACCTCTCAGCAATACTAATGCAGCTCTTGCTGTCTTTGCTTCCTTCCAGTGGTCCAAGCCCACGAAGATCAGCCCTTGCAGCTGAAAATACTGTAATGCCATTAGACACTTGGCCAAAGTGTGTGTATTTTACTTCAAACTGGAAGTGAGA
Organism: Excalfactoria chinensis; assembly: GCF_039878825.1. Classification (NCBI taxonomy): domain Eukaryota; kingdom Metazoa; phylum Chordata; class Aves; order Galliformes; family Phasianidae; genus Excalfactoria; species Excalfactoria chinensis. Next base: position 128,159,792 of record NC_092826.1, read on the forward strand.
GAGATTTCTTTCTTGATGTGTGGAAGTGTAACCACAGCAGCAGCCCAACAGCATCACATGTGGAACTGACCTCAGTCTGTAATGGGCTGTGCAGGCACTCAGCTGAGGGGCCTAGTAACTGATAGGGCTGTGTGTGTGTGCCAGCAGGTGTGCCCTGCTGGTGTTTCCTTAGCAGAGAAGAGCACGTGTTTCACAGTCTGAAACAATGAACTGGTATAGGACTCCATAGCTCCATTTTAAATAGTGGTGATCCGTCTCTCCTAATTTACATGAGATTAGTATGAGAGGATAGAATGAAGGATGATAAATAAAATTAGATACTGGACTTAAGACTGATGTTTGACCTTTTTTTAACTGCAACCCAAATATAACGTTAGCATTTTGTTTTGGAAATGGTGAGTGTTTCCATAAAACTGATTCTGGATGTTATGTAAAAATCCCTTCACGTAAGTAAATATTTGTCTGGACACTTGCTGTGATTTTTCTCTTGGTATGAGTGTCCGTGAGCGTTTAACCTGCTATGCCCATTTGTGTATTTAGTTAATATCCTGATTGCTATTTCTAAGTTGCAGGGTTCATGGGGACACTAGGAATCAATGTAACAGGAGATGATCCTTCCAAAATTAATCTTCTCAGAATAGAATTTTGATCTTGAAGTGGTAACATTCATTGCTATCTAACTTTGGTGAATAGAGCTAAATATACACTGTGTTTGAGGGGAGTGTTTCTCATAGGGTTACTCATGTAATGTTTGCTGCCTTTCAGTGTTTATCTGGGTATCTTTTGACTTTAAGTAACTTACACTTGTATCTGTAACCATTTAGCTTTTTTTTACTATGTTGCCTTGAAAAGTGCTGTTCTTTAGTGTAATTTTGCAGTTATGAGCATGGTTAGGAGAACTGTCTCTTTCCTGCCTATTTCAGGAATTCTCTTAAAAAGACAACTGTCCTTGCAGAGGGAAGTGCACAACTATATATATTCATTGCAGATAGTGGTCACAAATCAGGTCCCTGAAGAATGTATCACCTGCTGCAAAAGGTGTTTGTATTTTAGAGCAGAAGACAGCAGTACACAGCAGCACGTGCTTCAGTACCTCTGGATCCTTCCTGAGCCCTCATGCCTGCTGTAGACAAACAACAGGCAAGTGTTCTTGCACGTCTCTTACCTGAATGGTGAACAAGCTAAAATAACTTGAAACCTTATTTAAAAGTATGGCTTTTATGACTGGAACAGGCTATATCTTAAATTTTGTGTGATTGCTTTATTTTCAGTGGGGCGTGTTGTTAGGTGCTTTAACACCTAACAACACAACCCAAAGCAAATATTTCAATTGTATAAGCATTTCATGTGTTAGTTTGCTCCATGTCTTCTGAAGTTACTTCTGTGGTAAGACTCCTGGATTTGGGTTTTGGCAAGTAGGTTTTTTCCCTCACCAATTTAAGTTACTCTCCCTCTTTAGTCTTCACCATTCTCTGTAGTAATCCTTCCCTTCCCCCCCCCCCCCCCCCCCAGCTATTACCAGTACAAACCCCTTAGTGTGTGAACCTGCTGGGCCAAGTGAAAGCACTGTCTTTCATTTCTATGAACATCTTCCTTTGTGGCAGGCAGTTGCATACAGCAGCTCTTGCTCTGAGCTCATGGTACAGTTGCGAATGAGTGATCTCTAGTCTGTACTGTCCATGTTTGCTGTCAGTTTGGTAGTATGAGAAGATATAAATAAAATCCTTTTGGACTGAGCTGTACATGTGAGTGTAAGCTTGCAGCCCTTGCCCTACCCTCCAGTTTCTTTTTTGCTTCTCCTTCTCAGTGGGTAGAGCAGCAGCGGGGAGGAGGAAAGGAAGCTGGATGTGCCACTGCTTAACCAGTTACTGAATGTCCTGGCTAACTATTTAAAGAGGCTGTGCTCTTGTTAGACTCGTGTAGGCATTGGTGCTGATGGAAACTGCTGCATCACACTTCTCACACTGCATTGCCTACAGCAGCAAGCCAGGGTTTTTGCTGTGTAATGGCTGCTGCTGCTGCAGGACTTCCCCAGGACCAGGCAGCTTGCTGCCTGGGAATGGACTAAGGAGGCAGTTTGAATACATGCTCCTCTGGATTATCTTAAATTCACCCTGCCACCAATATGTAGGGAATCTCAAAAAGTCTGTTTATTTTTAGTTCAACTTGTTAACATTTGTAGCAGATCTGTGGAGCAGGCGGGGAGGCTTCTATTGCACTCGTTTGCTGTATAGAATTATTTAAGATGTGTAAACTTGCAGAAAGTAAGCTGTGTTTTAAAGTTGCTATTAATAGGGAAACAGTTTTATATTGTGTTTCTGTGGCTTATAGTTGAAAATACCTGATGGTAATAAACAAGAATATTTGGCTGAAGTTTTGTACACTAAGTAAAGCGTCTCTATAATGCTGTTGTCATACTGAGGTTAGAAAGCATGCAGAAATAAAGCTGTTCCAAGTCCAGCGCAGTGATGGCATTAATTCCTATTGCTCTACTCAGCAGAACAACAATAAACCCTGCCAATCCCTCTGCTTGGGAGGGACAGGAGGGTGGGGAGGAATGTCAGCCTGTGAGCATATCTTTCCAGTCCTGTTTGTGATATTTATTGAGCCTGCTAAGAAATGCAAAGTGAGTCCTTATGAAAGAGAAATAGGTTGCTTTTGTTGCTTTGTACTGCTATGTAATAATGTTAAGTTACATAGAAGAAGGTCAGCAAGCTAACTTTCGTGTTTTATGGTCCTAAAGACTCTTTGTATTGAATATCGAACTCTTAAACCAAACAACTACATCTGTAGCCCTAATCCCACCTCAGCATTTCTCTCCTTTTTGCCCAAATAGCAGCCTTAGTTGGTAACCTGACAACTTTACAAAAAGGCTATAACCAGTCTTGGTTCAGGTTAAAGCTCTGGGTGGTTTGGCTAGGGAGAACAATCTGAAAAAGAACAGGGTGGTTGTTATGATATACCCTCATCTTTCTTCTTCCTTTTGACTCCTACTTGCGTCTTCCAACCACAGGTGGATTTCTCTGCACTGGGGACAGCATGGCAGCAGCAGCACTATGGTTAGTGAGGACCTGCCTCATCTGCTGCTGCCGTATGAATAGCAGGCAGTACATCTTGCTGGGAGCAGTAAGTGATCAATGAACTCAGAGTGTGCAGCCAGGAATGTTTGTTCCAGAATCAAGTGAGGAGGAGCAGTTCCCTGCCTCCCACCCGTTTCTGCTTTGTAGGGTGTGTAACTTGACCACAACCAGCGTGTCCTCGTCTCCTGCTTCTCCACTGCTGTGCTGAAAGTCTGCAGTTTTGGACCATAGCACAAGGAGTCATTCTTGCCTTCCTCACAAAGTGATTTGTGACCCAAAGAAGGGCTGTATGTTTTTTCATAACGATTCACAAAATGCAGGTTGCATACACACTCATTCACAGTCTCTTAAGAAGTGTAAGCTATTTCAATGAAACCTTCAAATGAAGCTGTTGTGAACTGAGAGCTCAGGAGATTGATTTCTGTCATACAGAGTAAAAAACATAAGTAGGGAAAGCAGATAGAGTGGTGTTACTGAACATGGGGTATTTCTCAAGCTCATATACAAACATAATGAACAACAATACCAGCAGACTGCATGTGCCACTGGAACTGAGTGGTGTGTGGGGGGGTGTGCTCCTGTGTGCATCATGTTCTCAGCAGAGCAACAGCTCTGCTGGTTCCTGGATTGGCTTCTTAGAGGCCTTAAACCTGTCAGTCAGTTCAGGGCTTTCTGCTACAAACTGTCAGTGTAATTTTTCTTGTTTTCTTCCATTTGTTCACTTCATCTTTGATATTTCATAAGGGAATATCAGTTTTCCCTGAAAATTATTTCATAACACAGCTGCCCAAAAAAGAAGCAGCAAAGCAGTTGCTTTCTGCCCTCTCTTTGTGGATGGAGGTCCCTGTGAATGAGGTTTGTGTGTACCCTGGGGGCCTTTCAGTGCACAGCTTCCCAGCCCCCGGTCTGTGAGCGTCTCATTGGCATGAGTTGAAAACATGCTGCGGTGCTTGCAGGCCTTCCTGCAGCTGTTGGCATCTCTGTGCTCTAAGAAGCAGAGTACACCAGTACTCTTTCAGAACTGGGAGCTAAAGGCAACAAAGTGCAGGTCTTGGATCTTCATGCTCAGCAGTGTTTTTGGTATTTTGAACTGAGAACAGCTTTAGACTGAGAATTCTGCTAACAGTGCCAAAATTATCAGTTGGGCCATGTTTAGCTTCAGTGTTAATGCTCTTACAACTGTCTAGACTTAAGCATCATAAATCAGTAGAATCTCACCTGTTCCTTTCTGGAGGAAACATGCCAGGATGCTTCCAGCTGTGCTGGGTGAGCAGGTACAGGTGGAGCTGCGCTTTTAGAAGTGCTCCTGCCATCAGTTGCCTGTGGGGAGCAGGGCTGGCAGCAGGGTTCTGGCACAGTGTGCTGGGAGATACCAAACCCATGTTTTGCCACTTGTTCTGAGAGAGACGCTGCATGGATTTTTAGCTATTATTTTAAGCTCTGCTGCATATGCATATTCCATACGGAGTTTCTTCTGGCACTGTGTAGAGAAAGCAATACTTAGTATTCTCTGTTCTTTTTGTGATAGGAAAATTACTGAGGGACAGGCTTATGTGAAGGAATAACATTTTGGGGTGTAATTTAAAAGGTGGTGTGGTGCTTTGCTAGTCTTTTAACTGTATAATGAGCATCTTCATGTTCCAAGTTGTGCTGCCCTAGTTTCTACTTTAATCTCTGGATAAGTCATTACAGCTTCATAATGCTTTTTCTTATAAATGTAAATTAATAGCAGCAAACTTGATGGAGGCAGTAATACCTAACGCAGGGCTTGGGAAGAATTATAACTAGGATAAACTCTAGGCAGTGCTGCTTGCAGTCCAGGAACAGCTGAAGTGTAACGTTGTTTCTTTGCTTGTTCCATTGTAAGGGAAGATGTTGCTCTCCCTCCTGCTGATCAGACCCTCTTGTCTGATGCAGGTGTGACATAAGGGCGTCCGGGCAGAGCCGTCTCTGCATGGATGGGAGCTTCAGCTGCAGAAGTGTCACAGGAACTTCCTCTGCTGAATCACTGCTGACACTTCAGGTGTCTGTTTTCAGGTATCCCAGCAGGAGGTGTGGAAGTCCCATACAGCAAACAGCTGGGCCACGTTAAATTACTGTGAAATACTCAGGCTATCCAGACAGCAAACTTCTACTTATTTTCTGCTCCTTCGAAACATAGTTTTGAAGACTTTTCTAACAATATGCATTTCAAGACATGCAGACTTCTCTGTAGTAAAAGATTTTATTTTTTTATGCATCTTCTTGAATATGTTGGTACATATTTTCTTGTACTTGCCAAGATCTTTGCTATGGAGAGAACTTGGCGACACATTTGAAAGAGTTTTATACTCATCCTTTGTGAGCAATTGTAGGCATGCTAAGGATTAAAACCAAAATATCTCCCACTTCAGCTCTTAAGTAGAGGGGATTTCTGTAAACAGCTTTTTAACCTTTAAACACTGCAGCCTTAGCTCTGCCAACAGTTGATGGTGGCGATGATTGTGGGCCGCAGGGAGAGGGCGCACCTCCATGGGCAGGGTCAGCGCTGTGCCACCATTAACATCCCGCTCACACCCAGAGGAAGGACTTGGGTGTCTTGTTAGTTAGCAGCTCGCCTGGACGTTGTTCCCCTAAATGCTGTCTGGCGTGTGTTCAAATTTTATTTTAATTTAGTTTAGCACAAGTTGTGTTTATTGTTTGATGGTACTTTCAAAATGAAAAGTCTGCTCTGATTCTTCAGGAAGTTCCAGGCTGTTTCCAAAAGGAACTGTACGGAACTGTTTTGTCTTGACCTACTTACAGGGTTGTATGGAAATACGTATGCAAGCGTTTCCTCAGCCGATGCAGTCTTTGCCACTGTACGTGCTTGTATCTGTCCTAGAGCTGCTTTCTGTGAGTGCCACTCTGCAGCTTCTGTCTTTCTCTTGCTGGTCCATCTCACTGCATGCTGAGCAGACTCTTTTTGGTCCTTGGGCTGCTCTGAAAGTAATGCCTCCTATTTCCTTATGTTGGTGTGTGGTGTCCCAGTCTGATGGTGGTGGTGTGACAGTACAGGTGGAACCTTCCCACCAACGTTGTGTTACATTTTGTTCCCCCTCTGCTGCCATCTGGCACATAGAAGTCTGACAAAATGGCATCTGATATGAAAGCATGTATGAAGCAAAGGTATGACACTGAATTCCTCCAGGTGAAAAAATTACACTCACTAACATTCATCAGCATGGCGTGCAGAGTCTTGTTTGTTGCTGGTAAAACTGCAGAGCTCTTGGTGGTGACTGTGTTGGAAAATAACATTTTATAGCTGAGAATTTGTTCTGTTAAATAGTGTGATTGTGCTTGTTGTATCTGCTGTAGTTTCCATGGAAATAAATTAGCATTATTTTGGGGACAATCTACTTATAAATTACGTATTAAAAAACAAACAAACAAAACAACAGGCCTTCTAAGTCTTTCAGCTTCTTGAGAGCACATGTGCTACTGTTTGTATAACTTTGGGAGCAAGGCTTTTGAGGCTGTTCCCCAATACCTTACAGAGTGACATGCAGGGCTTCCACTGCCACAAGCAGTAAGTGCCGTGGCACAGGTGTTGTCTCTATGCTTTCTCTTATTTCTTATAAAGATAGCAGTTGGGGATTCTGCACCTAAAACCCTGTAGAAACAGTTTCCTTTAAAATACTTTGCATGTTCTCTTGTTGCTAGGACTTAATGTTTGCTATGTGTTGTAGACACCAAACATAGAATCTTGTGGGAGGAAAAAATATTTTGTGTACGCTTTGTGCCCAGCTTTTAATAGTCACGTACCTGTGTGGAGTTAGAGCGGAGTTTATTCTAATTAAGTGCTGTCCTATGTTTTTATTATTAAAGACAAGTGAAATATTTAAGTGCGTGTTACACTTCAGCCTGTTTTGGTGACCTACATCCTTCCTCCATGCACACTTCTGCAGAAACTGCAGGAACTTAAATAAGGCAGTTGAAAGAAAATTAGAAAGGTCAAACAGAAAAGGGAGCGTACCAGACATTGAAGGTAAAGAATGCTGGCTCATTGAAAATCCCATTATGCATTTGTGAAGGTGCAGTTACTGCTGTAGTACATAAATGTTTTTAGTCCTCTTAGCCAAATGCATTTCTTCTTAAAGCATTACTTTTCCAGTCTTTTCCTCTTCCTTCTGTGCTCTTGCTAAAGCTGTTCAAATGTCTGGGTGCAAAATAGTTTTCTATTATTAAATTAATGTTAAACCTTAATAAGAAAACTTCATAAAAAGTCCAGTTACTACTTGAAACTCTAGCAAAAGATCATCTTGTTCCTTCTGTGCAAGCTGAAAGGAAAAACCTCACAAAACAGAATCTGCACAAATATTCCTCTTGTTTTCCTCATCTTCCTTCAAATTCACCCAAAACAAATCCTGAGAATTATCAACTTCAATTTTAACCGCTTCTTGCTTTCAGATTAAAGGTGGTATATAAGTTTGCACTGCTATGATATAGTGATGGCTTCCATGTATTTAGACAGGAATCAACAGCATTTGGGAAACTGTTGTCAAAGGGTCTAGGTGTTCATGGCAGCAAGTGAAGTATTACTAAATAGTACTTATTTATGGATGTAAATAGGTATCAAAATGTACTGTAGTACTAAACCTATTGTAAAGTTGGGGCATATATTGCAAGCATGTTCTGATATGACAGTGCAATTATATGGTTAGTAAATGAAAATCAAATGTACACACAGAGGAACGGATAACAAATTTATGTGTAAGAAAAATTTACCGCATCAGTAGTCGATGGATTTTTGGTTGCTGTGTTTGAAGACTGCACTGCAGTAAACTTGGATGAAGATCAGTCTACCTGTAAAATGAAGAAGAAAAGAAAAAGAAATAATTCTGTATATAGGTATGAAGAGAAAAAGACATTGATTGTCAGATCCTTCAAAAGCAATTGTACACTTAAAACAAACGTGATAAACTTCAGGCAGCCTCAGAACACTTTTTATCCTCTCTATGAGGTTACGCTCTGATTTTTGTGGTTGGAGAACATCTGTAATTTCTGCTGGAGTTGATGTAGCTACCAGTGTGCATCATCAAGCGCAACTGGCTTCCTTATTAAATAGCTTAGCTGCAAGTCTATAGGAGTCGTCTTTTAACCAGTATGAAATTTAGAGATGCCCTAATTGAAAACACACACTTCAGAAAAGGGGGAGAGGAGGGAAGTAGTGTGATTTGGCAGAATTAAGGCCACTTGAAAGATCTAATCTAATAATGTTCTGCTAACCTTTTCACTAGATAATGAGGAAAACAATTTTCTTCACTTGGAAATCATATTACTGTTTTCAGTATGATAAACATTTCCGGCTCCTAATACGGGACTGCTGAATACTGGTAGCTCTGATGAGGTATGTGGAGGTTAATGAATACAAAATTTTCTTCCTTATTTATATGTTTATGCAGCTCTTTCAGAGTTCAGCACAGCATTTCGGGCCTTTGTGATCCACATTGCATACTTACAAAGGTGATATTCAGAGTTTGCTTGATTTAATGATATCTTCTTAAAATGAACACAAAATACTTTATTATAATACTTCAGTGTATAAGGCTCTGAAATTGAAATGTAAATAGCTTAAATTTTAGCATCTATTTGACTTAAAATTGCTTTGATTGGTTGTTGTTTCTTGTTGTTTGTTTTGAGCTTTTTAATATAAACCTTCACATTTTACCTCTGAGCTTGAATAAGCCAAAGAAAATCAATGTTTGAGTAACAAAATCTGGAGACAGAGTTACTTGGAAATCATGTTTATTAATTTCTTTAATAAAAATTGGCAGGTTTATTTCAGTTTTAATCTCTGTGAGTGCTGTTGAGACACCTACAAGTAATTCTTGTTTTATGGCTGTGGCTGTCACAAAGACTTTTTGTTTAATACAGCTGTCAGCTGTCCCTAAAGAATATATTTTTGTGTGTAACTTCTGATATGAAGGCTAGTTATAGTTGCCTGTCTTGGTAGGAGACATGATCTTCAAAGAAATCAAATAATTCCATCCAGATATTGGAGTCACTCCATTCTTACATTTTCAGTGCTTTTGTTAAGAGTAAATTACTGATGCCATAACATAATCCAAAACAATTTGCTTTCAGAGGGAAAGTTAATTTGGCTGTAAACATCATTGTGATCTCAAAGAGGAAAATCCTTCAGCAGTCTTATTGTAGCATAGTGTGTGGGGGATTACTGCTTATTTAATTAGGTACTTGCAGCAGAGAAGTCATACTCGTAAGCCGCGGAAGTGTGTAAATAAAGCAGTGATTGCTGAAGGACGTGATGGATCTTTCTGTGCAGGCCGCTATCATGCTCTGACATGGAATTGTAACTGTATGCACGAAGTCATTGGCACCAGTTCATCTTCGTTGACCCTTCAGGGTTGCAATAAAATCATTTGCCTGTAGAGGTTTTATATCCATATTATGCATAAATAGTAGAATTTGAATGCTCTGAAGCTGCCTTACTTAAATTACATTACAATCTTTTTGATCGAATGATCTTGTAGACATCCAGTCCTTTTTCTACAGAAGGCAGTGGTAAGTTGGTACAAGAAGTTGTTGATATCCCTGTGCCTGGTTTGATACTTTCAACGATTGACTGCAGTAAACACCACAGGACAGTTTGCTGGGGAGGCTGCAGGGAGAACAGGCTTGTCCTGAACAGCGTGCTGAACTGGAGTTGGTATTTTAAGTGCCGCTATTGAAGAACTTTTTCCAACAGTGGTCACAATGTGCTTCTGTCCTGCAGAGGTGCTGAAGCACTGTACAACAGTAGTCCTTTCTATCGTGTTAAAGTCTTCCCCAAGTGAGAAATCTGTAAGGATATTCCTTAAGTACCATACAGAGTTAAAAGAGCAGTAAGTGGGGTGTGTTTTCTGAGCCTCAAAATCTTCATGTGACCTGCAAGTGGTTGACTTCTGTGAAAGACTAAAATGCAAGTGTATGTGATTAGATGGTGCAATAAATGGAAGTGCAGGGACAGGAGCATCCCTTCTTTGGTGAAGCTAAAATGGTGCCCAGGATAGGGAGTAGGTTTTGGCAAGCGTGCTTTTAAGGCTCAGGAGATGAAGCCAATAAATAAAAATTGGGAACGATTTGCAAGTCATGTGAAAATTACATGAAAAATGAAAGCAAGCAATACTGTGGTTCCTAATACATAGGTCAAAGGAACAGGTACCTGTCTCATCTTTCAGGTACTGAAATCTAGCAAGAAGAAAACCCACTTTTCCATGGCCCTGCTAAGAACAGAAGAGCAAGTGCTCTAGCAGCTACAGCAAGAAAATAATGTAGAAGTTCTGTTAAAACTAGTTCTTATCTTCTTACAAGTTAGGTACTGTTTTGAGGAAGGTGTGTAGGAAAAGCAGAACTGTGGTTTTAAAGAAGGTGGAGTGTGAATCTGAAAAGTCAGAATGCCAGGGAGAGGTACAGAAAAGCAGAATGAGGGGAGGCAGACCCACGTGAAATTGCGCTTTCAGCAATTTTCTTCTTGCTTTAATTTTTGAAACTAGATATTAGTGCTTTCTACTAGTTGAATGTGAGATCGGGTATGTAAAATGCATTTTTCTAGAGTATGAAATTGGCTGATGTGAACTGTGTAACTGCTGCCAGCAATAAGAAAAATTCCATAAATGCAGGAAGTGAGAACTGCAGAGAAAAGGGACCTGGAGTGAAACGTGGTAGAAATTCTATTAGGAAAACTTCTGGCTTCTTACAGAGTCTCAATTTATGTTTTAAGCATATATTTAGGTAAATGATTGTGATTAGTCTCCATCTCCACAAAACGGATACAGTTATGCATTGTGTGAGTAAACCAAACTTGCGGCAAGGGCACCGGGAGAAGGTTTTTATACTTCATCACATATTGAATGATCATTATTTTCCAAGTCACATAAAGAGAAAATACCAACAACTCTTCATTAAGTTGGTATTCAGCATCGTCTACTTCTAAAATAGCATATTAAAATAAATAAATAAATACTGAAAGAAAAAGCAGAATGGGAAAGAGTAATAAAAGGAAAAAATGACCATCTAAGAAGAGGAAAAAACGCCTGAGGTGTAAGTGCTTTACACAGTTGCTGCTTCACAGAATTACTTCTCTAAGAAGAGCCAGAAGAACAGATTAATTCACTGTCAAATCAAATTTTCCTCTTGAGACTACACATACCATCTGAAATAGGAACAGTGGGTTTGTAGCAGCTCTTCATATGAACCAAAGAGTACTGCAGACTCCAGAGAGTCCATCTAGTTCCCATAAAATCTATTTTCTTGTCTGGTAAGAGGCGTACTTTTCCTCAGTGTTCACTTTTCTGATCACTTTATATGAGATGACTATTATTTAATATGTTTTATGTTTGGCCTTCAAATGGGAAAGGAAATTCTGTTTTAAGTGAAGCACACCCGCTGAAACTGTGTACTGCAAGTTGGATTCCAGTCTTTGTATTGCTTTTTTTTATTCTAGTTCCTGCCTTTAAGACCAGGCTTTGCCAGTACTGTTCAAAAGGATGCATGAAACCATCAGCAATTATCTTAATTTGTATTTATTCTCCAGGAGTGATTGACAGGTATTGAAGTTTATTTTGGACAAAGGATTACTATGTTTTACAGGGAGATTCATCCTTGGTCATGCCTTCAATGTGCATATAAAGTGAGTCACTACCACCTGTTATTTATTCATAGCAGAGAGGTAGAGCAGATGACCTGTTCCTTGCATAGCATTTAGTTCTTAGTCTTTGGCAGATCTATGTAGCTTCCTAACAAAAGAATGGAAGCTTGCACCTGAGAAGAGGATTGCTTTCAAAATCTGTGGCATTTTCCTGTTAATTCTACTTACTAAACTTAGCAGTAAAGAAGCTTTTAATGTTTTAAGTGGGCTGTGAACATAATTTGCCACTTCTGACTTAATTAATTGTTGATATCCAAATCTTGTCAAATGTAATTTCCTTTGAAAGAAACACTGCAGCAAATGGAATACCTGGAGATTGTATTCTAGGGCTTAAAAGGCATATACTTTTAAAAAGAGAAAGGATCACTTTAGAGAGGGCTTGCTTAAACTGTCCTTCATGTGTGCTTTCTGGGTGATAGGGAAGGAGCATTCAGAGGTCCAGAATAGCAGGCTACACGTTTAAGTTGCATCCTACCACTGTTACCTTCTGTTCTTTCTCCTCCATGCACAGATGCTCATATCATTCTGTAAATGTGTATGTATGATTCTGATTAATTTCCTGGTTGTGTTCACTCCTTCCACAGGGTTCCAGCCTCAATGCAGGATGTGTGATATATTTAATAGGAAGCTTGTCATGACTGTTTTCCACAGCACTGTTCAGTGGGTTGCCTTCTGTCTTCAAGTACAGTGTCTAAAGTATAACATGCTATTCCAAAATAAAAATTGTTTTGAAGTAGTTTTGCTTAGGATGATGAAATTCTTCTCTTTTTTCTCAGTGTTTCTTTGAGAAAGCTTTTGACAAAGCTTTTCTGTCAATTTTGGGTGACTTTTAACATTCTTAGATGCTTGACTTGTGACTTAAGCACAGAAATAGTATGTAATGCCAGGGCCAACTCACACTGACTGTCACTGTTTGCTAGCCCTAACCCTCCCCCAATAAATAAATAAAACCTAAAATGGGTATCTGAAAAAAAAAATGGAAAAAGGATCAATAATATGGTTCAAGAATCACAGTCAGACTGGACAGATTGGTATTATCGGACTCTGTGGCATACAGTTTTATTGGCTGAGAGACATTTTTGTACTTTGTGTTGTTCACAGCTTCACCTTCCAACTTTCATAGCAAACAAGTCAAAGGTGCTGGGATTCTTGTTATATGCAGATTCTTGCTCCTTTGCATTGGAGGTGCATTCTCTACACTAAATAGCAGTACAGGTTTTGTAATTATTTTTTTCCTTTTGATGAATTCCTTCATGTTGTGCCCCTGCCTCAACTGCATCTATCAGGAGAACTGGACAAGAGCTGTGTTAGTCTGTCTTCCAGCACCAGTCTCCTTGTTCCTTCCTTGTTTTCTCAGAGTTTTCTGTCTCTGGCAGTAGTCCCTTTTTGTGCCTTTCCTTCTGCCCCTGGTTTCCCACCTTCTTGGTGCCCATTCTCACTCTCCATTCAACTGCTTGCTGGTCTTTTATCTGCTGCTTTTCTTACTGACTTTTAGTCATTTGCCTCTTCTGTCTTCCATCCTCTTTGCCCAAATAATGCGGCTTTCCACTGACCTTCCCTCCAGTTCCCACTCTGCTTGCCAAGTAGGCTCAAATTACTCCCTTGCCAACTTCCTGTAGCTTCCCACTCGCTAGATCTGACACAATCTACTTTTTTTCGTTTTCCTTGTTTCATTTATGCCCTTTACATTCCAGTCACATTTTCCTTTCTATGTTGCCTAGGTGTCAGCACAGAATAGTTGAAAGCATAAAAGAAACTTTCCGGCCTCTGGGTTGTGTTTTCAGTGCTTTCCTCACCAACAGGCTAAAACCATGGGGAAAATTCATTTTTGAAAAAGGCCAACTTTACCCTTAGAATTAACTTTATTAAACATAGGATTGCAGAACTTGTTCTGAGTGAAGTTCCAAATCTTTTTCTGTAGTGCTGTGATGGCAGTACTCCTCCAGATAATGCCAATGCACAAAAGGTATTTGTTTGTTAGGATAGTGCCTGTATGTTACACTGAAACTATTTGGGTGCTCTAACTTCATGAACTTTTACTCTGGGAAAAAAACGAAGCGTAACAATCCTTAACATTAGTGGGGACTACCCACAGTTTTTGGAAATCTTAGCTGTTAAAGTCCAAATAATACTGAGCCTGGAGGAATTCAGTGATGTGCCTTGGCTTCTTACACACTTCTGTGTCAGACACCATTTTTTCACACTGCCCCTCTGCCGTCATCCGTCACACAGCAACAACATGGGATGTGGCTGGGAAGTTTCAGCCTCCACTGCCATACCACCAGTGTCTACTTGTGATGTCATTGCCAACCTCATGAAATGGGAAGCGTTACTTTCAGAGCAGCCAGTGTATGAGGGCTTTGTGCATGTGTTCTGCTTAGATTTTGTGTTTTTTCATCTACATTCTTGAGCTGGTTGGAGCTCTCTTATGATGGATAGCCTCCTTGTTGAGCACTTGCCTCAGATTATGAACCATAACAGAGTTAACTGATGTTACTGTTATAAGCAGCTGAAAATACAGTATTTCAGTAGCAACCTGAGAATTGAGCAATCCTTAAACTTCATTTTATCTTGCATAATTATAAACAGTTCTTTTGGAATGTCAACAAAAGCCTCGGTTCCACACTGGTCAGTTAGAAAAGGGAGATATCCTTCAATTGTGGTGACAGGATAATTGAATCCTTTCTTCTGCCTCTTGACCTGAGACATCCCTTTGTTCTTGCAGTCTTAGTAGTGAGAATGCAGTTCAACCTGAACCAAGAGAGTAGCCTGCTCTAGAAGTCCAATTTTAACTATCTCCTTAGATAAAAATTATTAATCAAGGTTATTCTTTCTTTTTATTCTACTTAATCATCAAATCTTCTCGACAGGGCTGTACTGAGTCAGAGTGAGGGTCTAATGAGTGTCCTGCACTGGTTCTTTGCATCATTTTAGAGCCTCTTCCTGAAAGTGGGAACAGGGCCTGGTATGTGTTTCCATTTGCCTTCTACTTCCAGGCTTACCAGGGATTCACTGTTTGGCACATGGTTTCCTTCTGGAACATTCTACCACTGACTTTAAGCTGTCATCTATGGGGGCTCCAGTGTGACCAACAGCCCCAGATACCGTTGTATCAAAAGTTCTTTTCCAACGGCATTCTAAGCTGACAGCCTTCTACCAAAACCTATTCAGAATCTGAAAACTTTCCAAGATGGTTTCTGAGGCCAAGTGGATAAAAGTGTGCTCACAGTGTGCCTCTCAGGGTCCTCTGATTCATGTTCCCTTTCTGGTGAGAACATCCAAAGGCATGTGTGTATTTCACATCAGTTGGTGGCTTGTCTTCTTCTGTTGTGTCTCACTGGGCTTGTAACTGCACTTTTTCACTTACCTTGATGTTTATATCCTTTCCACCCTAAGTCTTTTAAGCTCCCAAGGTCTCCTCCTGGTCCTGGCTGAGCCAGCTGCTCATTTCCTCTGGGAGAAGCAGCCTTACACAAGTCTTGGCAACATTTGGGCCTCTTGCCATTCTGTCACATTTCTGGGCTGATCGCCACTGAGCATCATCCACCATTGCCCAGGACATCTTTAAGGACCAGTGGGTATTCTCAGGGCTTCTCTGCTGATGTCTCCATCCCATTCCCTTCCAGTTCATCTTCCAGCATGCAGACCCTTGTTGACTCTTTCAGTCCCTGTTCCTCTGCATCATTTGGGCTATTGGATTTTGCTAGGGTTGGACTAATACCCCTCTGTAAGTACAGAAGAACAGGAAAGACAGATGCTAGTACAGACACTAAGGGAAAAGCATTTAAAAGGAAAACAGCAAACTGACCAAATTCAGCTGTGTGACTCCACTGACTTCCTGAGTTAAAATGTCTATGTTCACTAAAAGTCACAACAGAAAGATTTATGTATGTCAGCTCTATGAAGTGCCTTCTGTGTGATCTAGCACGCTGTGTGTGTCACTCCATCAAGTCTTCGTATTGTCCATGTATAAAGTTGTTGGCTTTTTATTTTGGTATTCTGATTTTCTCTCTACATATTACTTTGCTTTTTCTAAAGTGTTCGGGTTTTGCTTGTAGGGAGACACTTCATAGTGCCCAAACGACAGTAATAACAGCTATTTTATATAGTAGTAAATTAACTGAAATGCCACTTACTTTGTTTTTAATGCATACCAGCAGTTATTTCTACCTGAACTGTCACACACAAAACAAATTGTTTGTAGCGTGTAAAAATAAGCAGTGATTTTCCCATCTGTTTTCACTTACAGCTCTGTAACGCGTGTAACAGCTATTATGAAATCAACTTAAAAAATCTCAGAGCATTGAATGTGTGGATGCTTGGAAAGATTTTTGTTTTCTGAGTTAATGGGAGTGCATGAAAGTCAATTTCCACGTCTAACCTTTTGTTTTAGAAACTTGGTTAACACAGTTTTGCTTTTTACCAACAGATCAAATCAATACTGAAAAAGCATTTGATGTGGTTGTTTCTGTGTGCCTTTACTGGAATTACAGTTGCTTTTACCCCAGTTTCACTTTGTGTAAAACTAACTTAGCATTTCAGTGTGCTGATTTTTAATTTTATCCTCTCAAATGCACAAATGTGTGCATGTTTGCATTTGTGTGTGTATGTATATTCTGTAATTGTGGCTCTTTAAATATCTAATAACAAGTAAAGCAATTGCCACGTGGCAGAGAAGTAAATCAGACCATAACCTAGAAGATATTTTAGGAGAACTTTGTATCTTCCGCCTTTGGTATGTAAAAATAGTTTGTTTTCTGGATTTCTCTGCCTCCTTATAATTCTACAATGAAAACCAAAACTATTCGCTCTGTGATTTCAGCAAGTATGGAAAACAATTAAATTTGCCTTGATGGTAGTAATTTAGGATTTCCTAACATGACACACCAGCTGTAATTGGAAATGACAGTCAGTATAACAAACAGTCCTGATGAAATTGACTGTTTGAATTCGCCTATTTATTAGTTTCATGCTGTTTTAAATTAACTACACCTGTACACCTGCACTTCAGCGTGCTTCTAGCTGATGACTAGTCAGCTTAATCTGTTCTATGTGGAAATTTTACTAGGCTGTATTTTTCTTAACTCTGCTTATTCATGTATCCTCATGTATCTGCACAAGGCAATATTCCCATCCCCTGTTTTTCAGTGTTTGGTTTTATGATACAGCACCCATGACCCTTTAATGACCCTTTGAGATCCTTCCTGACTAACATAAGCTGACATGACATAGATCACTTAAGGAAAAGGAGCCAGAAGGATCCTATCTGAGTGATTTGCTTTGGTTTTGTTTGTGTTGCTTTTTCTTGGAAAAACTTCAGCTTGGGAAAGTTGTCGTAGCTGCGGCGTCACCCTGCAAGTGGCACTTGGATTTAAACACTGTAAGTCTGGGAAACAGCAGGAAGCAGCAGCTAAAAATAGCTGTAAATGTTTCCTTATCTTCTCATGCATTAATTGACAAAAATCTATACTGCCCTCATCTGTTCTTTCCTTTCAGTTCTTAAATGTCTGCTTTACTGGCTTTATCTCCATAATTATTAGTTACATCAAGCTGCCTAAACTTCAGCATGTTGTACAGTATCAGCATTAAAATGACGTGTTTCCAGAGATGGCGCTTTTCTTTGCACACTTAAAATTGTTTAACACTATTAATAGTCAGTTTTTGTTGTAAGCTGCCAACTGTTTTTAGGTTCTGAAATTTCACATCTCTTCATGTGATTCTGAGGCACAGCTTGCTCACCTAACAGCTACTGAATAGCAGAGTGGTTTCATGATTTTGCTTTCAGTACACATCTATAACTCCAGTGCATTGCTATAATAAGCTAGAAGGTATTAAAATAGCTTTGTATGTGAAAAGGAACAAAATAAGAATTATGTATCGCTGTTTTGAAATAATAATGTTTAAAACTCCAGGAACATTTTTGTCAAGTGCTCTTTGGAGCAAGACTGTGTTTTCTTTTTGTTCTGACATAGATTTGTTCCAAAGATGAAGAGTGGTATTTATAGAAATGTTGGCTAAGCAAAGCAAAGGCTCTTACACAAATTTTTTTCATTTTTATTTTTGGTTGTAATAGATTCTGAAAATAGTTTTTAATAGAGAGGGGAAAAAAAAACAAAACAGAAAGTATCCAGAATATTAATGGGCAGGACAACATAAACTTCACTGAATTATTAGAGAAACACTGGAAAAGCTGTTTGCATTTGAAGTTGTTATCCATGTTAAGTGCAGTATAATTTCTTGGAGAAGAAATTCAGTCACAGGTCCAGAAGCTGAAGAAAGCCAAAGTAAAGAGTGTTGTACTTTGTTCATCCTTTCATAGTGCCTACTCTGCAATTGTCAATTTGTCCAGCCACGTCTTCACTCGTAATCTCTATTTCCTTCTGCTTCAAAGGAAGATAATATGTCTCAGACTTCATTCAAGTGGCAACAAATTCCCCTGTCATAGTAAACCCTAAGAACTAACGAGACCCTAAACCTTTAATGATCCTGGAAAGAAGTTTGAGACAAAATGCAGTCATGGAGGAAAAGGGCTGAAAGTGGAGGAGTTATGTAGACACCATTGCTGATTTTCAAGAGAGGAAAATGAGATTGGCTGATGGCATTGAGAAGAGTAAAGTCCTTTGCTGTTGGTAGTGGGAAGCTGACATGTTGGTGGAAGCTGTGCTGTTTGGCCTCATCACCAGTTGAGTACTGTCATTTCTCTGAACTTCGACATTTGGTACTTTGGTGATCAAACAGTTTCTTATTCAAGTATCTAATGCAATTTTATTTTCAGATTATGTTTTATGATCCTTTATAACTTGGCTCTAAGATATTAAGTGAACAGTGGAAGAAGCTGCTGCTTGAAGAGGATATCTCAAGTGTGTTATGGTTTGCTGTCATAATGACTGTGCTTATAGAGGGTAGGACACAGAATTATCCAATGTTTTTTTTACCATCCATAATTAACTTCATTTGATTTAATTATCGTACCAGTTGAAGTCCTTAACTGGTGACAATTAGAGTCTTCTAGCTTTTGTGTCACTTGGATCTCTTTCTTGGAATCAAATAATAGTGTTTAAACCTTAATCTTTCCCTAATCTGCTAATAGGGAGGTTGTAGTGTCACACCAAAAGCTGCACAGGATTTTGGTCTGCTTGTACCAAACTTTTCAGTGGAGGACAGCCAACAGACTATCTCATGTGATCACAGAATTGAATTATAAGAGTAGAATAGCCTGAGACAGATGGGACCTGTGACATTTCAAGTTTGTTTCATTGCACTCAAGCTGTGGTGGAGCAAACTGAAAGCCCTCACCAACAAACACACTGTCTCTCAGACACTGTTATACCATCCTATAGCTTATCATTAATAAACCTGGTCGTTAAGCCTGATCCTATCCCTTTTCCCTTACAAACCTAACTTTAAGCTCTTGCAGTCAGCCCCACTAATGTGTGAGTAAAATTACTTTTCCCCATTTGCAAAAGGTGAATCCAACCAGGCCATGTGGTTGTGTAAAAAATGTAAGATTTCTGTAATGTTAATTTCTTCCAAACCCAGGAATTTGCTTTCCAGCACAGCTTAAAGTGGTGAGCAGGGATGCTCCTGATCGTGGCATTAATGCTGTTTTGTAACCATGTTACTGAGTTGCTACCTACTGAGATACTGTTCAAAGTTAGATGAAATTAGAAAGATCAAGTGATTGGAGTGTAGAGGCTATTACTTCCCTGGATATAATGTAATTAGCACAGCTCACAGATGGCACATGTCTGGCTGCTGATCTGTTAGCTGCTCATTACTTGATTCTAGAGGAGGAGTTCATTTGTTGGCATTTGCTACCGTTAATCTGTCTTTAGAGATTTTCTGTAGTTAGCAAATACTTGTTAAGAGCTGAAGTTAATTTATAAGCATTTCTTAAACCTTTAATTTCACATGGTGCAATGCAAAAACAACTTTCCCTTTTCACTTCTTCTTTGCTAATCTCGAAGGTCACTTTTTAGTTCTAACTTTAAAGTTGACTTTGTATTATGAGGATTTTTTCTCACCTTCACACATAGTTGTCCTTTGTTTAAGTGGCACTGATCCAAAGGTGCTTTCACAGAACGTTTTAAAGGAGATTTTTCTCTGCACAGATTTGAATTCACTGCTTCAGGGGGAGGAGGAGCTGCTGTGCAACTTCCTGAAAGAATTCCTCCAGAGGAACTAGGAGGCTTGAGAACAATTTTTAGTCTCAAATACAGAAGGCCAGCGAATGCATACAAAACAAACTCTGAGCTGATAATGAGTAAATATAAGTTGCTCTTGCACAGGTATAGAAGTGATCCATTAACTACAGGAACTATGTCCAATATTTAATATAAAATAAAGTGCTTTCGTATTTTTAATGATAGAATGTTCTTTACTGCTCACATAATCACACTGTATGTATCCTAAAACATTTGCTGATGTTCACTTTTTCTCCAAGAGGCTTTATGCTAAGTTTGAGTGTTGCATTTGTTCGCTAACATTTTCCTGCAAATAATAAGCTTTTCGTAGTCTGTCTTCAGAATTTGAGCTAATCATGAGTTTAAAAAATTAAGATGAGATCAGGAATCACCCTTTGATGTATTTTTGTCTTGAGAATTGAGGATGATTGAAATATGGATCTGGGCATACATAAATTCTAAGACAGAGAGTGGGAAAAAATCATCTTGTCATATTCCTGCTCTGCAGAAGCACCAGCTGCACCAGCGTGTGGCTAATTCAGAACGACTTCGGGATGCAAAATGGACCTTTTCGTAGATACTTTCTGACAAGTGGCTCATCTTTTCAGATTATTGGCAAGAACCACATTAAGCCACGCTGTCACTGATCCTTTCTTCTTCGGCCTAATTTCTTTGCTAAGCAGGAAAACCTCCAAATTCTCATGGAAATACCCTGCTGGTAAGCTGAGCGAGCTCTCCTGGGTTGTTGAGCACAGGCTCACAGTTGGAATAAAAGCATCACAAGGAGAGGTGCTCTTCCTTGCAGGATTTACTGTAAGCTGTCCTCTGTTGGTCACCTGAATGTCAGATGGGTTTATAGCAGTTTTCAAGGTTGATGATTTTTGCAAACAATTTATATGTACGTATGTGTATGTCTATTATTTATATGTAGTTTTTAAAACTCAAACTATATATTTTTTATTTTTTGTAGAGGTCATCTCTGATATGAATACAAACGACAGGTATAGTTTTATTGTGTTTTATGTCTTACCTTTTACTTGTTTCATTGGTTCGGGGACTCATTCTGCTCTAGGCCTCTTTGTAGGTCAGGGTGCGGGAACTGTTGGGAACATGGAGCATCTCTCTTGGTACTTGGAAGTCATGTGGTTTGATCCATTTTCTTTGCATGATCCTTTCACCCTCTCTGGTGGAGTGCCATGCAGGGCTGCAGCTTTCTTGGTCTATGGTGGCAGTGCTCAGTAACTGTGTGCTGGAAGATCTTCAGTTCAAACCTGTCAGCTCTCTGGCTCAGTGAGCTTTGTGGATCCCAGCTGTATTCTTATCACAGCATTAGGAAACATGTCACAATTTTTTTCTTTTATCTATTGGAACTTGCTGTTCCTCCACGGTTTCTCCAAGGTTCTGAAAGCAGACTGCTGTGAGTCTCACAGTAACCACCGAAACCACCATGTGCCAGACTTCTCTCAATTGCCAGGTTACAAATTTAGTTGTGTGTTCAACGAGAAGGAAGATTTCTGTTTCATTGCACATAGTTCAGAGAAGATGCATTCTCAGTATTACGAAGTGTCTGAACCTCTCCTCCCAAAATGCTCTTACAGGTAAGAAACGCATTATAGCCTCTGTGTTACTTCCAGAAACATCTTGTAAACAGCCCGTGAGATACTTTGATTATGGAAAGCTGTTGGAATGGCAGCGAAAAATCTCTTCTATAAAACAAATGGAGAATCAGGGAAAGAGGCCAACAGAAGATGATATTCTCAGAGCATAAGTATCACACAGTTATTTTTGGAGAAAAAAAGCTTCAGACAGTCATCAATTTTCCTGATACAGGTTAAAAAAAATAGAAATTCCATTAATGAAGCTTAAAGGTACCAGAATTATTGTTCTATTAGTAAAAAATGAGGGAGCTCAAGGTAGACAGAGGGCGTGCACCTAAGAAAATGAAGTTTTCAAGCTGTGGGGCCTGAACCAACTTGGAGTATTTTTAGGGGTACTGCCTTATTGTGGGAATAACTGAAAACCTATGTCAGTGGATCCTCTGTGCTGATTTGTAGGGTGTTTTGGGGTGTTGGTAAATGCTTTGATAGCTCTGTAGTTCTTAATTGGTCTGAATGGCCTTTATCTGGGAGGTCTCTCTAGTGAGAACACAAAAATGCAAGAAGGCACAGCTCACATCTGCCCACATCCATCGTAGTACATACATATTTCAACGTGGCACTGTCAGACCAAGTACTGAGACCTGTTCCTGGCCAGGAAGAGGCGGGAGTCCTGCCAGCTCATGTAAAATACTAGTTTTTTAAGAGTCAGGGCCATGAAGAATCCAGGGTTCTCCTTCCCCATCGAGGAAGTACGTGTTCCAAAATGAACTGCCCATAGTAGAGCACTGAGGAGTGATGAGTTTGTGCAGAAGTAGGACTTTGCTTAGTGACTTTGAAAAACTGTCTTTCTACAAAACTGGGTGTCAAATTAGAAAGGCAAAAACTGTAATGGGAAGGTGCTTTCTGGTCCTTATTCCTGTAACAAGTCTGTCGGATGTCAGTAAAATGGAAACTGTTTCTTTACTTTTTACTTCTGATTCTTTCTCTCATATTGCTAACTTAATTTTCAGTTGCCATCAATTTGATGTTTGTGTTTATAACAACATTTCTGACGAAGTGCCACATAGTTATAAATGCTTCTAATTTTTGTCTTTTTTTCCCTAAGCTAATTTATGAAGATTGGAAATTAACATTATTTTGTCGTATTCGTATCAAGTGCTCTTGAACTTGAGGTAGGAGAGGAGAAGTAAGAACTCACTGCTATTTATGTAATTCCGTTCTGTTTTTTCTTTGTGCGTTCATTCTAAATGCTTTAGAACCTCAAGAAAAGTAGAAAACAGGGTTTGCTGTGAGTCAGGGTTCTCCTTGAGTCTTTTATTTGTGTTCTGCTTCTGGGAAAGCACAGAGGAGCTGTTTCATATTCATATAAAATCTTTGTGTAGCAGGTTGACTCTTGTAATGCATGCGTTGTATTAACTTCATTTGTATTACTGTATGTTTTTAAATAATGCTGTTGGAGTGGGGCTTTATGAGCAAGTTTTAATAGTTTCATTTCTTTCAAATCTGTTTACAAACTATCACATAATTGAGCTGGTTTATTGATCTCACAGAGATTACACATCTGACACTATTTGCACCAGTTAATAAAAGGTTTTGTTGGCTTTCTTTAAACGGGGTATTTGAGAATGCACAGTTCTGTTACGCTGTAGAATTTAAATTGCTTATGTACTGGAATATTTACTACCTTCTTTGTTGTTTCATTTCAGAATGACCTTATTTAAAAATGTATGAGGCTATTTATAATCGACTCTGTGGCAGTGATTAAAGAGGTGTGAATAATAGCTTATTGGAAGTTGACAGCTCCTTGTTTGCTAAACCACTGCTAGAACGTTTCTGCTGCTCAATTGTACCTCATTTTTCTAAGGGGAGGCTGCATTTTGACAAGTGCTTAGAGCAGGTATATGCGGCTGACATTTTTATTATTAAAAAAAATTCTGACTTCATTTCTTTAACCACATATGGTTAATTAATTGCTTACCTGCGTCTAATGATCTCTCTGTGGTATATCGTTAAAATGAGACTGAAAACAAAACCCAACGTTTTTACTTGGAAAAATTAGGTGTTGTTCTTCCTTAACAAAAGTAGATGCTCCGAAGGAATTTGACCAAGCAGTCAGACGTGTTTTTCTGATGAGCACAGTGCTTCTTAGTCTGGTCTCTGATGCTTTTGATCTTAGATCAGCATCCTAAATGTCTGCAGAAAGGACATCAGGTGCTTTCTCGCTGCTATTCAAAAGTAAGATTTGAGGAAAATGGGACTGTGATTTATTGGGCTGCAAATCGTGCTTAAGTTATGTGGGCTTTTGTTAACAACATGAATTGAAATCAATAAGCTTGTAGGTAAGGCTGATCACCAGATAATACTGAGTGTTTATCCATGCAGCTGATAAGCACAAATAACTGTACGGCTTATACTGCTATTGCTGGTATCTCATTTGACCTAGTGAACTCATTCGGAAGGTAAACGGTAATTAAAGCCCCTTGTGTCTTGACTTAGAGGACTATGCCGTTCCTTGTATGTCTGTAGAGACAGCATAAACCTAAGAAATTGAAAATGATTTTGAAGAGGTTATGTCAGAACTTTGCAAGGGCTTTCATGTGCACTTTGGGTTTCTTCAACCAAAAAATTGCTACTCGTTTTTCTTCACAGCAGTATTTCTTTATCAGTGATCTGAACATACTCAGACCTTACCAGACAAATCAGAACTGTTTATTCGAAATGGTGCAGAAATTCATCTCATTCTGTATTTTCACATTTGTCACTAAGGAAGTTACCGATATTTCTGAGCTGTCATTCTTAGTGGTCAAATCCCAGTAGAATTATGGAAGGAATTTGTAATTTCTGGTAAACCATTACAACTCCTTAATAGAGCAAGTGGCTATGAATAAAATGCCGTCATACAGGTGTGTCCCTGTAAGAGCAGGCACATCATTTCACTGGTTTTTCCCTGCAAGTCTCTAAAATGAGACAGTGCAGATACTGCACACTGATTTAGTTGACTGCTGCGGGATCCAGGTGTTTTTTAACTAAATACATTCTAAAAATGATCTTCATTATCTCTCTTGAGAACTAGTTTGGGCTGTTTACAGAGTAGGGGTGCCATTCTCCGGCTGTGCTGGGATTATGAAGGTACGTCTGGTCTGGTTGGTGATAGCATTGCACTCAGTTTCCTTGAAACCCTGCACCTGCAAGGATCGTTGCATTCCAGAGCAGGTCTCCTTGCCCACTGCAGGCAGCCCAACAGCTGGGAGTTAATTCTCTGGGAAAAAGGAATCTGCAGTGTGGCATGAAGAAATGAGTATGTGGCTTTGCAAAATGTGCAGGACTTAATTTAAGTCTGGAACTTTGGAATTTATTCCTAAGCAATTATATGCTTTATATTTCATTTGTATTACTTTGTATATGGTTTATTGCCATAAAAATGCCTTAAGATCTCAGTCATCACCTGTCGTTCAAACTCCCAATCACAGATAGTATAAAATGACATTTGTGTTGAGAAAGTTTGGTTTCTTTTGCAGCTGCTAATGGGTTTAAGCTGATGGGAGTGGTGGCACGAGGCAGCAATAAGGCAGAGGAGAAGCCTGGAGTGGAGCCAGCGCAGGGAACACTCACATGTGTTTCTCTGCACGGCGCAGTAATGCTGAGGTTGGAAAAGTTTAATTATCCACCCCACTCCCTCTTACTTTTTTTTTTCTTTCCTTGCTGAATACTTGTGTGGCCTTGAGTTTGTTAATCAGCAGACCTCGTAAGCGAGCCAGATGATGTATTGTTACAGTACCTTTTACAGCTGTTGCTTTCCGGAGTACAGTGATTACCTGCCGTGCCCAAACCAGTTGCTTCCTATTAGAGTGCAGTGGTTACTAATTGGTCTGAATTTAGCTGCTACAACAAAGTTAATTTTCGCTTTTACGCTGAAGAGTGTCACATTGTGCTTACACTGTAATATGAAGCCTTGGGGGTCTGTTCTTAATTTTTTGCCCTTTATCTCATGGCGTTCCTTGTCCTCCAAAAAGAACTAATATGTCATTCAGTAATAAGACTGATGTTCTGAATACAGGGGTGAGTGTACTAACTCGTATTTTTAAGAGGGAGTATTTATTTCACCTCACATGTCTCACGTTAGACTTTAAAAACCCAAGAGCTTTCCCAGCCCACAACAGATGTCTCCGACTTCTACTCAGTGTCTTTCACCACCAACGCTGATCCTGGATTTTCCCCTTCTCAGCAACCTGGGAGCTGAGTAAAGTTGTTGATCTGGACTCAGATCTGAGGAGCAGTGTGGATATATTTGGTTATTTCTGGGTTTTATCAAAGTATTGCCTGCTGGTTTGTGAGGCACATACGAGGCAGTGATCCGTGCTGGCTGCAGTGAGTGCCCAACCTTCAGCTGTGAAGGGAGATTGGGGTGTCTGGGAGACATGGGCTCTTTCTGTGCCATCGCCATCATGGTGGAAAGTGACCTTTTTCCCTTCTACCTTTTAGAGAAGTGTCTGGCAGAAGTACTTCTGTCTGGCTGCTTTTCATAGTTGTGGATTTTCCCATCCCTCCACCATTATTTTGGCTGTTTATCTTTCATTGGTATACTGATTTTCCTATTCAGTGACTTCTCCAAGGCTTTTTGTTGAGTGACTGCTCTCAGTACAATTCCCAGCACCTCCTTTGCACCAGTAAAATTGTGGCTTTCAAAAATTGGGAATAGCCTTGAGAGGAAGTCAGGGGATGACTTAATCCCTTCCCAGTCCTGATCAGTTTAGCTCATGGTCATCCTAGTTATGCTTGTAAACATGAGGATGTATCAAGTATTTTTAGGAAAAGCAGAATAATAAGTAAATCTTCAGGATGGGTTTATGTGTCTTCTTGGAAAAAAAAGAAATATCAGAGGTTGGAAAAAGTATTTCTCCTGTTTCAGAAGTTCCAAGTGTCAATCTGATCCCACTCTAATGCTTCATACTTTTAAATACCATGTTTCAGTGCACTTTTTCCCTTAGAAAATAAGGGCTCAAAGGCCGAGAGATGTTTAATATCTCAGATACCAACAGACAGCTGTCTGTTATTAACATTCATGAATTGAATAATTAGGTTACAGTACTTTGTTATCACTGTTATTTCCTTTTGTGGCATGTGAATGAATTGCAGTTGGACTGATCTGACAGAACAGAAAAGATTCTTAAAAATTAAATTCTTCCATAGAAATAGAGTATATAAAATCAAAGTTTTTCATATGCTAGAGTAGCTACAGGTAACTCCATGCCTTTGCTATCTTCACTATCTCTCTGGCTTGCAATTTTAATCAATTAGCTCTTTAGAAAATTTTAAAAGACTGCCTATGAAACGATAAAGACAATTAATGAGATGTTTGAAAGGTTTTCTCCTTTTTAGAAGCTCTGTCTCTTCATAACTCAATCCAAGCCTGCACAGTTTGTTTGGGTTGTTTCTTGTCTTTGGACTGAGTTCTGTTTTCATGGTGTAAGAGCCAATGGAAGAATGTAAGATGAGGGAATCAACCCAAGAGAACATCATATAACATATTTTCATCCTTCTAAAGAAGGGGAAGGAAGGTTCAGCTTCTTTTTGAGGCAGATTACTTGGTGCCGTTGTCTCATGCATCCTCAGCAAGCATTTCAATAACGTAGCGCCATGTATGGAAAGATGGATGATTGTTTGCCTCTGAAAAAAAAGACATTATCATTTGTCTGGCAGCACATCTTTTGGGGCTTACTCATCCTCAGCTGTTTCTGCAATAGCCTTCCCAAAGAGAAAGTCTCCGTCTTTTGGTGTCTAACAGGTGCCTCTTTCTGGTTTTGGTATTCATCTGAAGTCAGGTTCATCTGCTAACTCCCTTCCTGTCTTTCCCATTCACTTCCAAAAGGCTGATAGGATTACTTTTAAGAATGCCTATAACGCATGTCTAATCATTTATGTGAATAAATACAGGTTTGGATTTTTTTTTTTTTTTTTTTTTTTTTTTTTTTTTTTTTTGCTTTTTTGGGAAACCAGTCTCTTTATTTAAGCTACCCTTAGGTGATCCCTTGTTAGATTCTTCTTTATTACAGTTAATTCACCTTACATATGAATTTCAATGTCAAATGAAGCAGATAAGCTCTTTTAAATTAAAGTCTCCAAATACCTTGCTTCCTCTCTTGTAGACAGTGAGAATTTGGAAGTGTTGGACTAAATTGAATACAATTATTCATCACGATTAGAAAGTCATGGGACATACCTGCTGTATGATAAATTCCAGTATTATAGTTAAAATCTTGCTGTTATCCCTCATGCACTGGTATTTTAAATCATCTTCATTTGCTGGTCTCTTTTTAACTTACTGATTTATTAGAAACTTTTCACAAGTGTTTCTGTGCTATGCGTTGATCCTCATCAAACATAAGTTCCTACTTTCTTGGAAATTCAGTGTGTTGTAGAGTTGCATACTATAAAGCTTCATTAAGAGCATTTCATACGGGTTTTAGCATTAGGATCTTAGCTGCCATTCATTCAGCTGACTAACTGAAGAGCTGGTTTGCCAGTTCATCTGAATAACTGATCTGTTGAGAATTGAATGATATGAGTTTTTTTCATTTAGGCTACAGCATAAATTCAGTATTCTGTTGTGTCAGGGTGCATTTGTCCATCTGAATTCCGACCAGAGGATCTGGTATATTCTCCCACTCATCCTTGCAGTATTTCATCAAGGCTCTGATGGAGAGCGGATGCACTCTTGCTGTGTCAGCATGGTGTGCAACTTTGGGAGTTCACCCCATTCTCTCTTCAAACCTTTGTGAGCCTGACTTATGTTGAAATGTGGTATTAGCTATGATCATAAGCTACTTTAACTCATTTTAACCAGATGGGGGTTATGCTTCAGGATGGGAGCTGGAGAGCTAGTTTTTCAAGTTCATCTCAGCATCCAAGGGTCTATATATAATTGCCTTTGCTGGTAGAATCAGTAGGTATATGTGAACAATCTGTGTACGGGAATGTAACAGCAAATCCGGATTACAGCTTTTGAAAGTTAAAAATGCTGCCTTTGGAATCAGGATTAGAAGTTATTTGATCTTCAAAGAATATGAAGATCTCACTAAAGTGTGCTGTGGGCTACAGTCACAACCCTTTGAAGTTCAGAGCTTAGTATAGCAAGACATTTTTATTTCCTTACTATAACATCAGAAATATCCATTAGGTTTCATTCTGATGTGTTTAAATATACATAGTTTTATTTAAATGTGTGAAAATTCCCTAACGTAATTTCCCATTGTCGTTTTAGGAAGGTATATTTTCCTTATGACACACGTCTTTGGAGTATTAAGCCTTTCCTTAAGCTTTGTGCTGTTCCATTCAAACAGGATAAATGAGACCTTTCATCGTGTCATGTATCCACCTGTTTAAATAGAACACCAGGGAATGTCTGTCCTTGAAATCTAGTAAAATTCTGTAAATCCTTCACATATTTTTTGACTGTCTCTTTATTCATGTTCTTACATTGCAGTAGGTTTCTGGAAATGATAGCTGCTCATTATCTTGCAAAATGAACAAGCCACAGTTGTAGTGTTTTATTTTCTACTTCACGCAAATAAATGATATAAATTGCATGTGATTTAATGTTTCAGAAAGAATTGAAAATCAGTCATGTGAAAAATCTGTAAGGTAAAAATGAGTATTGTAAAATGAGGGTACAATTAAACGTTAGAGAAGCTTGGAATTTGTCGTGGCACTCCCAGACAGTAATTGTATATTATTGATATTTTGGTGGATTAGCTATGAGTATAAATACAAAATGTTATGTGTATGTAATTTGTTAGTATGCATGTTAAGCTCAGATTATTGAAGATGCAACACTACATGAAGCAGACCAGATTAACCAAATTATCTGTACTAAAACTGTGTTCTTCAATGTTTTTGTTATCCTACATCTCTTTGTGTTCTTTATTTTCAGAAAAAGTAAATTAGAAATGTGTTGTGTAACATACGGAATCGACAATTTAGTCTTACTGAATCCAAAAGTCAGGACCGATATTCTGGAAAATGAAATCCAGTACACCACTAAAAATTCTTATCTGTTATCATGTGAAGTCAGAGCAAAGCCAAAATGTGGTTTGTCAACTTAGAAGAAAATATGGAAGAAAAAAGGGAATTTTCCTTCCCTTTTGCTGTAAGGAGCACGTTCTAGCCAGGGGAAATACCTGAACATTGGCGTATTTCATCTGATTGTTGGGTCAGTGTAAACAGCTGAGCATTCTGTGTGTGGCAAATTAATTTGAGCTCGAGGTTAAGGAAGTCCATCATGAAACGAAATGAAGTGATTATTTCTGTTTGGTTTGTTGTTTTTGTTTGTTTGTTTGTATATTATTAAATTCAGATTATATTCATGCAACATCAGTTCAAAGTTGCATCATTTGTTGCTGACTTAGGAATTTGTGAGAGGGTAAAGAAGAATGTTGGAGCTTTCTAAGATGTGTGATTCGTTCTGGTGATATCTCCACCATGTATTTGGTTGTGTCAATCTTGAAGACTTTTCTAACAGCACATTATGAAAGTCATAAAACTGTGGGTGCTACAGAGAATTGCTGTAATGGACTCTTCTTGTATATAAAACGCGTCACTGGCAGTTTAATTTTTCCATGTCACATCTAAGAGGATCTCAAAGCTTTATAAGCCTCTATTACAGCATTTTTAGTATCTGTAAAACAGGCATCTACTGCATATAGACCCTATGGCATTATATACAATCACTGGTATTGTCAAAATATACTTTTCTTCAGACGCGTCTTGTGAATATGACCAATGATACCCAAATTAATGCCAATTGATTCAGACCAACTCACACATGGATGGACGTTCTGTAAGTGATAGTTGTATAGACGTTCCACAGGAGTAGAATTATTTCATACAGCAATTGAGTTGGCATCAGGGAATGAGTTTACAACTGATAATTTATACTAACCTGAGTTTTCATGAATAAAGCTAAATGGGCCAGCTGCTCCATATTAGAAGAAATGCAGCTTTTGAGTGTGCATGAAGGTAATTATCAAACTGTGATTCAGACTTGGTCTTAATGAGGATAAATCTAAAGCAGATGTATTGCAGTTTTATTCCATTTTTTTGCTACAGCTATGAACAGAAATAAGATATGACACTTCTTTAGTGCCATGGTCAATAGGAAGGAACTTGTCGTTAATGTGTATGCATGCTACTATGGGATGTGCCTGGTTTACGCCCATACATCTCTAACAATGAGTCTCTCCGCTTTGCTGCTGTCGTATCAATTCTTGTCATTGACCACATTCTCCCAGATGAGTGCTGAGTACCTGTTAATGATGAGACAGGTTTTTTTTGCTCATCTTCAACTTTGTGACATTTATCCGTGTTCAAGGGTTATTTTTTTACTATGCTAATAAATCTTCTATTTTTAAAAATCTGTCTTTGGGAAAGTAATTCATAATCTTACCAATCAAATGCTTCTTTTAGTTCATGTTTATTTCATATGTGAGGAGTTTAGTAAAGGAAAAAAAATTAAGCATCACAAGTAGGAACCTTGTAGAAACAATATGGTCATCTTATAAATACAGCAGAAGGCAGTCATTGGTTGGAGAGGATTTTTTGAAGAGTAAGAACAGAGTAACTCTGAAATATTTCTTTCTCTCAGCCTTTTCTCCTTATAGTTCACCGTTATGCTATTTCAGTCATTGGAGGCACTAAAAGAGAAATGTTTCCCAGATACATCTGTACATCTGTATGTGCTGAGCTTCAGTGCTCGCCATGCTCGGTTGCCTCTGGGGCTGTATAGCATTGAGGCCGTATGCTGTACCCGGCTGGGAGAGACAGCAGGCAGATGGGGGGGATTCTTCTTTCCAGTCCTCTGATTAAACCAGTGGGCTATGAAACCAGCACTGGAAATGCAAAGGTGAGCTTACCTGGGGTGAATGGAGGAGGTGAGAGTGAAAGAAAGGAACCAAGGCAGTCCTGCTGAATGTCTGAAGCTGCACTGAAATTATTGGGTGCTGTTTTTTATCTCCTGTAGACTGAAAAAATAAAATGCTGGGAGGGAGGAGGAGCAATAATCTGATTATTGCTGCTCTCTAAGTTTTTGTGACTGCTTAAAGTATTAGACTCATAGCATCGTAGAATGATTGATATTTTATTCTTTTGATGGAGTATTTCTATGATTTAAAGCATTAAACTTTCCTTAAGCTTCTGTTAAACTTTCTGACAGCAGGAGTTGACATGGAATAATACGGATTTCAGTTCCCACTTGTGGAAACCTCTCCAGCCTTGGGTTATACAATGGAGGTAACAGGCAAAGGATACCGTTAATTTTTTCATGTACTGTTTTCTTGTTTCTAAATGTTATTTTTTTCTTTTTTGACCTTTTCTACTATTTCCAAACCCATAAGCACCTTGTAATAATATCATTTTTCAAATTATGCTGCTACTGAGAATTTTCTTATTTGCATGTGGAATTTACGTGAATCCAGAGATAATGAGGAGAGAGTGTTTGTTCAATAGTTAGCTTTTCATTAGAGATAGAACCATCATTTGAAGATGTAGTGGAGAAATTACCATTGCATGTCCCTCTGTCTCACTAAAAGTCTTCATTCTGCAAAGCTGTAAAGCTTCCATTTTTAGCAGGAAGAACTGCAGAGTAATGCAGAGACTCAAAGCAGTGGGCTGAAAATTACATTTCTTCATTCACTTTTCCAAAGGAGCCCTAATAAGTCAAACATTTCAAAATCAAATATTTTTATATGATGGTATAGGTAGCAGTATACATTTCCAAGTCTGATTTTAGGTTATCATACCTGAGGATGTAAACGTACAGAAGCATATATTCTCCTATATTTTATAACTATCACTGGACCAAAACTGAACACTTGCAGTATTTGTCTGTTTGCTCAGGTGATGGGTGAATAGCTAAGACTGCATGGGTGCCCCAGAAGCTCTGCCACTGGATGACCCAGCTGCTCTCTGTACTAAATGCTGAGAGGTCAGCCTGCATATCACAGAGTAACTGGTACTGAGCTGTGTCTACTACACATAGCAACTTGGTACCAGTCTCAGAGCTCCATTGCCACCTATACATCTTTACCCTCATGCACTGCTGAGCGATTTGCATCCTTGCCAGCACCCATGTTGTCCATGGCGTCCTCCTCCATGGCTCCCAGAGGTTCATTGCCAGCTGTGTTACAGCTTTCCTGTAAGGTTGTGCATTGACACTACAGATCTAGACTATTTTTGAGGACAGGCTTCAATTCATAAACTTGTTACATGTCCTCATCCACCTTCATCTTCAGTGCAATGTTATTGCTGGTTGTGGCTGGCACCTGTCACCACAGACTCTTGGCTGCGGTGGTACATGGAAGGACCACACTCATCTTTCAGCACTATCATGTCCTGCTGGGTCTGTTGAGAACATGCTTGATCCCTTCAATAATTAAACTATGAAGGAGCACACAGCCTGACTGCTTGTAGTAGAGAGGAGAAGCACAGACGTCCTAAGAGGTCCCTCCCCTCTACAGGTGCTATAGATTTTGGTGCCGGTTTCATTTATTGATCTTATAAAGGATGAGTAATAGAAATTTTTATCCTGGAGCCTCTGCAGACAGAACCGTGTGTCTCATGTTCCAGAGATGTCTGGCTGCAGGTGCACACCCTTTAGGGTATTAGTTCATATCACTTATTGCCCTCACTGTGCTTTGGTTTGGGACCTCTCTTAGGTGCACTGCAGCCACTAACAATCTGTTCAAGACCAGAGGAGAGCTAGTTGTGTTGAGAGACCAAATGGAAACAAGTTCACCATCTATTTGTGTCTGCATTCCCCCTCCCTGTCTGCTCACATGGGTGCAGCCCTGCTGCCCTGGCCAGCAGAACCAGCAGAGATTCCTACAAAGCCTTTGCAGTCAGTGGGACCCCTTTTCAGATCCTTTTCCTGATTCAGCGTTGAGCTCAGCATCCCAGAAATGACAAAAAGAGTAAAACCTAATGCCTTAAGTATGCAGCTGAATAGCTGGGGATATAGGGGGATATTTGCCATGGGCAAAGCAGGGCGTTGGCACTGCCTGGTCACTGCTCCTGGCATTCATCCACCTTGCTGTGACAAACTTCAACTGCTGCTGGGCTTCTGAGCAGTGTGATACCGAACTGCCCTGATGTAATTGTGCCTACAGACTGAGCAAACTATATCTGACCAACGATTAACAAAGAGAAGCAGCAGAAATATATTGCCAGATTTGCTCCAAGTACAGCTTATGTCACTGCAGAGCCTGGTGCCAGAGCTGCGGCCATTCGCATGATGCTGCAGAACTGTCCGTACTCACGTCATCAGGCTTTGCTCCAGGTTTTACCAGGTCAATAAAGAAATTGAAGGCGGAGCTTTGGATTTGTAACTTAAAATATTGTCTGATTTGAAGTCCACGATTTAAAATTGACGAGCAGAAAATTTGTATTTACACCATTGACTACCACGTGTTGGATAGGCACAACCCAGCCACCCAGCCTTCTTTCTAGAGCCCGTAGTAGTGCTCCAGCAGTGCACAGTAGAGCACGTGGCAGTATGCAGTCCCTTTGCAAAGTGTCTGTGTTAAACTTCCCTTGAACTGACCAAAGGCCAAATCATTCAGTACATGTGTCTTGGCGTGATGTACCACAGGCGCTGGATTTTATGGTTTTTATTTTGTCAGAATACGCACTCAAATTGTGTGTCAGGCTGCATGTGAGTGGGAATTGGCATTCACTTATGCAGCGTAAAAGTGTCTTGAAGCAGATTTGTATTAGTTAAACAAAATTATCAGGATTGTGCTTAGAAGGTGTAAATATTTAGTCCTACGTTTGTATAAATATTCATATATTTATGTAAACACA
The DNA here is from genome assembly GCF_039878825.1 of Excalfactoria chinensis. Classification (NCBI taxonomy): domain Eukaryota; kingdom Metazoa; phylum Chordata; class Aves; order Galliformes; family Phasianidae; genus Excalfactoria; species Excalfactoria chinensis. The sequence continues at coordinate 128,194,173 of NC_092826.1, forward strand.
TGTGGGAGATGTAAGTTTGATCCCTGCAGGCAGAGGAAGGAACTGAAGCCAGTTCCTTTTTTCCTGTGCGGGCAGCTCACATGTGTGTATGTATATAAATAAGCAGTGAGTCACCCTTTATATATAACATAACATACCGTTCTGTTCTCCACAGCTATAGCTCACATACTGCTTTTAAAAGCAGAGTGACTTGTCTGAAAATCGCAAATAGGTTTTCAAATTACATTTAAAGTTGATTACTTAAGAATCTCATCTGTTGGGGTTTTTTGGGTTTGGGTTTTTTTTTTGGTACTTTTCCTTGAGTGATTTAATTAAAAGTGTAATACGTTTTCCTCACACTTTCCACATAACGAGATCTCATTTTAAAGTCTTTTTACTGCTTTGTGAGCTGTGCAGGTGATGTTTTGTGCAGCTCCCGCTGCTCTCTGCTACTCCAGCGCCTGTCACAGTGGTGCAGGAAGTCTCCCTGCTGCCCAAGGGAGGCTGGGGCAGGGCTGGGAAGCAGTGAATAATTCCACCAAGGGGATCCTGTACTTGTTTGGAAGGTAGTGGTGATGTTTCTAAACAACCAACTGGTTGTATGGCAGAAAAAAATCTAGGTAGATAAAACAAAGTAAGAAGAGCGTGCTGTGGGATGCACTATCCTAGCATTTGACTTACATCATTGGACAAGAGATGAAGAAGAAAACAGCATATTGTTCTCCTGCTGTTCCTGTTTGCATCTGCAGCCTGAATACTGCATGCAGTCATCTGTCCCCATGTGAACAAGGATGCAGCAAAACAGGAGAAGGTCCGGAGAGGTGCCCAGAAATGATGAACAGCTTGTCTATGAGTAACAAGTAGACAAGAACTTGCAGAAGGAAGGGCTGTGCAAGGAAGCACACACAGCTATGGAGCTGCTTGCCTCAGAATATTGTGCAAGCAAACATTTCTATGAATTTTAAAAGTATCCAGATAAACTGATAGAAAATGAGGCTGATAGGAATGAAGTCGATGTCTCATACAGGAATTCCAAGGGCGATGTCTGTTGTAAATGGGTGGAGAATTAATCAAAAGGCATCAACATACACTTTCCCTTTCCTTAAGCTTTTCCACATGTTTCTACATCTGATGCTAACAAGGTTCTGTATGTATTATTGCATAGAAGGTACTTATTAATTCTGAATCTGTGTATTAAACTGACTGGAAAAATGTGACAACAGAAAGATCTAACTGTGCTAAAGACACTGGGCAGCTTATCAGCAAAGTGATAGAAGTACAGCATTTCATTTAGCAGCAGTAATAACCTTAATAGCATACCCCAAAAGAATGCATGCTAAATTATTAGGTTTCTGCCTTTGTAGTATACTTTGCTTAAAATAATTTAAGGCTAAAGCAGAAGAATATATAGGTGCAGATTTTCAGTTGGACTGGTAGACAGTAAGTGGTCTCTGAGAGATTATTGTGTGCCATCAGAGCAGTAATCCATGAACCAAGAGTGCCCTTCAAACGGCACAGGAACTGTTTCTGTTTGTAGAATCAAAGGCTCCTTTTCTGACAGTGCTCTTGAGTAAGTTTCCAAAATTTATTATTAGACTTGAAAGAGCTTTTTAGAAATAGGGATTTGTAAAAGATCAGAATCACTCGCAAGTCGTTCTGCATCTCCAGCCTTTTCAGGGCTGAGATACTGAGTCCGTGCAGCTTAACTGTATTGATTACATGTGTCCATCTCCTTTAAAAACGTAGATTGATTGTGTTAATTCTCAAATACCAAAAAGCTTATTGTTCTGGAGGGTTTGTTTTGTTTTGTTTTGTTTTGTTTTGTTTTGCTATGGAAACAGGTAGGAATTTCAGATTAAGCATGAAGAGGTATGCAAAAGGCAGGTAGTAAAAATGTTGGCCCAGACACTATATAAATGTAGTGACCACTGGTGAGTACAAAGAAAGAACTGTAATGGCAAGGCCCTGCTCTTTGCTGGTTTCTGTGTCCAGGTAGTACAGATTAGAGATTATGGATTCATTTCTGTTTATTAGTGCTGTTCCATGCCATTGCCACCTGATTTCAAATTATTCCTGTATGTATTCCACCACATCTGTTTTTTTCCTGCTGGGTTATATAAATTCCTATCAGAATTTGAGTGTTACTGACTTAACTGGGTCATTCTTCTTGTTGGGAATGGTAAAGTAAACTAACTGTTAATCCTCATATTGTCTAGTAATTCTGATCTGGTGAGTGGTGGCCAGGTTCCTACTGCCAGGTATACCTGCCGTTTTGGGGGATCTCCCAATATACCACTTGCCGTGGAAACAGTCCTATAGGCTTTCATCACTGCAAGTCCTATAATCTTTAATGACTGCAATGCTTGTCTTCTCCTTAAATTTCCTAGGAACATGGGTTTTAAATCAGAGGACTAAAGATTATTTTCCATTCATGTACCATGTTTGAATTTGACTACAAATGTGTGTTGTGACTTCATAGCTACATGCAACCAGTCAAATACATTCCTCTGTTTAAGCACCTTAACCAATATTCCATTTGAACACATTTCTTTTTCAATTAGAATGATGCATCATCAGGTGTGTTTCCAGCATTCCGTACTCTAAAAATACAGAAAGCAAAGCTCATTTTCTGCTATCCATTTTGCAGTTGTTTGCAATAAAAATAAAACAGAAGCAGTGCAAGCTTCTACCACGGACACTTATTTTTGGTGTAAGAATCAGGATAGCGTAGCAAGAAATCAATCAACAAAAAAAATTAATGGTTGTTTCATCTTTATTACAGAAGTAGTAATGATATAATAATTGGTATTTATTTAAGTGCCCTCAGCTATGCCTCACGTCTTACCCTCCAGATCTTTCCCTATCTTACAGCCCTCCTTTGGATGCTCCCTAGTAATTTTATGTCCCAAACTGCACCCAGTGCTTGAGATGAAGCCACAGAATGAGACAACCCCTCCCTCTCCTGCTGGCAGTGCTGGTTGGCCCTTTGGCTGCCAGGGCACACTGCTGGCTCGCATTCACCTTGTCATCAATCAGAGCCCCCAGATTCCTTTCTATGGGGCTGCTCTCCAGTGTCTCATCCTGCAGTCTGCATATGTCCAGGGTTGCCCCATCCCAGATGCAGAATCCAACACTTGCTCTTGTTTAGTACCATGTGGCTGGTGACTGCCCAGCCTTCCAGTCTGTCAAGGTCTCTCTGCAAAGCCTCTCTGCCCTCCAGGGAAGGAATGCCACGCATGCGTCGGTGTGCTACAACGTAATGGGATTTTGATTTCAATTAGCTAAAAATACAGAAAATTACAGAGTTTAATTGTTTTTAAGCCATCATTTCTATTAATGTATTCTTTGAAATCAAACACTTGACTTTGAAAGTCAAGCATTCGCAAAAAGTTGGAAAATGTCAGAATGGAGATTGTTCAAAGGGTTTTAATTTGTCCCTTGCATGTATGCATAATGATAAGATCTTTAATTATGTGATCACATAAATTTTTCACAAGAGGAATGGTGCCCGGAGAACGAATCGGGGATGTTTATTAAAGGAAGCCCTTGTCTCCAGAACCCTCGCCTTAATTGCTGCAAAGCACGGTAATTGAAGTAGAGGGCTGCAGCAGTCAAAAGCAGGCTCTCTGAGGGTCTGAAGGCACCACTGGGAAGCTGGGTTTCATTCTCTCTTTCACGGAGCAGTTAGGTGGTTTGGGAATGTCCCATATTCTGGAGGTGATCTGTTCCCAGATGCCACCCCAGCTACCTGGGCTCTGAGCACACTGCATCTGGGCTGAGCACCTCTGTGCTTTGGACAAGTGAATCGCTATAGGAACGTGAAACCTTCTGCTAAGTGAGACCCCAAAGGCCTTAGACTGATGTGGTAACGCCAAAATTGCTGACAGAATCCTCTCAGTTTTAAGTAGTCAGTTTCCTGTCTGTAAAACGGAAACGCCATCACCCAGCTACGGCAAAATTAATTAAATGCTTTAAAGCGTGAATGCCTCGGAGGAAAACACCAAATGTATAACGAGGACTCTAATTCTGGCATGCTTCCTGTAAAGGAGGCTTTGGGAACACCACTGGCTGACGGGACTAAAAAGAACACGTAAGGTTGTTGTGATTTGAGATGAGGAGTCCGGATCCTACCAGTGCTGGGCTGCAGAGTCACAGCTTGCTTAAGTGATTAGTTTTTCATCTTCCCTGCAAAACACTTTAAACCCAATGTAAGGAGTTCTACTTTATTTCCCAAACCAAACAGGGAAATTAAAAAAAAATAATCCAAGAATTAGTTATCTGCGTAACTGAAATACCGTGTGTGTGAATTCTGATCTCTACTGTTTTTTATCTTCTTGGCCTGTGGCAAAAGGCTGTATGTCAGGGTTTTGTATTCACAGTCCTCTACGTGTAAGTGTCACTGCCAATGGGGCAGAAAGATTTTCCTGTGTCCTCCTTGTATTTTTGGTCTGTTCTTGACCTTTTTAAAACTTGCATTTACCACTTTTCAGGCAAGGAAATTCATAAATCTCTTCTGCTGCGGTGAGGTTATCTATGCATGTCTTACCTTTCACACTGTGTTACCTCAGTACCTATTTTACTTTGCAGGATCTGTTGCAGAATAGTAAGTGAGAATTGATTTACTGATAGAAATGGGTCAAATACTAGTATTTAGGCAATTTTATCTACATTTGTTGCCTTAGAATAGCTCGGTACCATGAATTACGGCACATACATTTTTCAAATAATGCGACATGTATAAAATACGGAAACATGATTATTTTAGATTCAAAAGGCTCTTTAGTCATGCTTATGCATATTTGAGATGGGACATTTTTCTCCCAAATGAGGAGGAAATGAGATAGCGGCTTGCCTATTCATAATGTTACTCACTTTCCCTGCTTAAATGCATTTTTAAATGACTAGAGTATCTATGAAAAAAAGAAAAAAAGAAAGAAGAATCACTTCAGAAGAGCTGGAGTTGAGTCTCCTATTTTATCTACATTGATAAACTGGGTTCACGTGAAACAGTGAGTCTGTCATGTGGTGTGCTGACAGTGCCAGTAGGCAGGGGTTGCAGAGCCCTGCGGCTGTGTGTATCTCAGCTGTGGTTCTGCAGCCACCGAAGGGCTCTTGCAGCCAGGGAACTCCTTTGGTTTGGTCATCGATAACTGTGATTTCCCTATTAAACTATTTTGAAGCATTTCAGTAAGAAGTTCAAACTTGACAGTGGAGAATTAATACATATATAGAGATTCCATAAATGTTTAATAGTTTTTGAACTTTTGCCTCAATTCTACTGATAGTGAAAATATATTAATATAATACATTAATATATTATATTAAGAAAAATTCGTAATACATAATCTGTATGGTTTAAGTTGAAATTGTCATTACTGGTCTTTTTGCTCATAAATTAAGGCTATTTTAATAGTAATCTGCTCCTATCTATCAGGAATGTATGTATCATTGTGTGATTGTGTGTCTGCAAGACTCTTAATGTCCATGATGACAAAGAAGAGCTATTACCTTTTCATGGCAAAGAGATGGCAATGTTTCCTAAGTCACCACAGAGATTTTCACGTTTGTGTCTGTACTGCTGAGCCTCCAGTGTGCTCTGGGTGTATCTGCAAGAGCACTTTAGCAGGAGCAGGAGCACTTTAGCACTTCTGAGTGCTGCCTCCTTGTTCCCATTTAGTGCTCCTACCAAGTATTTCATAGAGTAGACTGTAATGTTCTTAAAGGAAGTGTATAGCACTTCTGTCATCCAAATCGGAATGACCTGGTGCAGCCTCATGCTGGGCCATGTGTGCAGCAGTCTCGTGGTTCTGGGCCGTGGTGGAAGCCCAGCAGCCTGCAGGTGCCTTCTTCTGTTTTGTCACTGTGTCCAGGTTGCTCTCAAGCTGCTGCCGTCCACATAGGGAAAAAAGAATTAATGATGTGACTCCATAGAGATGCCCTAGACATGGCATCTGGCTACAGTACCAAAAGCTTTGGAGTTTTCTGTAGTAAATTAAGGGTATATTGATCAGTGTTTGCTTTTTGTCTGCCCACAGTCACCAATTACAATAACGTGATAGAAGCAAACTCAGATTCAGATGACGAAGATAAATTGCATATTGTGGAAGAAGAAAGTATAACTGATGCAGCAGACTGTGATGCAAGTGTGCCAGACGATGACTTGCCAACAGACCACACAGCGCTACCAGAAAACAGTGAAAGGGAAGGGAGCACAAACAGCTGCTGGGAAGATGAAGGTAGGTTCATTTTCACTGATGATTCTTTGTAGAGTAATGTTTCTAAGAAGACCTGATAGAGTTTTTTGGTTATTTTGTTACTGAAATTCTTAGGGGCAATAAACATGTAGATATTGTGTTACACTTTATTTTCTTAGTTAAGTATTTGAGAGACAGCCCTGTGTGTGCCTCAATTCCAGCCACCATTCCTTAGCATCCACTTTGCTGAAACCTGTGACTTAAGAATAATTGCGTGACCTCACACCTAAATGAACTGAAAGCACTCATATGGCCACTAAATGTGGTCCAGCTTTTATGTAGCTGCTCATGCCAAGGTGTGCTGTGACATGTGGAGCTCGAAGCTAAACTGTTAGGTAGATAGTTTTCTTAGTTCTGCAAAATCTTTCTTCTCCAGTGTTTTATACACAGTGAGTTGCTGTTACATAAAAATGGGCTGCATTTCTTGACCCAACCAGATACGGGTGTAGGAAGCCTGTGTGTGGATTGAGACTGGGCTCAGATGTAGACCGAATATTTCTTGGGGCTACAGCTGCAGGTAGTTACACCCAATATCTTACCTAAGGCTGCCTCTGGGGAGTCTCAGATCTCTAGATATGTAATTTCATCTTTTTGGACTTCCTATTTCAAATGTGCCATTTTAATTAAGATTTGTTGACTAAAATGAAGCATTTGAACCAAACTACTGTAATTGTGTAGTGAGAATCAAATGGTATTCTCTGCCTTGGTCATTGGTTACTCAGCCAGGCTTCCATCAGACAGATTGTCTTACAGGCTTACTAAAATTACTGTAAATTTCTTATGTACAAATTACAAGTTCTGAAGCCTCTTTTGTAGCAGCCAGGAGGATTTTTTTATCTGATAGTAAGGTTTTTTAAAATAGATTGTTTGAACTTTTGGCAAAGGCTGTGTGAGAAGAAATGAAGGCGAAATTATGTTTCATGGGGCTTTGATTTGCCATGGTAAAACTCTATTTACTTTTTTATGGCTTTCATAGAAAGAAAGGTGCAAGCTGAAAATCACATCATCAGTCTCGGTTGTACATTAGAAATCCTAAGAGTAGGGTATTGAATACGTGATCTTCATCTCAAAGGGAGCAGTGCTGAGGTAGTCTGTGCAGTGCTGACGCTGTCACTGAGAGTGGCAGTTGTCTTTAGAAAACACTGTGGCAGTTTTAGTAAGTGGATTTTCATCGCTGGATTAGTGCTGAAGGTTCCTAGTTGAAGTTGGACTTGACAGAACGGGTTTTTTACAGATTCATTCGGTTCGCGAACACAAGAGTAGGAACACATGTAACATCTCTTGATCAGATTAGTTTCCTTCCGTTTCCAGTCATTCTAACTGAACTTCTACAAGACCTTCAGAACAGGTGTTTTAAATATAAGGTGTGTATCTCCAGAGGTTTAACTGAAGCAGTCACACCGGTTTGAAGAGACAAACCACGTGTATCCGGCACCGGTCGCTGTCGGGGTGCCAGCATTCATGTGTGCAGTGATCCTGTGATGTCAGCTCTTTTTGCTTCAGGTTAAACTAAAGCCTGTGCTACAAATAAGAAAGGAAACGTCAGCCCCTATTGACTTGTTATGTTAATAAACTTGAAAAAATATATATTAGCGATGTGTTTGGGTGTTTAGGATATCTCAGGCCTGGAACTAAGATAGGTTTGAAAAATTAAACAGTTAAAACAAATTGTGCCAACAGTGAAATAAACTTTCAAAACTAGTGAAATTGTGTTTTACGTGTAGGGTCCCTCTGGAATTCAAAATAGCCTTAACATACAGCATGGTAGGTGGAGCTTATGTACAGTAAGATAGATTGTGTTCTCTCAGTGTGATGGATTGCAGGTGAAGGCTACTGCATTGTATTGTATTAATTACGTTTGAGGGGAGGTTAAATGCTCACAGCATCAGCTTGATCAAGTTTTCTGTTTACAACCAAATTTTCCATTTTTCTAGTGAGTTTCTAGTGATCCATCTCTGGATCTTTGCATTGACATTGTGGTAGTGTCATGTATGGTGCCTGTGACCTGGAAATGAGCAGCATTTAGCTCTGCAAGTCCCATGTATCTCTGAGCAGCAGTTCATGAGAAATGGTCGGATGCTGCATAGAACAGAGCCAAGTAGTGCTGCCATGCTGAGGTGGCTGTGGCAGAGTCAGGCAATGCTCAGTGGCCTTAAAGAAGCCATTTGTCACCTGGTTGTGGTTTCTGAGTGGCTGACGAGATCTAATTTGATGGCTCTACCAGGTGCTGTAGAGATGCATAATAAGAGTATGGCTGAGTGTCCGTGTTCCCATCCGGTGCAAGGAGCTTGCTCAGCCCCTCTGCTGCTTGCCAGCAGTAGAATGGAACTTGCTAGAGACACTATAATTTAAGCCACATGGGTAATAACTTACAGATAGTAGCTCTGTTCCTCATAGCCTATTTCATAATGGGGAAAAATCACAAACCTTTTTAGGAAGAAAAATAGTGTAGTCGGTATCATAAATATTTTTAAGAAATGAAATTTTGGATTTGAATTTTCATTGCCTGCCATTGACTGCCATACATATTCTGAACAAAGCCTGTGGTATCAGGAGCCAAAAATACAATTGCTTCACAGTTGGGTATTGACTAATATTTTAAGTACTGTAGTGAGGTTTTTTTCAGATGCTAATTCAAATCAATGAAAGATTTATGTCTTACAGTTTCCCTTTTTACCTTTTTTTTTTTTGTGACTATCTGCAGATAGAGCTTCCCCCCTCTTCCCTTTTACGTCTGGTGGGTTTTGTCAAGGTGGACCAAACTAAGAGTCTTTTCCTTTAAGGAAGCCATTTGTATCTGGGAAATCAAACTTGCCCTGTGATTTCTCATCTCACATGTAAAGGAGGAGTTGGCTTTTCCTGTGTTTAAATGTGGCTCGTTCTGCAGTTGTGACTAGACATGCCCAAAATTTTTCCCTGCACTGAATTAAGTGAAGTAATGTAAACAGAAATATAACAGTTGGCATTTTGGATCCTACCCATCATATATTTTATCATCTTAAGTCCCCTTTGCAGGTCTTTCTTTGCACTATAGCTCTGAAGCATGTACCATCTCCAAAATAAAGCAATGACTGTTGACTGCTGTTGACTGCTATGGTATTTACATACAGTAACATAGTATACAAGTGAATAAAGGAGTGATAAAAATGGTTCTGTTTCATTATACACTCCAAAGCCATTCTGTGTTTCCCTGAAGAAAGGGAAAGCAGTGTGCAGCTTTGCAGACAGGACCTGCAAATCATCAGCTGTTTGCAAATACTGCTAAATGAAAAAAATGGAGTAAATTTAATATTTTTATGATACTCTGTTTTTGGGAAATGATGTTCTGGTGTATCAGCTGCATTTCAATAGCTCATTCTGCATTTGCTGGAGAAACACACTGTCCTGCTCCTTACCTGTCTTTACCTGCCTTCAAATAATGCCTTAATGGCTAACGTGTAGTATGGCTTCCTTTGCAAATTTAATTTCTCTCACTGTAAAATATCTCTGTGGTTCAACCAATTATGCTGGAGTAATGTGGAATCCATATTTTTGAAAGTATGTTGTCCTTTAATGCAATTAGAGAAGTGGACAAAAATGCTGTAGAAATAGCTCCTCGAATACATGACACTGGTGTGTGTATGCAGTTTTGTTGTGTTTTGTTGTTGTTTGAAGGTGTTGATTTGGGGCTTTTTTCTTATTTTTGGAATATTTGTTGTTCCTTTTCTGAAATGTAATATTCCGGCAGGAAAAGAAACAAAGGAAATCCTGGGGCCTGAAGCTCAGTCAGATGAAGTTGGATGTACAGGTATTTGTTTGTTTGTCTGTTTATCTATGTCCCTTATTCTTATAGCTTGTCTGCCAAAGCTTCAGCAGTGAGAATAAAAGGGGGTGTAACACTGGTCTTGTTGGCATAATACAACTAAAGGCCAGCAGGTAGTGTTTTAAACTAATAAGGAATACACCAAAATAAATGCAAGCTGCTCATTACCTCCTTTTATACTCTTCTACTTGTACTGATTATACAGAAAGCGAAATGAAATGTGGATCTTCAGTATCAGAATCAAACAAGGACAGACTTTTTCAAATGTAGGAAGCAAAAGGTTAAGCTGTCTTTCAAACTAAAAGGCCTAAATTGTGATACGTGCCTCACTGAAGAATTTTAGGGCAAGAAACTTAAGGTGCAAAAATGCATTGAGTTAAAGAATGCATTTTTGCAGAGTCTGTAAAGAATGCTTTGTAAAGTGTGCTTTTAGTCTTTTTTTTTTTTTTAATTGTAATTATGCCTCTGTTTCTGTGTTAAAACCTTACATGTTCCTATACCTTAAAGAGCTTAACCTATGCTAGTATTTGTAAGGAGCTGTGAAATCCTTGGACAGAGGTTGGTTTGGAGATGTGAGTTACTGATCCCTTTTCCTATTTATTTTTTTTAAAGTTTTCATTTGACATCTTATATGTTGGTTTTTTGCTCTTAGTAAAAGAAGATGAATGTGATTCCGATGCAGAAAATGAACAGAACCATGACCCTAATGTTGAAGAATTCCTTCAACAAGAAGATACAGCTGTTATTTACCCTGAAGCACCTGAGGAGGACCAGAGACAAGGCACACCAGAAGCCAGTGGTCAGGATGAAAATGGTAAATATGCCACCATTATGTTAAGCACTTGACCCCAAAGTTCTGTTGTGTGTTTTGAAAGACAACAACACATGATACTTGATTCTGTGATGCAGGACACACACTAAGAGTCAGTTGTATGGGTGCCTAAATAGTAGTTGGAAGTAAAGTCAAGATCTCGTAAATCCATTGGGGTTATTTTCCCAAAAAGACAAGGACAGAGAAAAATGAAACATTCCTTATACAAAAATAGTCATGTGATTTGTGATGGAAGACCACTGGGAAATACTGCCTTTAGACTTTGAAAACATTGTTTTATATTGCAATAAGAAAGTTTTTATTTTATTATGAGCTGTTTGTATTCTTAGTTAACTCTTCATGTAACATTTAATTGAAAACAACACCCTACCTAAATGGTTTGGAGATGTTCTGATCCGGTTGTTTATTAAAAATGTACGTATTTGAACAAAAGATGTCATTGTGGCTGCATTAGTTTACTGGAGTGTAAGGGAGAGCAGTGAAAGGGCTGCTGCTGACAGATTTGTCCCGCTCTCTCAGAATTCTTGCATTATGAGACATTTTAGTAATAAAAAAGAAGATATTTAAGAAATGAACGCATGTAGAAGAATATAGAAATATATTTAAGAAGTAAACTGAGTTCCTGTCTACATATTACTTAAGTAGGATGTGAATTTCCAATATTTTGTGATTACTTCAAATGTTTTGTAAATTTCAATTAAGTTATGTTCTTAGCAGTAGCATTTTAAAGTTTTTTAACATTTTAATCTGTAGTTGCAGTGGCGCAGCTTGTCAGGTTGGCTTTACAGACTTGCAGTGATTTCCATGTAATCATTAAAAATACACTTCAGCCTTAATAATTGAGATTGTACCTAACCCTGTAGGTTCAGCTGGAAGCGCTCTGAAAGTTGCAGTGCTGGACAGTGATGCTCAGTGTTTTAATAATTTGGAAGGGAAAATGCCAGAAAAGTGGGGATGTTTGGTAAAGGTAGATTCCTCCAAAGCTGGGGAGGGGCAAGTGAGGTGACAGAGCGTCAGAGTATTTAGTACTGGGATTTGTGAAACCTGCCATTTCAGCATTTGCTTCAATGGAAACAGAATCTAAGTTATGTTTGTGACATTTCCACTGACTTGTATTTGTGCTGAAATGCAGTATTCCTTATGGCGTGTGAATTGAATTGTAGATGTAAAAAATGAACAGAAGGGAAGCATAGAAGCATGCTGTATCCACACACAAGCATGTGTTCATTTTACCTAGTCTTGGAGAAACAGAGACTGAACTGGTTAGAACAGCACAAAAACCAGTGAAGAATGAGTGTTACCAGCTTGCTCCCATGAAGAGGGAAAAAGATCTTGTGTGACAGAAAAGTTGTTATTTTCACATAATAAAGAAAACTCATCTGACTCTCCACTGTAGTGAAAGCAATGGCATGTTCAGTGAAAATGGCAAGAAATTCCACACAAATAGAGATTGCTACTGTATAGTGCACATATGCAATCTATGGCAGTAACTGCTGGCAGATGTCATGAAGACAGATAATTCAGAAGTACTTCAGAAACTCACTGTTAATTTTGTCAGTGTTAATAATTGCTTGTAGTCCAGCAACTTCAAATGACAATCTGCACCCCAGTTTGCACCTCACAATTCAGATCAAAAAGAAATAATCTGTGCAGATGTGCCACTTTCCTCTCGTGCTGTCATTCAGCACAATGAATAGATGCTTTGTTGCAAAATTTGCTTTCCATTTCCCTTGAAGCTTGGTCACTGGACCTTACCAGACCTCGTAAACAGATAATTCGATCCAATACTGCGAACCCTGCACTTCTGTAAGCACTTTTTCCATTAATCTGTAAAGTAAGATGTTTTCTAAATCTCAGAAACAAATCTTTTCTAGCATAGAATAAGTTACTATATATGGGGGAGAACTAAATGCTGATAAGAAAAAATGGAGTTAAAGCTTCATAAATAATGACTTCTCAGGAATATTCCTGTCAAATTAATATTCAGCTTCAATCTGATTTCACTTTTTGCTGGTACAGGAGTAACTTCACAGAAGCCAATAGAATAAATCCCATAGGTTGTACTAGAATAATATTTATGGCATCACATCTGATATCTCTTCTTTCTGTCACTCATCTGTTTCTCCTGCATATAGTATGTCCCACGTAGCTGTGCATAACTATGAAGAGTATCAGCTGTGTTTCTGTTCTCCTTTCTCTTACAATTTTATGTTAAGTAACAAGAAGATCATTCTCTGCAGCCTAAAAATGTTGCTCATTCCTCACGATCTGGAAATAGGGTGACCATTAAGTGCTGCAGTCCTAGACTTATTTTGTGAACATGATGTTGGGGTTTCCAGTGGTAGGGCTAACCAGACCTATAGAGCTTCCTGGCTCTAAAACCACGTATTACAGTGGTCAGAGTACTTTCTCATCAGAGACACGTGCAGAGGCTCTGGTGCTGTGTGGGGACAGAGGTGTGGTTCTGGGGAATGTCTGTGTGCTGACATCCTCCAGCACACGCTGGGACAGCTGCACCCTACCGCAGTCAGTAACATAATACCTAAAGAAAAAACAGTCGTCGTTCCTTTTCTAAACGAGATGGAGCTTCCCAGCAGCTGCGCATTTTCTTACAGTCATATGTATGAATGTAAACTGTGTCTGTCGATGTTGGTTGAGTTCAGAGTTTACATCTTACTTAAATACACCATATTCTCTCTCCTGTGCAGGAACACCCGATGCGTTTTCCCAGCTGCTTACCTGCCCGTACTGCGATAGAGGGTACAAGCGCTTTACCTCTCTGAAGGAACACATTAAATACCGCCATGAAAAAAACGAGGATAACTTCAGTTGCTCCCTTTGCAGTTACACGTTTGCATACAGAACACAGCTGGACCGCCACATGACGTCGCACAAGTCGGGACGAGATCAGGTCAGTGGCATTGGCTGGAGGCCCTGCTGTCCTCTGCAGCAACGCCTGGTGTGTGAGTAGAGACATGCAGAGCATGATGGACATTCGTCTCAGAGTCTGGTGGACTGAAGCACCGATCCTTGAGCAATTAAACCTGAAGTTGAAGTCAGAGTTCTCCCATAGCTAACAAAGGGTGTGATCTGATTTTCTGTGCTTCCATTCATCTAGGCAATACGGTTGGGTCTGAATTTTAGTTTTCAGAAGTGCTGAAGATATTCTGAACTCATTTTCTGTGGTTCATTTGTGACCTGAGGGCATGGTTCTTTGAGATGCCCATGTTGAGTTAACCACCCCATTATTGCTGAGATGCCTGAGGTTCCCCACTCCCTGCTTTTCTGTTTTTCTTCTATCCCTAGGATTTCCCATTGCTCAACCCCAATTACATGCTTTCATAGCTTACCAGAGGTGCTGAAGCTCAGTAAGCCAGGTGAAGCTCATTGAAACAGACAGGAATTAGCCAAGAAAACAGACACAGATTTTTTTTACCACCAAGTTAGAAAGAGTCTTGAAAACTCTCCCTTCTGAGGGCAGACTACAAAGATTGAAACTCCTCGGAGCTGAAAGAGGAGGGAAACGTTGCAGAAATACACAAAGCCATGAATAGTGAGAACGTATTTCTTGCAGCTCCAAAACAACAGTACTTCGTTAAACTGAAAAGCTCTGACATAAAATTAACCAAAAAAGGAGATGATCTTTTACATATTGCATATTAATTATTATTCTTCAAATTATCACTAATTTATCAGAGTTAAAAGTGCATTGTCCTTCATCCCCGAGTGAATACTTTCAGGAAACACTGCAAGAAGTATAGGCAATCCTGCCCAAGGGTTTTGCTGTTCTGCAAGGCTTGGAATAACCTCACCAGCATGTTGTGGCAGAGCGTTTCTCATTTATTCCCCATGAACAATTCATTTTTGCCTTGGCTTCCACTTTAAAGATGCTGTCATCTTATATACAGCTGATATCTATGCCTATAAAATCTATGAATGCTTTTTGTAAAATCTAGTTGCTGTGAGCTGCCAATTTTATTTCCAGTTTTTCCAACTAGAAACCTAAAAGCAGAAGAAAAGAGTAGTTGGGAGGACTTCCTGTTTTTACACCTGGTTGTAATGAAAAGAGAAAAAACGATCAGCTAAACAACCAACCTCAGAAGAATGGGTAGAAAGGGAAATGTAGATTGTATTGCTGAAAGAAACATTTCAGATATATTTTAATAGGATTATATTTTTGAAGGCACGTGTCTGCATGTGCTAAGCAGGAATGTTGTTTCTATGAAGTATCTGGAATTCAATATTACACCAGCTCACGTGCAATTTTCTCTAGAGCCATACCCAGGGTCAAAACAATGACAGTTCAGATACTTGGTGAAGTTGAAACGCTGATTTGTTTAGGTTATTGTCACAGAGTTGTCATGTCTTCAGATTGCCTATACTTTTATATATGTTGTTTAGTCGTTTCTGCAATGGAAAATTGAGTTTTACCAATGGTATAGACCTGTTGGCTGTGGGTCTTAAACAGCAGCATCTTCAAAACTGTTTACTGTTTTCGCCTTGTTCATAAAGGACTTAACCGGAAAGTAGATGGTTTGGATAACTTTATGTTGGCTGATCAGTGAGCAGCATGGGACAGTTCTGTATTTGTTTGGAAGCAGTAAGCAAAGATAATTTGCATTGTAGCAGAGGCTGGGTGAGAGGTACACGTAGGCTGTGCCTTCATCTGAGAAGATGCCAACCTGCAGAGCAGAGCAGCTGTATTGCAAATATAAGAAGCATGGAGATGCTACCTAACCAAAAGCTCAAGGCAGCTTATGGCTGTAAGCAAGAAAACAGAAAAACTCATTAAAAGTTTGGTAAGAGTAGAAAATCTCATTAAAAATTTAGTAAGAGAAATGTGAGCTTCCATGCCTTGGAAGTAGAATGTTGAAGTTTTAAGACTGGGGCAGAGACATTATTTGACAGATCATATCCATGCAGTAAGGTGAAACATTAGGACGTAGTGTGATATCCACAGTGGCTGTCTGTGTGCTGAGAGCCTTTAACCTGCCGAATCGTGAGTCAAACAAAGCTGACTGATTCTCAACAGGCTTAAGTGAATCCTGACACAGTTCTTTGTACTCAGTGGAGTTGGATCACAAAAGTGCAGCAAGTCAGCTGCAGTCTCCAAGAGCATCTCCTTCCCAGTGCTTAAACAGAGCCCCAGAGATGCCTGGACACTGATGGCTCCCAGCACAGGCATGGTGCTGCTGGGCACCTCCTTACCACAGCTCACCCAGATGGCTGAGTGCGGCCTGAAAGCAGCTGCTGCTTTTTAAATAAGCTGTTGCTTTGAACAGATAGAAACTCCAGTTCCTCTATTTCATGTCATAAATAAACATATTTCCTGTTTATGAGGGTGGATAGTGATAGGACAAGGGGAAATGATTTTAAACTGAGATAGGGGAGGGTTAGGTTAGGTTTTAGGAGGAAGTTTTTCACACAGAGGGTGGTGACGCACTGGAACAGGTTGCCCAAGGAGGTTGTGGATGCCCCATTGCTGGAGGCATTCAAAACCAGGCTGGATGTGGCTCTGGGCAGCCGTATCTGGTGGTTGGAGACCTTGCACTCAACAGGGGGGTTGAAATTACGTGATCATTGTGGTCCTTTTCAACCCAGGACATTCTATGTCAGTAATTAAGTAGCTCCAAGTTTTAATGCACGCACTATTTTTGTCATAAAATGCACACATTAATATCTAGCATATATATGTATGTCACACATACCATACATATTTACACATCATTTTTCACTTCTGCTTCTTTGAAGCTAGTACAGTGATAAGGCTAAATTAAATGTCATTGGATTAAAAGTTTAAAGTACTTGATAATAAATGCTCTCAAAAGGCAAAATATGACAGAAATAATTTCAGAGCTTCAGTGCAAACAGTGAATAACTGTGATGTTGCACACTGAGGAACTCCCTCCATACTACTATTTATTTTAATTTAGGATTTTATTTGTTTTGAGAATTAATTGTGACTGTGCACCTTTGCAGTCACTGATCCATCTTCTCTTGAGCAATCCTGTGGCACCGTTATGTAAAGGAATCCCAGCCCAAGTACTGCAGGCACGTAAATGGAAAAATCAAGTCAACTGATTAAACTTTGAACAGGCTTTTATGCACTTTAATGTTTCTCTGTCTTTTGTGACATATTCTGTGGTTGGTGGGCTTGGGCTTTTGTTGGGTTCTTGCTTTCACATGTTGAATCTGTGTATATGTTAGAACTTACTCACATAGTGGGTCAGAGCAAGCTTCACCTGAAGTTAGGAGAAAGAATGAATACTTTTAATTCCCTTTTACTGTACCAGGTTTATTCAGAAGATGCACATGGTTCGTTTTTAACCTGACTTCTAATTTACTTCTTCTCCATGCATAACACATACCAATTTCAGTCTCTTAAAATTGTGATTATTTTCAGTTTTGTACATTTTCTCTGTTACTCTGTGAAAATACAGGCTTTTTTTCCAGTATGCTGTTTGTTGCCATAATTGCAAATTCTTTCTTGCAGAGACATGTGACGCAGTCCAGTGGTAATCGAAAATTCAAGTGCACTGAATGTGGAAAAGCTTTTAAATATAAACATCATCTAAAGGAGCACCTACGAATCCACAGTGGTAAATAAAACAAGCACTGAATTATGTACTAATGCTACCGTTCCTACTCTGTATAACTTTGATGCAATATCAGTCTTGTAAGTGTAAGTTTAAAATACTAGGGCGTTCCCTTCTCTTTCTCTAAGACTCTGTACCTACTGACTGCAGCCTTCAACTGTGCGCAGAAAATATGTAGGATAACTCAAGAGGCTTCACATTTGCAACTTGAGCTTTGGCATTTAAGGAAGCTTCACATGTGGCAGAAGAAATGGGGCATCCTTTTGGTCTTTCTCACTTGTCTGTTTTTTCTCATTGTTGGCAGAACACTTAGCTACTTGTGAGCCTTGCTAGAAAACTTTAATTGATAGAAATCAGGATATAGCAACTATAGTTCCCTACCGTGGCCGCTATTTTCCCCAGTACACGATGATTAAAATAGCCTCAGGGCACACATGTGAGATTGTCATACCCCATCACATCAGCTTCAATTTATAATGTTACATATTTATAAATATTATATAAAAATAAGTATCCCTCGATTTCTTTATTTTGACCCAGTTTTACTCAGTAAAGTATGAAAAGCAGTAAGTATGAAAACAAGACGTTAAGCCATCTTTTCCTTTCTTATTGGTTGCTCAGCCATGGTAATAGCAATTAAGTGCACTTAGAAGCCCTTCCTCAGGAAACCTCATCTTCATTTCATTTCCAGAGAGCAGCGATATCTGCTCCTGTGCTTGGGAAGACTTTACTGACAGGCTTTCAGTCCGATGCCAGCCAACTGTTCTTTTTCCTTCTCTTTCTTCTTCCTCTGTAACCCAGATCCCTGCAAAGTCACTTCTATGTGTGGGTGTCGTGATTGCATCGTTGTATGCACCTTCCCGACCATTCAACCTGGGTTACTTCTCTGAAGGAAAATGTTCATCTGTCTTACACACGTGTCTAGTTTCTTTTTACTCAGCTGATAAGTGTTGTAGGAAGATACAGATATAATGTACTTGAGTTTGACTCTATACAATTTATATAACTCTTCATTTAATTGTGATTTGCATTTATGCCATTTATAGTTTTTCTTTGGTTAAGCATATTCTATGTTTTTTATTCTTTATTTTTTTCCTGAAGCAGCTTATGCTGCTTCTGACATTAGTAGAGCTACTACTGGGATGGTGTTTAATGAAATCTTCCAGACCACATAGACTCATTTATGTGATATGTAGCCGGTTACTAGAAAGTACTGGAATGTGTCATGATCACATGGGTGCCATTCTGTGTGTCCTGTTGGGTCACAGTGAAACTTACCGCAGGACCCTGGGATCAGAGCTATAGATGATGTAATTGCTGTTGGTCTTCAATTCACTGTAAAGGACTTTTTTCCCTAGGACTCTGAGGGGTAATTTTAATATATTGTTTTCTAGTTACTATTTGATGAAGCTACATTGTAACCTATCAAACTATTGCATGTGTCTTTTCTCTTCCTTTTTTTTTTTTTAATCTTTAGGAGAGAAGCCATATGAGTGCCCAAACTGCAAGAAACGTTTTTCCCATTCTGGTTCATACAGCTCACACATAAGCAGTAAGAAGTGTATTGGTTTGATGCCCGTGAATGGTCGAGCTCGGTCAGGGCTCAAGACGTCTCAGTGCTCCTCCCCTTCCCTTTCTGCATCACCCGGTAGCCCAGCAAGACCACAGATACGACAAAAGATAGAAAATAAACCCTTGCAAGAGCAACTTCCTGTTAACCAAATTAAAACTGAACCTGTGGATTATGAATTCAAGCCCATAGTGGTTGCTTCAGGAATTAATTGTTCGACCCCTTTGCAGAATGGGGTTTTTAGTGGTGGTAGCCCATTGCAGGCAACCAGTTCTCCTCAGGGTGTGGTGCAAGCTGTTGTTCTGCCAACAGTGGGTCTCGTGTCTCCCATAAGCATCAACTTAAGTGACATTCAAAATGTACTTAAAGTGGCAGTGGATGGTAATGTAATAAGGCAAGTATTGGAAAACAATCATGCTAACCTTGCATCCAAAGAACAAGAAACAATCAGCAATGCATCTATACAACAAGCTGGCCATTCCCTCATTTCAGCTATCAGTCTTCCTTTGGTTGACCAAGATGGGACAACCAAAATTATCATCAACTACAGCTTGGAGCAGCCGAGTCAACTTCAGGTTGTTCCCCAGAATCTAAAAAAAGAACATTCTGTTCCTACAAACAGTTGCAAAAATGAAAAGTTACCAGAAGATCTTACGGTGAAGTCTGAGAAAGATAAAAACTTTGAAGGAGAGACCAATGATAGCACTTGTCTTCTTTGTGATGACTGTCCAGGAGATCTTAATGCACTTCAAGAATTAAAGCACTATGAAACAAAAAATCCTCCTCAGCTTCCTCAGTCCAGTGGAACAGAAGCTGAGAAGCCCAGCTCCCCCGCCCCGTCAGAAACTGGGGAGAACAACTTAACTCCTGGTCAGCCACCTTTAAAGAACCTTTTATCGCTCCTAAAAGCATATTATGCATTAAATGCACAACCAAGCGCAGAAGAGCTTTCAAAAATAGCCGATTCTGTAAACCTACCACTGGATGTGGTAAAAAAGTGGTTCGAAAAAATGCAAGCTGGACAAATTTCTGTGCAGTCTTCTGGACCATCTTCTCCTGAACAAGCTAAAATAAGCAGTCCCACAGATAATGATGATCAAGCAGCAACTACAAACGAGAGCGAACCCCAGAACAGCACAAACAACTCACAAAATCCGGCCAATACAAATAAATCTCAGACTTCATCAGGGGGATCAACTGAGAATGGATCGCGCAGTAGCACGCCATCCCCATCACCACTAAACCTTTCTTCATCAAGAAATTCACAGGGTTATACGTACACAGCAGAGGGTGTACAAGAAGAGCCACAAATTGAACCTCTTGACCTTTCACTACCAAAGCAACATGGAGAACTGTTGGAAAGATCTACCATAACTAGTGTTTACCAGAACAGTGTTTATTCTGTCCAGGAAGAACCTTTGAACTTAACTTGTGCAAAAAAAGAACCACAAAAGGACAACAGTATTACAGACTCTGATCCTATTGTAAATGTAATCCCACCAAGTGCCAATCCCATAAATATTGCTATACCTACAGTCACTGCCCAGTTACCTACAATTGTTGCCATTGCTGACCAGAACAGTGTTCCATGCTTGAGAGCTCTTGCTGCCAATAAGCAAACCATTTTGATTCCCCAGGTGGCTTATACATACTCTACTGCAGTTAGCCCTGCAGTTCAGGAAACACCACCAAAACAGGCCCAAGCCAACGGAAGTCAGGTACTGAAGTCTCTGTGTTCCTGTGCATTGTATATGATGTGTTCATGGTGTATCCTTATGAAATTTACAGAAAATTGTCAAAATAAATGAAATAATATTTAGGGTGGTGAAGCACTGGAGCAGGCTGTCCAGAGAGGCTATGGAAGCCCCATCTCTGAAGGTGCTTTTGTCCAGGTTGTTCTGGAGACCTGGGCAGCCTGAGCTGCTGAGTATGAATCCTGCCTATGGCAGCAGGGCTGGAAATGGGTAATCCTTAAGGTCCCTTCTAACACAAGCCATTCAGTGATTCTATGACTCTGAGAAAACGTAACTGCAAACTATCCCAAACATTATTCTTGTTTGCTAAGGGATAATAAATGTCACCGTTAACACCTCTGCAAAGCTGCTCAGCTCAAACAATATATGTCCGGACTGACAGCAGCATTCTAGTTCTGTGTATGAGCAAGTTAGTTCTTCACTAAATTCTACCATTCAAAAGGGTTTTCTAGAACATCAGTGCTCAGTATTTTGAGGACCGCTTAGTTCTCTGGATGAAAAACCAGTGTAAAGTCATAGCGTATGTTTGTTGGTGGCTCCTTACCTCCTCTTCCCCAACATCCAGAAAATGAACTATTTGTAAATTACTGTCTTCACTCTGCTGTGCTTTCTTAGCTTGCAGAGTAGCATAACTTGTCCTACACCATAATGGCACTTCAAACAAAATGCAGAAGTATTTTTAATTGCAACTAGGGTAGGTATTCGTCGCACTTTGTTCCTGTACCCTGTTCTGTTCCTCCCTGAGTCCTTCCAGATGTGATCTAACCAGACTCAGTCCTGCTGAGCATCAGCTATGTGCATGGAGGCAGGGACACAGCAGAACAGATGTGGATCACATAAAGACTAAGTGTTCTTACTTAAATCTTAAAAATTGTCAACTCTGCATTTTATGCAGGCATCTCTATAGCCAGAAACTGAGGAACCTTGAAGATTTATGAGATTGCTTGTATGTTAAAGTTTATGAGACAGACCAAATTTCAGGTAGCTAATACATACGTTTTTATGTTCCAGCTTGATAATGCAAGACAAAATTAATTCTGTCTGTTGCCTCTAATGTCATTGGAAATTACTGTACTACTTAGAAGTGAGCTTCATCACTTGAAATGCTTAGAAATAGACAACAGTTACAAAACATGGATAGTTTTTATTAATGAAGTGTTTGAAATCCCCAGATTTTGGTTTAACTGGGATTTTGGTAGATCTGTGAAGAGGAGGACGGTCAATTATGCATATGTGAACAATGAAAGCTTTTTGAGGTGACCTAGTCTAAAAAATCCTCCATTAGATTGTGAAGTAGCGAAATGTGGGTGACAAATGTTTGTTCAGAAACACATTTAGTTATCTAATAGACTCCTTTTTTACTTCCTAACACTGGTTATGATACTTTACAACTCTATAACCTTATTTTCCTTCCTAACATTACCCTTATTTTAAGGGTCTTAAAACACAATATGCCAATGTAGCTTAGCCCTGACCAACAGTCAGATTTTTAGGTGTGGCGCTAAGGGACGTGGTTTAGTGGGGAAACATTGGTGGTAAGTGAATGGTTGGACTGAGTGATCTTGGATATTTATTCCAACCTTGGTGATTCTGTGAATGTGATTACAGTCAGTCCCACTGGGGATTGGGCACCTGTGTGATGGCAGGGTCTTCAGAGCAGATGGGTGCAGTGAAAGATTTTGTTGACTATGTAAGTCTAAACAATTTTGTTTGTCCATTTACTGAACAGAATGGAAATAATTGTGCAGCTTCAGCTTATGTTTCATGAATTGTATGCTGCATCAGTGTTTTTTTTTCTTGAACCCAACCTTCTTTGTGCTTTTTGTTAAGGACGAAAGGCAGGACACTAGCTCAGAAGGAGTATCGAATGTAGAAGACCAAAATGATTCTGATTCAACACCCCCAAAGAAAAAGATGAGGAAGACAGAAAACGGGATGTATGCATGTGATTTGTGTGACAAAATATTCCAGAAGAGCAGCTCGTTATTGAGACATAAGTATGAACACACAGGTATGTACTAGGAAATGCAGGTTCAGATCTTTGTTTTGTTGACTCTGATAAGCTCAGCTGAAATTCAGTTCATTTTAAGATCAGAGGGAAGTATAACGGTCCTTATTATGATCTGTGCCCAGCCCTGCTTAGAACCCACACTTTATGTACTTATTTGACAGAACTGCAATTCTGTGCTTAAATTTGTAAGGTCTAAACCCTGAATAGAAATTCTGGGATTTTCTTCCATCTGGCTCATGGACAATCATTGGTGTGCTACAATATGCAATTAAGGATTTATTTTTTCTAATTTACCTGGACTGCTTTCAAACAAAGAAAAATTATAAATTATAAAAAAGGACAGTGTGTATGTATGATATTTTACCATGAAAGCCAGCGTACCAAGCATGAAGGGTTCTCCAACTGAGCCAAATTTGTAGTTACCTGAACTTTATAAACATTCACTGGACACGAAATCTAATCTCAAAGGAAAATCATTTTGGCTTTGGTTTTTATTTCTAATTTTTGTTAACTGTTCTTTTTAGTTCCAGTTCTGGTATCTTCAGTCTTCTTTTGAATAAGTGTCACTCTCTCTTTTCTTCCGCCATCTCTTCAAAAATGTCTTTTCTTGTTGGTTAATTGCCTACATTATGTTTCTGCCTATTAATGGTTTTATTTCATTTTATTTAAATATACAATTGAAAGCATAAAAGGCTCACCTTCGTCTTTACCATTTGTCTAAACCTCTCGACTTGTGTTCATTAGGAATATCTTCTATTTTCATACCTTCCCACTCCGAGACTCTCTAATCCTCCTTTTCATAACGCAGTTGTGCTTTCCATTCTGCTTTTAAATGAAGTGCAGTGTTCAGAAATGCTGCTTGTTTGACATGGTGTTGGGTGGAGCACGACCAGCAAGCTGCTGTCTTATTGTCTGGGACTTTTATGTCTGGGCAGAAGCTGTATGGGTTTGTTTTGCCTAACAACTTAGAATGCTGGAATCAAGATTACATAGTTGGGTCCACACTGTCTTTATAAGAGTCTCTAAACACAGCAGCAGGAAGGCAAGTAGCAAAGAGGCGAGTAGAAAGATGGAAAAAAGGGCAGGAAGAGAAGTAGATGAAACAAAGCAGATTTTTCCAGTTGATATACATGTAGTCAGCAAGTTTGCTACGCAAAGCACTCACCTGTCCCAGGCAAGATTTTGGAATGATTTTCCTTTTACGTGTGACATGATTCAAGGGCTCGTGCATGAAAGCTAATGTGAAAGCTCATTGATTTTAAATTTCCATCACTATAGAAGAGCTGAAGTGGTTTTGAGTTTGAATAACTTTTTTTGCAAGAAAAATGCCTCCTTTTCTAATCTATTTATATTCACACTTGTTTTGTGCTCTGAGTTGCATCTGGGAATCTGTTTATCCCTTGATGTTCATTTTCCTAAGAGAGTTACAAATAGCTTCGTAGTTTTACAATGTGCCCTTGTACCTTGTATCCCTACGTAAGAAACCCACGCCTGACAGTGCTGAGGGCAAACCGCTAAATGCAATTACTCATTGTTGGTAATACATTCACCAACAGCATAGTATAATGAAGGCAGCAGCACAGAATTTTTAAATATTAAGTTTAAGGAATCCTTTCTTTTTTTTCTTTGTGTGTGTGTGTGTGCACTTTATTTTCTAGGTAAAAGACCTCACGAGTGTGGAATCTGTAAGAAAGCCTTCAAACACAAACACCATTTGATCGAACACATGCGACTGCATTCTGGGGAGAAACCCTACCAATGTGACAAATGTGGAAAGCGCTTTTCACACTCGGGGTCATACTCTCAGCACATGAATCATCGCTACTCCTATTGCAAAAGAGAGGCAGAGGAGCGTGACAGCACAGAGCAGGAGGAGGTGGGACAGGAGGTGCTCAGCAGCGAGCACGCTGGTGCCAGGGCATCGCCATCGCAGATCGACTCCGATGAGAGAGAGAGTCTAACCAGGGAAGAAGAGGAAGATAGTGAAAAAGAGGAAGAGGAGGAGGAGGAAAAGGAGGTAGAAGGACTTCAGGAAGAAAAAGAATGTAGAAAACTACAAGATGTAGAGGAGGAAGAAGTAGTAGAAGAAGAAGAAGAAGAGGAGGAGGAAGGGAAAACTGAAGGTAACAAGAACGATGACGTTGTAAATCGAGCAAGCAATGCAGAACCAGAAGTTATACAGAGCAATGGGCAGGTGGCAGAAGAAAAAACAAATAAAGCTTAAATGATAGTTTTTTCTATATGGAAAAAAATAAATCGGTAATGAAGATCATTCTATATTATACATGCTTTTCATGGAAACACGGTAGCCTGCATACTGTGATTTCTGTTCACTACTGTGTAAAAAAATATATATATAAAAAAAGAAAAAAAGAAAAAAAAAAAGAAATCCAGGTGTGCCTGAACCTCAAACTTAGTAATTTTTCACACAGTTTTCAAAGTTAGGAACAAGTTTGTAACATGAAGCAGATTAGAAAAATACAGTGACTCTGGAAGCAAAGGTTTAACAGGTTGTAGGAAACCTGATTTATTAGACAAGCATCTGGCATTGTTTGTTTTATCAGTATTAATTTTCATTCTTACGTTGATTAATTTTTAAGCTGTACAATTGGGAGAGATTTATATGATTTTTGTTTTGTTTTTGTTTGTTTTTGGTTTGTTTTTTTTTTAAATGGCAAAGCATTTCCTAAATCCGCTTCAGTATTTTATTATGTTTTTAAAATGTGAGAACTTCTGCACTACAGAATTCCCTTTTGCAGAAACCTCTAACAGTGCTTGGCTACCTTTGTAAATTCAACCTAGAAGGTAGCGGTTATAACATTAGATGTTGTAGTAGAGCATATTATCATTTAAAGTGTATTGTTAGCCTTAAGAAAGCAGATGATAGAAGAACTGAAGTTTCTTACTCATGTGGTTAAAAATGTAGTTGAAAAGATTGTTGTTGAGTTCTGATTGCAGGGACTAACAGTGTTGATACCGGTAAGGACAGCCAAGTCGTCAAAATCAGTGTTTGTAATTGTGTTTTGAGTATGTAGTAACAATATGAAGGATATGATATGAAGCTTTGTATCTCCTTTGGCCTTATGCAAGACCTGTGTGCTGTAAGTGCCATTTATCAGTATTACAAAGGCTCTCACCAGCCTTTCTCCAATGCGTGGCCTACAATAACTAGCATTTGTTGATTTGTATCAAACTTCTAATCTAATCATGGGGGAAAAAACACTCAGCCATCAGAGAAGTAAGAACACTGGTATCTTTCATTATTTAATTATTTGGTGGTATTTTTGGTTAATACCTGACTTGCAGAATTTCTCTACGATAATTACAAGGGAAATTTTCTAATCTGCTTTATTGCTTTATCGGTTTACTTTAATTTCAGACACATACATGAAATGTTATCTGGCTCATAAGTATTTTCAAATGTTAGTTATTATGGACCCCATTTATTAACAATGTTAGCTGATTTTTACCTATCAGTATTATTTTATTTCTTTTAGTTTATAGATCTGTGCAACATTTTGTACTGTATGTCTCCAAACCTGGCAGTATTAATACCCTTCTTACTGACATATGTACCTTTTTAGTTTTAGAAAACTTTTATATTTATGTGTCTTATTTTTATATTTCTTTATTTATTACACAGTGTAGTGTATAATACTGTAGTTTGTATTAATACAATAATATATTTTAGTATGAAAATTTGGAAAGTTGATAAGATTTAAAGTAGAGATGCAATCGGTTCTCTTGCATTGAGATTTGATTTAACAGTGTTATGTTAACATTTATACTTGCCTTGGACTGTAGAACAGATGAATTAAAATGGGAATGTATTAATTTTACAATTGCAATCAATTCATTTTACCTTTACCCAGTTTTTAATATAAAGCTCTTAAATTTTGAAATTCACTGTGTGACTAATAGCATGATGCTCTGCAGTTTTATTAAGAGATTAGCCTAACCATAAAACTCTCATTTCCTTAGTAAGCCAAATTAGAATAATCTTATAAACAGTGTTGGGAACAACGTTTAACATTTTTGTGCCAATTTGTTCCTGTATTCATGTATGTATGTTACAAACCTGAAACTTCATTTTTAAGTTCCTTGTTACATCATGGTCATTTTCTAGTTTTTTACCAGACTCCCCATCTCACAATAAAATGCGTCAACAAGTCTGACTTATGTCATTATTGCAGTAATTTCATGTGGCTGCTTTCAGTTACCCCTACCCCGTCACTGGGACGCGGGCTGTTTCAGCATAGCTGCTCGGTTTCGGTTGTCTGCAAGGAGCCTGGAGGGAAGGGGATGTTTGACTCCCTTTCCCTGAAGGAATCACTGTGTTACTTTGTCCATTCCTCAAACCGAAGTAGGAAAAAAAACAAGTTTTCAACACAAGCCGTATGCTCCTGTGATTTTTTTCCTCCTTAATCTATATAATACACGTTGCAATGCTTTTTCTAAACCAGGCTGCTCTGGAATGAGGTAGGTGCGTGGCTGTTTTCTTGATGTTGCAACAAGCCAGTGAAAGAGTTGCTGGTTTGTATTGCTGCTGAGTTGGTGCTGGAATGGCACCAACACTGCAGAAGTGGCTTCTGTCACCAAGTATGAGGGTTCAAACCTTGTACTAAATCTTCATTTGTGCAGCATCTTCATTTGTGCAGCATCAGTTGTAGTGAAGCTGAGAGAGTGTTATTTAAGCAAATTCCTGCTCTTTAATGACTCCTAAAAGGGGATTTCAGTTGCTGATTGTCTTACACGAATGTTATATAAGTTATTTATTATTCACATGTCTGACTTCTGAATAGTTTTCAGTCTTACTATGTCAGCACTGATACATAACAAAGAGCGATCATTGAAAGTTTCCATGTATTTTCCTGTACCGTGTACAAAACGGCACCTTTCAGCGCGGTAAGCTCCTGCCTGTTTTGAAAACAGTTTCCATTTGTATTGCATCAATAATGTTGCCTTGTAATTATTGTTACAACAGAAACAAATTGGGCTGTGCGGAATTTCTTGCAGGTCCAACGGGCTGAGCTATCAGTAATGGAATGCACCTTCTTAAACATATGTTAAGGTGGAGACTTGCAGCTGATTCGTAATTCAAGAGCACATGACTTGTCTGTTGCAATTAATGCAGTGAGACATTTGTTGAATATGGAATGGAAAGAACATTTGTGAGTTCTTTAGTCATAGAGCAAAGAGTAAATTTGAGGTGGCGCATGAAGGCTGCACGCAAAGGGTTTGCCGTGGCTCTGAGTTCCAGAGCCTTAAATGATGCGAGAGGAAACTGCTTGAGGAGAGAATGAAAGCTGAGCAGTTTGATTCAGGGAATGACACTGGTTTGAGCTTTTTAGGAAGCAGCACTGAATTACACGTAATCAGATGAGTTAAAGCATAGCAAAAAGGAAATCAAGAAGTTGTGTTAGTCCGGTTAGTCTGTTTCAATCAGTATTTTAAAGTACAAGAGGATGGACCATAGAATATCAGCCCACAGTGTGACAGTTATCCTAAAAATCAGAATTCTTCAGGTGCTCTGAGTGAAAATGCTTAGTAGGGCAGTGAAGTTCACACTCTAATGCAACTCTGGGAGGAAACCCACAGTGCCTGTGTGGGACAGATGGGACCCAGGGCTGGTATCTGTGCTGGCAAAGTGAGCTGAGGATGGTGGCCACAACACGGAGCAGCCCCAAGGAGGCAAAGCTGTTCACAAGAGGGAAAATAGGGCTAGCGAGAGCAGAACGCTACATTAGGGACTTTTCTCATCAAAGCATCGAGATCAGGCGTTCACGATCAGAACCAGCACAGGAGTGTAGGGCTGGCCATAGTGGAAATACCTTCAGGAGTACAGGAGACTGCGAGAGGTTAAGGTAATGGTGTGTAGATGAGAGAAGTACCTTTTGTTCATGAAGGGAGGAGTGAGGATAGCAGATGTCCTTCAAGTGATGAAGGAGGAGAAAGAGAAGAGCAGGTGTGCTGACCTGAGCTCGTCTCTTTAATTCTGTTACTAACATTTAGTAAGTCTGCATGGGATTCTTCGTTTGGAGGGAGATTTTGTTGTGTGTTTTGCTTTTGCTGTTCACACACACATACATACATTCACTTCTTTCCTCGACAGAATGTCTTGTTTGATTTTCTCTATAACAGCCTGCAATACAAAAAGAAGTTTTAGTATTAGAGTATCAATCCTTCAGGGCTGTGTCTTATCATTTATTCTTTGCCTTTCTCTTGGGTGATTGATCTCAGATTCACTTGGTTTGAAAATGAATACAATAGGGTTATGATGATGGAAATAACTCTTGAATGTGAACAAATATTTACTGCTTCTGCTTTACCCTTCTGCTCCCTTGCAATGTCTGTCACACAGTCTTCTTTATTGTGCTTATTAGATCTCTCATACACACTGCATAGATGTTGTCTCTGGGGGAAACAGTGCATTATGATATATTTCATCGTTTCACCAAAAATAACCTGTAAAACAGTGATTAGAAACTGGACGCGCAGTTGTGATTGTACAAGAAATGCGCTGACATGAGGAACCCTTGGCAGCAAGGTTGGGTCTCACAGCGTGCTGTAGAATGCCGACTGTGGGCATCAGGTGGTGCTCACCCACACCTGGGTAACATCCTCCAAGGTGTGAGATCCCCTGGGAGCTCTTTAAAGATGATGAGGATGTAAGATATATACCAAATAAATGAAGCGAGTACTCCAGCAATGCCACTTTGGACTTTTCCTGGTGTATCTTAACTTCCGATTCAGCTTTTAGATTTCAACCTTTCTGTAACGTGTCCTTGTCTTCTACTCATCTTTGTGTCAGCTGGGATTTGTGTTATAATTACGAGCTTTTCATCACATGTTAATTCAGGAATTAAAGGGATAAATGAGCTAAATCCTTTAAAAATGAAATAATCCTACAGTGATTTTGTGTCATTCCTCAGGAGTTGCTGTGCCTCTTTTACCCGGCATGCTGCTTGCTTGTTCCATGCCCTGGTCCATGCAGGCCCTGTGTGATGGGTGGTGGTATCCCTGACACCCTGGAATTCAGTGACCCTGTATCCGTGCGTGGCTTACAAAGCACTTACAAGTTATTGTGGAGGTACAGAGGGAACAGTCTGCTCATTTGGCACGCAAGAAGGAGATCTGTTGGATCAAATTGTTCAAGAATTAAATTCACTGGAAATTCCTGCAAAACTTGGAAAGTTGAGATGGCTTCAGAGAGCTTTGAGAATCACACTTCTGTACGCAAAAAGGAAACCTGGATTCTATTTTTCTTTCCACCCTCTCAATTGGATTCACCCAATTATGGCAAAACGTTGATGAGGACAGCAGTCCTTAATTCCTTTTGCTGAGGATGAGCTTTGTGCCACATTGGTCTCGTCCGAAGCAGAAGCTGACGTGCTGCCTCGCTGTACAAGCTTCATTCAGAGTCCCCATGAGCAACAAGTGGTGGCTGAGGGGGAGGAAGGATGCACCTCGGTGACTGGGGCTGCACTGCAGCTCTCTGCTCACTGCTGGTCGGGCTTACAGCCTGAACAGGTCAAACAATCTCAGCTGTGGTTGCAGAGATAACAGGGCTTTCAATCAAGACAAGCTGATCTCAAGGTGGCTCTTTTTCAGACAACTCCAAGCAGTTCCTTCAGTAGGAGCTGGCCGCCATGCTTTGGAGGAGCTGCCATCTCCTGCATGGGCCAGCAGGGCAGCCACCCCTCGGTCTGTGCATTACAAATTCCTGAAACAAGTGGCTCGTGTGCTTCAAAATATGGCATTGCCTTCTAATTTGTTTATTTCCCTTTGTACCAGGCATTTTGATCTCCAGGGCAATCTAATGTGTCAAGTGCTCTTAAAATGTCCTGCAGCTTAGTGAGGGGCACTCCATAAACCAAGGAGCAGGCAATTCTAGCATATGCACTCACGATGAGTGTTAGTTATTTTATCCCAGCACCTATAATGAGGCCAACTTTCCCAGCTTAGGGAAACACGGAGCACTGATGATGAATGATGCTAAGAGCTTGCACAAGGCTATTTGGGCATGTTTAGGAGCAGCACTGGGTCTCAAACCTGACCAGGCTGTCTGTCTTCAGCCTTAGCATGCAGTTTTTTCAGTAGGATTGTGATAAGAGCATCATTTCTGTGTTTTTTTGTGGCCCGATGAAGCTCACCCTCTGGCAGCTATGCTGAAGCTTATCCTGTTACAATACCGTCATGAGGCGGCTCTGCTCAAGCAGCAGAGGTTCTGGCTTTCTATACCATAAGAGTATAACACAGGGCCATCAGATGCCAAAAACTTACCGGTGGGACACTTGGCTCGATGTTGGCTGCCACCAGCAATTCCCTTCTAGAAGTGCTTACAGCAAGCAGCAATCCTCATTGCTCTGTTGCTCCTTGCATGGGCCAATGGTGGATTGCTGTGAGAAGCAAAGTGGCGAGCGTGCTGTCAGGCTGCGGGTAGCTCCAGTTCTACCACTGACTTTTACAGAGGGGAAAGAAAACCAGTGCTGCTGATTCTCTGCATGCTCCTGCTGACCCAGCACATCCTTTTGTCCCTCACAGTTTTTTCTTTAAGGTTAAGTGTCAGGGATGCATGGTCTGGGTCCTGGAGGCTCCCAACCAGCTGCAGCCACCGGGTGAAGGGAGTGGAGGGAAATTCCTGTTTTAACATACCTTAGTAGAGCAGATCATCCAGTTCCTAGCTGTATCCCAACTGTTTCTGCCTGCGAGCAGCACTGCTTTGCTTGTCTGTGTGTGCTTCAGTGAATTCTGGACCTGCTGAGCAAACTGTATCTGAAACTAATTGAAAATAGCTGGAGAATCTGATGCTAAAAAATGCAAATATTTTGTGACCCGAACCATGTACAGGTCAAGGACCGCTTACATTTCTGATTTTTTAAGCTGCGTATTGAGAAGCTCTGCTCATGTCCATCCTCTGCTCCTTCTGCTCTCAACATTTCTGTGTAGCTTTTGTCCCATAGGCCCAAGGCACCCAGCTGCTTATGTACCTTTGGCACTGCCAGAGATAAATCAGGTTACACACATGGAGCAGCCATGCTGCAGTACAGAGCTCTGCTGCTGGAAAGGAGCTCCTTGACAGCGCACAGACAGGAGGCAGCCCAACTTTGTTGTCACAGCAGAACTGGCTTTTGCAGTCATCTAATTGAACACAACATAATCCTGCACTTCCTTCTAAGCACAAATTTTAATCTCCTGTGGGATTTCTGATGTTTAATATCTTCATCCTTCACAAATCTTTCCTGTAATTCCACTCAACGAGCACCTTCCATAGCTTCCAGTATTCAATCTGCTCACCTTGCTGGACAGCCCTGTTCAGAGATGTGATGTTATCTGTGTTGGAGTTTCTGAGTACATGCAGGTGCCCAGTTCTTGCAGAAAGCAGAGCACGTGTTCCCCTACAAGGGCACTTTGGGGGCAGCAGCTGCAGCCAATGGAGATGCTTTTCTGAACCACCAATTGGCAAGGGCTGAAAAAATACTGCATGACCTCTTGTGTGCTCTGAATTTGTAATAATGATGTACTCATTAGTTAAATAAATGAATAAATAAAGGGCAGTAATAAATTAAGTGTCCTTGAAAAATATCGCTCCCTTGCTATCTGTATCATGTAACCATGTACCTTGGTGCTGGCCTTGGTCTCCAAGCGAATGGGATTTGTGAGGCTGTGCTCTGTGCTCCCTTCTCTCATCACACAGTTTGTGGCCACGACTATTCTGGGCCAAAACTGACAGAAAAGGCTCCATGTTGAATATGGGAAGGCCTTGGGTGACTTGTGAAAACTGGCTACTTTGGGAAGAGGACCAAATGGGAACCACCTCCAGGCAGGGGCAGGTATTGTCCAATACTTGTCCATGGGGGTGAGCCTGTTTCACTGTGCTCACAGATGAGGCAGGTGAAGAGAGACCTGGCACTGGGCTCTGTGGATTAACCACCACGTTGGTGCTGTTGGGCTCCTAGAAATGTCCAGCAGCAGGTGTTGAATTCTCCTGAGGACTGTATTTCCAAGGACTGGATCTGCAATTAACAACCACTTGCAGTCAGTGTTAACGAGCTCTGCAGCAGGGGAGAACCCAGCTTTGGCCATGTGAGGGAAAGCAGCTCAGGTAGTGACAGTGAGTGCTGGGCTGCAGCCTGAGCTGCTCAGGGCATCGCTGCTCTTGGGGAAGGCCGTGGTCCTGTTGGTGGATCTAACCTAAATGTTCTGTAAAGCTGTTCTATACTCACTGGAAAGTCGTCAACTTCTGCTTGCCTTTTATTCTGTTCTCCCAGAATGTTCTGCTTCAGCGTGAAGCTGGTTTGACAAACCACTCTGTGGCACTAACAGCTCACAGGTAAATCCCAAACCTCATCCTCTGCTCTTAGTTCTGCACCACCACCTGTTGCTCTGATGCACAGTGTAACCTGTGCCTTCGTTCTGTCTGTGTGCAGCTGAGTGGATTTTCATCTATTGCAAAAAGCTTCTTCATCATTTATTTTGTAACCCAGGCAGGTCATTTTGGCCTGGAGCACAGAGTCCCTCCTCTGCTGGTAAACTGGATGCAGTGCTTCCCCACTCTCCTACTTTTATGCCGGTCCTCTCCATGCTGCTGTTTTGGTGACAATGATGAGCAAGAGGAGGTGAATTGCAGGCATTGTTCTCCTCTGGTTTTACTTCACGGGGTTTCTGTGTGTGCTGGTGAGGTACAAGAGTGAAGCCAAGGGCATGTATTTAAGATTCTACCAATAGATAGAAATTGAAGTATATTATCAACATGAGCAGGGCAGCCTGCTGGCAGCACAGCGCACTGTACTGGGGCTGTCTGCAAATCCATCTGGCTGCTTTAGTCCAGGCGGAGTGACTGTCAGAGCTAGAAAAGGCCCTTTGCCCCATCGCATCCCCTCTGCCTTACTTTCAAGCTGTTACAAGAGCAGAGGCCACAATTAGCTCTGTTAATCACTTAGCATATTAAAATGAGAATAAGTTGGTTTTCCCTTGCTTACAGATGAGCCACCAGCTGCAGGACAGCACCGTGTGAAGTGACAGATTCAGTATAATGTAGGACTTGGGGACTTGACCCTGTAATAAAGCCCAAGGATCTTTGCTGGGGGGCTCCGCAGTGCATAGGCACAGCTGGGTGCAGCAGAAGTGATGCCAGCACTGCCTTGGCTCAAAGGTGTGCTTGCAGCCCTCTTTCTCCCTGGGAGTCTGTGGTTTTTTTGACCACTGCTGACCCCCCTCTGCTGCCTGCATCCAAAAGGCAGTTATTGTGTCAGGAGGAGGAAACCCACATGGCATTAAAACCATCCATCCTATCATATGGTGAAAACTGAAAACCCAGTAGTAACAGCCTGAATTAGGGCAGGGCTGGTGTGCTCCCTTTCCTTTCCTTGGGAAAGATTTGTCCCTTGAGGCACCAGTTCAGGACTTGGGTGAGAGGAGGGGATGAGGAATGCACAAGCAGTGCACCATGGGGGACCTTCCTCTGATGCTGTGGGCAGAGCAGTCCCTTGGTGCAGACGTCCCTGTGCACCCTGCCCCAAGGACGGGCTTATAGGAGATGACAAGAGCCAGAGCTGTGCCACAAAGCAGAACTGCAAAGCAGGCCCCGTAACCACGCTGTCCTCAAGTAGCACTTTGCTGTCGTCTGCTGTATTACCTGGGCAAACAAAATAAAATCCAGGGCATTGCACAAAGGAAACCGTCACACCCCCATGTCAGCTGGGTTGCAGACAAACACCAAAGCAGGCAAGAGGATGCTCTGAGATGAACAGAGGCTTTTGAGTGGGCAGCTCTGAAAAAGTTAACTCGCTATAATCATGGCTTTCTCACAACTTAACCTAAGCATTCATGCCTTACTTTGCCCCTTGTTTTCAAAGCAGGGGACAACGAGGTGGCTGTCTTCTACTCAAGTGCAGGAATAATGGGGGGAGGCAGAAATCCTGGATCAGTAACACTACATTCAAGGGTGAAAAAATAGAAATGTCTCTGCAGCAGGAAAAGTCTGTCTTTGTTCCAGCTTCCCTGTCTACAGAGGAAGGATAAATATAAATCACCATCCACAGGCATGCTGCAGGCCCGTATTTCAGTACTGCATGGCCAGTGAAGCATAGGGCTGTAGGAGAGAGGAGCTCTCACAGTGTGGATGGGGCTGGAGCCATGGGTGGCCATACTGGTTTCCCAAGGACTTGCTCATTTTGTCTGCATGTGAGATAGGAAGAGAACATTCTGCCCTTTTACTCTCCAAACTATAGACTTTATGCCTGTTTATTAGTGCAATTAGCTCAATATTTATTTGCAGAAGTAAAAAGCTCACTTCAATTTCAAGTGTTAAGAGACAAAACATCGTAAAGAATTACTTTAATATGTACTTCATATGCCTGTATGCACACGGACTGCAGCCCTGGAAGGCTTTTGTGCTTCATAACTAACCTTTCTGAGAAGCAATGAGCTAAAGAGAAAAATTGCAGCAGATAAAACTGGAGGCAGTCATACTTCAGCATTATTTGAGCTTGTTGTGCAATGTATCAGAGTAATGCTGCTGGTCACAAAGCAGCAATTATTTACCTTCCTTCCACAGACGAAAATCTCCCCTGGAATCAACCTGATATTTCTCTTTTTTCTTCCAGTGTTTCCCAGTGAGTCACTCTGCTGGACAACTTGTTCCAGAGGCAGGAAACTGCATCTGAGAGTGATGGAGCACCCTTGTGATCGCCTCGGCAAACGAGCGTCACGCTCTTTGCGCAGCTGTTTCCTTCACTGATTCATGAAGAAAAATTCTCACTCCTTGCAGCCTTTTGCTCCTCAGTGACAGCAGTTGCGATTTTGCTCTGTGAAGCCCTTTGCCACTGGAGTAGCATTCTTGCTAGGGGAGCTGCCACCACGACCTCCAGCTGCTGGCACAGGATGGCCTTGGGGCAGTAACGCTGGGGATGGGCAGCATCCTTTGACTCCAGTGCTGGGTGTTGTCCCACTCATCAAGCTGTGTTTCCTTTCTCTGTTTCCAGGAGGGAGACAAAGTACAGCAGTCCACACACATTTGTTGTGTGATGACTACAGAGACCCAAATGAGAATAAACTTTCCTGAAACCTTGCTCAAGAAACTGCGACAAAGGTTAGCTGAGATTCTGGACGTTGCCTTGTAGATCACTTCCAGTGTCTACATCTGTGCACCATATGAGTAAGTGAGAAAGTGTCTTTGAGAAGGGTGTAATGTTGGTCCTGTGTCAATAATGGACCTAGTCCAAGGTACTGAAGCATCTGCTATATATTTCAGCATTTTATTTCTTACACTTGTAAGGATATTCAAGTAGGTGAGCACCTACACCTAAATGACTGCGTTCAAAAGAGAAGCTCAGATGTGGTCAGCACCAGCCAAAATACTGGCTATTCCAGGAGGCACTTTGGACTGTCCTTCAGGTAACATGTCAGCAATGAAATCAAATGATCACCACATGTGGGTCTATAAAGCTGCTAAATTAGCTGTGCAGAGAGCAGCTCTGCAACAGTTATTGCTGGATGGTTAAGTGCCAGTGCAGGTGAATTAAATTATTATTGGCTCCAAGCGCAACTCCATATGCTGTTAATTCATTACCTGAAGATGAATTGCCAGAAGTGGTGCAAATCACTTTCTGATCTCAGGGAATATCAACAAAAAAGAGATGATTCATCATTGGATCATCAGCAGAGCAGCCCATAGGCCATCTTGGATGTGGGGTCACTTGAGAAGTCAGGTTTGGAAAGCAAAAGCTTCATCCCTATCCTATGCATTCAGTCCACATGAGAGCAGAAGTTACAGACTGTTACTTTATGTGACACGGAAGGAAATGAATCTAAGCCACAGTCATTCCTTCCTCTTCTCCTCTACACCTCCTATGACCTGAAGAGGGGAGTTTCCTTTTCTTACTTATACAACACAATTTGCTGTGCTCTGGGGAAGGGCGAGATGCTTCTGTGTGCTGGACTTTCCCCAGAGCAGCACCAGTGGAAGGCAATCATGATGCTGGCAATGCTCTCTCCATCCCTGGAGAGTTAACTAATTCTGTTCCCCTATTGTTGCTCAGCTGGGCTTTCCCTGAGACTCACAGTGGGGCAGGGCTTGTGGTGCTCTGAAAGGAGTTTGCTTCCTGGTAACAGAGCCATCCATTAGCTCTCATAGCTGTTGTGCTTGAACTGAAAGCTCTGTGCTCTAAAGCCCAGCAGGAGGAGATAATTAGCACTAGATTGCGTATTCTGGGCAATATCCATCCACTTCTGCCAAGACTACACAAGGCCCTCGAGTACAGTGGAAATATACGTGGGGTGGACACTTTTTGCATAAATGTGGAAGGAAGTGTGCATGATTGAGCTCTTGGTCAGCATGACCCAGAAACAGGATCTGAGCTCAAAGCTATTCTGTGCCAGCTCCATGCTCCGGGTAGGCAGAGGGCTTGGGAGCAATGAATGTAGCAAGGGAAAGACATGCAGAGCCTGCAGGATACGTGCATGCAGCAGAATGCTGGGGTAATAGCCACTATCACATCCCTTATCCTGCTACCTTCCTTGGCTTTCCCACTGCCAGCCCTTCTGTGCACCGCATTGCACCTGGGCTTTGCACAAGCTGTGTTTGTGAGAGCTCCGGGCACTGTGTTGGGAGACTCTGTACCCCTGGCATAAGTGATTTAACAAGCTCACTGCTGTTCCAAAGTTTCTTATCCTGCTTAGACAGTGGGCACAATTCAGCTGCTTGAGTGTAAACTAGTTACCGTTTGTCTTAGGAAGTTCTATCTTGCAGGTCCAGAAATGCGTGTGCCTTCTGTATGCTCAATGTGCAGCCTGCCAGCCCCAGCTGATGCTCCACTGGAGATGCCCACATTGGAAATGTGCAAGCCCTGCATGTCCAGTTTGGGTTTCCTGAAGCAAGAAGCCATTAGCTGTCCTGATGCAGTAAGATGCATAGTGTCCCAGAGCTTGTCTCAGCTTGATCGCAGCAAACTGTGCAGTCTCCTAAGCAATCAGTGTGTTTAAAAGCAGTTGATTGTGATGAATGTCTGTTGCAAAACATGATCCTGAGGGAAATCTTGAGGCACTTTGATCTGAGAAAGATCTGGTTTCTCTAAGGGCGTATTAAAGGTGTCGATGCTCTGACAGGTGGTGTAAGTTTGCACCACATAAGCTGTCCTGGTGTGCCCAGCCCATCAAATGAGTGCAGAGAGCGGAAGACATTGAGCTTCACATTTCCAGTTCATAATGGGCAGAAAGAAGTTGGGTTTCCGGCTCACAGTAAGTGCTGTTAGGTGTCCCCATCTTCCCATTACCACGCTGAACACACCCACTCCATCAGCACTTCGTCTTAGGCTGCATCTTCAGAACCTTTTGCCTTTCAGATGATCTTTGGATCTCACCCAACCTCCATTTTCCTTAAAGCGTGGTGCCTCAAACAGGACACCGGACTCCAGCTGAGACCACGCTGGCACCAAGCAGAGCACAGTAACTTCTTCTGTGTCACACATAAACCACTCTTGCAGGTGTGGCCCAGGATAATGTTTTCCTTTTCCCGCGTTGTGGACAAGGCATACCAGGGACTCCCCCAGTTTCTGGATCTCTGCAGGCTGTGGGTCTGCCTCTGTCCACTGCTGCCTGGCAGGTTGATGGGGGCCATAGTTTGTGCTTGTTTGCTGGGGTCATTTTGCATTTGGTGTTTCTCTCTGAAGTGCTTTCCACTTTGTCATCCACTTGATGTCTGTCTGTTCCTTGGGCTTTTCAGGACCAGTTTGAATTCGGTCCTTGTCTTCCTAAGGGAAACAGTACGGGTGACTCATGGACAAGATGATCATTTATCTTCATTTGGGTACTAAGAGTTGCCAAACTGCATGAGCTTTTGCTTGAGAGGCAGGGAGAATTAACTTACCCAAAAGAGCGTAACACCTCAGCTTGATTACTCCTGGTTTCCCTTACCTATTAGAAGTCGTAATGATTTGGATGTTCTATCAGTTATACCAGAGTTGTGCTGTGAGGTTTCTTGTTTTTTTAGCTGATGTTCAATGATACTCAATGCCAGCTTTGGCTTCATAACAGCATTTGGCCACTGCCTCTGCCTACTTTGCGCCAGATTTGTAACAAACCTTGCTGGGACATTACTTAATCCTCTTGATATGACACTGAAGCAACGATTTAAGAAAAACCCAGTCTGTTTTCCAACTAGTTCTGTGCCTTTTCTGTTATTAAATCTAGGCCTTTCCCTCCTGGTTTCCATGTATGATTGTTTTCCAGCCTGCACTGAGGAAAAGGAATTAAAGCAAGAGGATGTGCAAACATGAACCTCCAGCAATTGGTTGCTGCTTCGGTCCCAGAAGGACAGTTTGTATAACATTCCAACAAAGTTAGACATTGAGTTTATTATGGAACATTTTTGTTTTCTATTAAAAATAATTATTAAAAAAAATAATTAAAAAAAAATGTTCTTACTGCTTGGGAAAAGCAGTAAGAAACAAGCAAAGAGAGCTCAGGTGCTATGAGGGTGGGAGGCAGTGTTTGCTCAAAGAATCTGAGTGGTGTCACACAGATGGACTTTCAGCAACAGAAGAGCCAACACAGCTCTTCAGAGCTATTACTGTGTCAGTGTTGTCACTGGCTTCCAAGGTACTGACTGACTTGCATAGGGTTATCAGTGCCACCCTCAGATGGGCTTTGAACATGTCCTGTAACAAAAGACAGCCTGGCTCCCTGGGACGCACTGCTGAACCGGCTGAGCTCTCCCCACCAGGGAACCCACATGAGAATGACGTGCTATGATATTGCTGTTGGCAGCCATGGCTTTTTGTGCAGTCTACACATAAAGGAATATTCCCTGAAAATACAGACAGGTCTACAGAGATCCACCATTTCCTACACCTTGTAGTGCTAAGAGAAGGAGAATCAGCAGCTCGGGTGCAGCCTCACCAAGCTCTCCCTGTGCCACCTCAGACCACACTGTCCACTCCATGAGGTGAGAGTTCTCTTCAGTGCTTCAGCATTGTGCCTACAGCCCTGCCACAGCCCACACAGACACCAGAGGACCACTCTGGTCCAAACCAGCTTGGTTTGTGCTTTTCATGGAACATCACCATATTTTCCTTCTTGTGGCTCCGAGGCTATCAGCTCCATAGAGAGATGCCCTTCTCTTGCTGGATCCAAGCTCCCAGGCACAGCTCCAACTGTTGGGCTCCAGCTCAGGGCCCATTTCCCCTCTCCTCCATCGGCTCCTTCCAGCCCCCCCTGGGGTTTGGATCTGTTGGAAGGAGATGCTTTGTTTAACCCTCATCGCCCTTTCTGCCTGGAAATTAAAAATGAAGAAAAAAAAGTTAATGTTTGGAGTAAACACGTGAAGCAGTTTTGAACCCCCCTGAGCGAAGCCACGGCTCACAATTAATTATGTTTCTCTACAAAGAAATGCGAGGGGTCAAAGGGCAGAGTGAAGTAATACATTACAGGGCAGCTGACAGGAGAACAGTAAGTTTGGGCTTAAGTGAAAAAAATTTTTGCTTTGCTGGCTCTTGGGACGGAGCCAACAACAACAGAGCTGGAGCTGGCTTGAAACGTCCACACGAACAGGTGTGCTGCAGACATCGCTGCGACTACTGAAATAATGCTGTGAGTTACAGCACGTCTGCTCAGTGTCTTTGGATAGAAATAATGTTAGGACAGTCTCGTGATGAAGGTTTGCCCTTTGTGGGATTCTCGAGCACTGAAATGTTCTGTTAGCGATTGCTTTGCATCCCTGGGAGGAGTCGTGTTGGGCAGCACATGGAAACAAAGAGGTCTCTTTTGTTGAAGCCCTGTCCTGTACACTGCAGTTTGCTGGAGAGCCAGAAGCCCTGAGCTACCTGAGCTAACAGACCTGCCACCCTCCATGGAGCCAGCTCTCAGTTCATGGGTGGCAATGGGAGCCCAGGTTGCACCTCCATGGCTGGGGCAGCAGCTGCTGCTGCTGTGGACCTCAATCCCTGCTGAGGATCCACTTTGTGGGCTGTGAAATCTTGCGTCCTTCACCCAGAAGACCTATTTGTTAAGTAAAAGCCTTGTGGGCAGATGCGGAGCACCTGAAGCCCTCCTGAAGTCAACAGGAATCGCTTGTGGGAGCTTAGGACCTCTCAGGATTTGGCTGTGTGGGCTTAGCAGCCGACCCACCAACATGTTTTTATTTCCCCCTAGTGTCTACTATTCCAGACCCTGTACTCGCCGCAGCATATGTTTCTCCTCTGGAGTCACGGCGCACAAAACCACTTTGATTCCTGATGCAGTCCCAGCTGGTCCCTCAGCACCGCACTGCTGACAGATGCCTTCAGAACGCCTGCTCTGTGCTCCTGCTTCAGCTCCCGCTGCGCCAGGACAACACCAGGAGAGCTGTGTGCAGGGAGAAGGCCTCAGCGGCCAGTGCAGCCATGGGAGCAGGATGAGCCCTGTGCCGGTAATGAGGAGGTTTGTGTCTGTAGTTATGCTGGGGAATGGAAAACGACACGAGCAGCAATCCTTCTCCTTAAGCACACAGCTCCAATGCCAGGTAGGGAAAGGAAAAAAATGCCTTATTTCATGCAAGCAAAGCTTTAAAGTACTTCTGACGTGTCCAACTCTGCATGCAGCAGAGAAAAGCTCCCAGATGGGGCACTATGTATGAACACAGGGCAGCACACAAGAGAGCTGGCTGCCCACTGCCCTGGGCTGCACAGCAGCAGGGGCTGAATGACGAGGAGGTGAGCTGCTGTCAGTCAGTGCCAGACGGCTCTGCTGGCTCTGCTTGATGTCATGGCAATCACCATCAAATAAGGTTACTAAAGGAGCACAGTGCCAGTTGTGTGATGGCGCTGTATTTGTCACCACAGCATTTCGTATCTATTTCGAAGTGCTCTACAGGAGGAAACTACAAATATGCAAAAGGAAACAAGCCAAGTAATTTGGTTTCATTTCAGCTGTTTTCTTTTGGCTGGGAAGAGAAGAACAATGCCAGGGGCTTAAGAAGAAACAATTTTTGCTAAGAAAAGAGTGATCTGCTGACTTGGGAACAAGGGAGAGGACATGGGGGGAGAGATGTGGTCAGTATCAGGAATGAAAGGGTGAGCATGGATCGCGTTTGGGATAAATAGTAACCTCGGGGAGACGTGGTGAAGGAATAATTACATCAAGCCTGGCTGCCTCCAAGTGCGTGTCACAGCTGAGGCAGGGCCAGAAGGCAGGTGGGGAGCCGTGGTTTCCCAGGCGATAGATAAATCTGTTACAACATCACTAAGACTCATCTAAATATGGCTTTGAGCACAGGATGCGAGGAGGAGGAATAAAGAGAAGGAGTCCCCAGAGAGGCAGGCCCAGAGGCAGGCAGAAGAGCAAGGGCTGGAATGAGCGGAGGAGGTTTCTAGCAGAAGTTCCTGAGAAAACAAAATGTGCCTGGATCAAGAAGAGGACTGAACTGTGACCTCTCAGATTGGACTAAAAAATCAAAGAGGGGAATATTGACACAGATAATCTGGGACAGAGGGAGGGGAGGTGGGGAAGAAGGATTGGAAAGCCTGGCAGGCAGGAGGTCGGCTGGGACCAGGGACAAGTCCATCCCCATTTTCCTGGCAGTGTCCTGCCATCTTAATCAGGAATCTTACATTTACCAACAAAGCAACTGAGGTACTGAGGTCAGAGCCTCCCCCTACAAATGCCCTACCACTGCCATTTCCTACAGCACTTCCTGGCACCTTTGGAAATGGAGCCTACAAGACTCAATTTCCCTCCCTCAGCCTCAGCCAGAAGCCTCATTAGCCATATCTGAGCACACTCTGGCTTCTCTTCCTTGCCCCACCTCCCAGCTACGTGCATTCCCACTACCCTGCCCAAATCCCCCTCACCTGGGCAGTTCCAAACAAACCAGGATGCCAGCTGGGAGAGCAGTGCTGCTGCTCCCCATCTGCCCCATGGAGAAGCACAGATGGTCCTGAGACAGGGA
Organism: Excalfactoria chinensis; assembly: GCF_039878825.1. Classification (NCBI taxonomy): domain Eukaryota; kingdom Metazoa; phylum Chordata; class Aves; order Galliformes; family Phasianidae; genus Excalfactoria; species Excalfactoria chinensis. The sequence goes on from NC_092826.1 coordinate 128,236,895, forward strand.
GAGGGGGGAGGAAGCTGGGCACTTCTGGGCAGAAATGCTAACAGTCACAGGAGTGAGAAATGTGAGCATGCTTTAGCCTTGTTTTTGAGGTGCACTGTGGCCGGTGTGAGTCAAAGGGTGAGAGCAGGAAGCAGATGTGTGCATCAGGTATGGGTGCAGAGGGCACTCGTGTCACAGCGCGTGACCGAGAGGCAGAGGTGCTGCTGATGCCTTTATCATCAGTGCACGTGGGCATCACCAGGGACTGCCAGTGGGGACGGCTGGGGAAGAACTTGAAAAACCACAAGCCAAGAGCAGGGCTGAAGAGTGGGAGGAGGAAGTAGCCAAGAGGCAAAGCTGTTTCTGCCAGGGGAGTGGCCAGAGTCCGCGGCTGAAGGCTGAGAGCTCCTCTCAGGACGAGCTAAGAAGCCCGTTCCCATCTGCTGGCAGGAAGGTGGTGCTCTGCCTGTGCCGTGAGTGCACATGTGGGGCAGGGAGGGGCCACCTGCAGCTACTGCCAATGGCCACTACATGAGAGAGGTTTTAATCCCACTCCATTTTTCACCATCAGCTGTAACGCTGGCAGAGGCAAAGCAGCCTTCAACAGGCCAGTAGGACAGATGGAGCTCTTTCTCCCAGCTCTTTGTGCAGGGCGGGCCGGGTTGCAGTGGTTTCATTTCTGCTTTCTGCCTCTCGTAGCTGTGTACACATCAGCCCCCAGCCCATGGCAGGCTGCAGGGGAAGCTCAGCCCTCGCATGGGCAGCACTCATACAGAATGAAATTATGCTCCTTCCTTGTGACACTGCCCCATCATTTAAAAGTCACTTTAAGTTGAGCTGCTCCTGCTCAGGTGCCATCTACTCCCTGACAGCCTGAGCTGGCAGTACAGCATCTGCAACCCCGTGCCCCGGGGCTTGACCTTTCAGCAGGACTAAAAACATAAGCCAGAAAAAAGCAAATACAAGCTGAAATGGCAGCTTCTCGAAGCAAAGAAAGAGGGAGAAGAGAAGAAGATACAGCAAATGCGATGGCTGTAAGGGTTTACATCATCTCACATAAAAGTTCTTTCTCAGCTGGTGCCAGCCATGGTGGGACAGCAGAGGCACTGTTTGCTTCCAACGGGTCTTGGCCTCTCCCCAGCTCCCCTGGCCATGGCACAGGCAGTGCAGCATTCCCTGCTGTGCTTGTCAGAGACGGGGCAGCTCTTCTGCACTGGCTCATGATGGAGACAGCAGGAAATGCAGCCTGCAGGACGCTGCTCTCCTGGGCTTGAAACACCCAAAAAACCAAAAGAGAAGTGAAACCACCCTTTCTCGAACATGGAAATGCTGAGGGGGTGTTTCACGCTGCAGCAGCCAGCGAAGCTTTTGAGCAGCAGAAATCCCCCATGCTGTGCTAACCAGAGCCGTAGGTGTGGGTGCAGGGGCAGCATCTCAGATGTCAGAAAAGAGCACCTGGTTCCTGGGGGTGAGGAGCTGGGAAGTCTGAGGGGCCATTCAGTCTCTTCTGGCACTACGGTGGATGACAAGGGGCTGGAGGGTGCCCCCAGGCCCTGGGAAGAGCAGTACAGTGGTGGAGTTTGAGCAGAAAGTGACCTCCTGATGGGTCCCCTGCAGCAGTTTTCCCCTGTTTCTCCTTGCAGACTCTCTGTAAAGGGGATTCCAAACAATACTGCAGGATATGTCCATGAGGAAAAGTTTTCAATGTTGGTCCTTTAATCTATGGGTCCCAAATACCCCAAATTTAGATGTTGTAACATAACATAACATTTAGAAGTGAAGAAGTGTCTAAAACATTACCAAGGTTTCTGGTGTAATGATCAGATTGCAGTGGCTGCAAGGGTGTGAGCCTGAGATCATAAAATAAAACAACATGCAATAAATTGTAAATATATATATGTATATATTTAAATAATAAGAGGAAAGAAAAGAGAGGGGTCTCTGGAAGGAACACTTTTTGCATTAAGAGATTATAATTAATAACAGCCAGCTGAAGAATGAAAGATCAGAAATATATGTAGAGGTTGTCAAGCTACCCAGACACAGCGTGCCAAGAAGATAAACCTCTCTCTTCCAGGTCAAGTTACTGCCAGGTAAATTATGTTTAAGCCATATTTTCAAGAAGCAATAGTGACCTCACATGGCTTACTAAGTTATTCCAGCAGACTGTGATCCCAGACCTTGTTATTACCTTGCTGAACTAAACTGAATTCAAGTCAGAGTCTGATCTGAATGCTGGAGCAGCTCTGCTCTCCTAGAAATGAACTTGCATTCTATTATGGGATTGTTGGTGACATGGGGCTGCAGATTGGAACTGCTCTCCAGCCCTGAAGTACCCTGCCAGGTCATGGGTGGGGACAGGTCCAAGGATCCAATACTCATTTTGCATGGAAGATTTAATGAGCAGTGATCCTTGTGGCGCATCTGGGACAGGGAGGAGCCGTGTCTGGGCTTTGGGGGTTCTCTACTGGAAAAAACAACAAACATTTGTGCAGCATTTGGGGAATGTTTATTCAGAGGCAGGTAATTCTTGTCACAGCTCTTCTGATGTAGCACCGTTTCCAAGCCATCACTCACCATGCAACCCAAGGGACCAAATCCAGGAACTCACAAAAACTCCCATTCTGCTCCATGTGGCCTTCTGTGGGTCAAAGCTCTGACAGGAACCAGGATGGAATTGTTCCAAATGGAGAGCAGTGCTCTCCAGCACCTTGACTCAATGCAGTCAGTAGCTGTTTTCTGGGAAAAACATGAGTTGCAATTTCCTATGAATGCTGTATAGCACCTCTGCAGCCTTGGGGGTGAGGCTTTCTGGCCATCCAAGACCAAGATGTAGCAATGAGGCTTTTTGCACCTCAGTCCCCACTTTGAGAGAGAAGGACTGTGATGGATGGAGAGCAGACAGCTCTTCAGTGTACTCAGAGCTCACCGCCAGAGTTACTCAAAATGATGGAGGTGATGATGATGATGCGGTCAGCGCTTCGTCCTCTAGCCAGGAGACTTTGAGGTGTGACTGCAGCCATTTTCTGCTTAGCACTAAGCCCTGCTCCAGCTTCACTTGGATTTGTACAGGGGATGCTGCCCAGTGGATCTGTGTATCACATCCCACACGAACAATTGACAGCAAAGAGAGGGATCAGAAGCCAGGCAGGATTTGCAGATGCTCAGATCTGTTCAGAGCCCTCTGGCAGATCTGCACATTGGAGCCACAACTCCGCCCTAAGCTGGGTTCCTGCCTGAGGCACAGCCTGCTGAGAGCTGCTCACGTTGCAGCGAGCGTGCACAGGGTTCAGACCGGGAGATCTGTGCGTGACAGTCTGTGGAGGAAGAGGAGAGGGGCCAAGGTCATCCCTTGTGCTGAAAGGAAGATGCTGGAGAAAGCCTGAGCCGCATGTGCAGCTCCCCACCACCTCTGCTCATACATTCCTGAAAGCTGACACCGCCAGTCATTTTTTGTTTGGTTCCAAGGTGCTCATACTTCAGATGGCGGCATCTTGACATCCCCATCCATTATGTGAAGGGATTGCGGAAATAACTCGGCTCTCCCTCTCGCTGTGACATCCATCCTGCAGCACAGAGCCTGCCTCCCTCCACCTCAGGTACCAGGCGCCCCGAGCTCCCTGCTGTGCTCGGCCCTAAGGAAGGCAGAGGGGTGTTTTCCAAGCCTGGCTTGTCCTGCCACAAAATCAGAGTCCAGTTGGCACATCAGAGCTTTTCTTCTTGCATGGCAGACACAGGTGTTTGGGGTGAAGTATAAGGCCTTTAAGAAGAGCATAGAGATAATAGAATATCACATTATGGGAGCCAAGCATGCTTCGTACAATTGAGAAAGGAGACAGAAAATTAAGATCCACACCTCTTATGCATATAGCAAAATATAGTTAGCTCTGTGGTGGGGAACTGTGTTACCTTCTATACCCTGTTGATTTTCAGCGCTTGTGTTCTTAACACGCACACAGTGAGCTGGGTCAGGAAACACAAACTATAGTAATTGCTCCAAATCTTGTCTCATCATTCCTGGGAACAGATGTCACAGGGGAAGGGACCTGCAGAAGGCAGAGGGGAGGAGCAACGGGATGGCCTGGAGAGAGGAGAGGAGAAGAAAATCAGAGTACTTTTGCATTGGTGAAATGGGATCCCCATCTGGACACACAGAGAGGACTGGCAGCGTGCTGTTACTGAACAGGATCTGACCATGACATCTTGTAGTTGCTTTTACCAGCAGGCATTTGTGTGATCAACAGCAATTAGGAGAAAATACGTCAGATGGGAGACACACCAAAGGGTGAAAAACAAATCCTTCCTTTGCTTAAGCATTGTTGGAGTTTAAACCTTTGCCAAGCCATAAAAAGCAGAGGGGATTCATTTTCTTTCTGTCTTTATTTCTTCAAGGGGGGTGGGGGAGAGAGCAGGGAAGGAAGACCTGAAGTGGAAAAACAAAACTAAAAAAAAAGAAAGCAGCTGTGGAGCCGCATGTGCAAATGTTGCAGAGGAAAGCAAAGACGCGCTGACAAAACAAGCCAGGAATGCTGGGGCCCGAGCTCTGAAACGCATACGGTTTATGTTGTTCTTACCACAAACCAAAAATATGTTCCCATTTGAAATGGTTGGATCCACAGCTGTTTTGAAATCCCTTGGTACTTCTGAGACAAATGATCCAAGTCAGACTGTGCTAACAGGGTCAGTTTGAGAGCCAAGCAAGAGCTGTGACTGATGCAGAATCACTGCAGCTCCATCCCTTTCCACATCAATCATCGCCCAATGAAAATCCTGTGGGGCTGTCGGACTCTCTTACAATATTGTTTACATTAGGAGGTGATGTAAAGCTCCTCCAGCAAAACTGTGCTGCTGGATGATGATCCTCACTAACAGCAAACGGGCTTGAGCTGCAGCTACAGGACAGAAAGGAGAGAAGCAGGAACATACCCCGGAATTTACATCTACAAAAGCAGTCATTAATGTTTCATAAAATACACTCATTGATTCATCTCTGCAGGCAAATTCTCTCCCTTTAAACAGATGATTATAAAGCACCTTGGGGCAAGTCCACATCCTAGTCGCTCCGTAAAGTGGCCGTGCTGATATTGTCATAAAAGCTGAAATGGCTTTAATACATTTCCTCACAATAGCAGTTTTAATTCGCTCAGAGAGAGCTGGCTGTCAGGAAAATAATATTTTTCTCAGATTCACACCTGAGGTCAAAACCTTGCCCTCCACGCCAGAGCTAATAAATCATGCTTCTTTTCTCCTGCTCCCTGTGAATTGCCTGGATGGTGTCTTGCAGGAAGACAAAAAAGGGCCTTTGAGGGAGTGCACAGCACGGAGGGGGAGGGCATGGAAAGGCCCCTGAGTGTACTGTAGTCATGTATGAGAAGGGGAGGCTCACAGCTGTTCCCAGCCTTGAAAAGAAAGACTCGGCACCTGTTTAATCTTGACTGAAAGGTCTTAAGTTATGGCTGTTATGCTCTAATACACCCCATTAAATAATTGCATATTAAACGTGCAGAAAAGAAATGCCACTCGAAGCGGTAGGGATAGAGCAGCACGGCAGCCTCCCTCTCTCGCCCCATGTACCCCCATTCAGGCCCTCCTTTCCCCTTTCTCTGCTGCTCATCAAGATGCCAAAATGCCCGCAGCACCCAGTGTCCTGATGCTGTTGTCAGGGAGGGTGGGTGCTGCTGAACTGCTCCAATTCTTCTCTTGTTTTGGACCATCTCTTCCCACCTCCCACCTCACCAACCAGCCAGGTGCCCTGCACAGGCCCCCCGGGAGCTGCTGCCTGCCAGGGCAGTCCTCACAGCGATGGGAGCATTTGGAGGTGCCCGAGGCTGCTCCATCCTCAACAGATGAATGCTCTGCTTCAAGGCAGTGCAGCACTCTGGTCCCAGGGACAACAGGAAATGTGGTCACATGAGCCATTTGGCCATGCACTTCTGGCAGATTCAGCTTAAAATCAGGTTTTACATGTGGTTTTAGAGGTAACCGATGTCTGGTTTGATATTCTGTTGACAAGGACTGTTTTCAGACGCGGTTTTGAGCACAGGCCTCACAAGTGCTCCTGTCCTGACAGAGCGCTGTTGAGGAGCAGCAGGAGGAGCTCCCTGAGCTCACAGATGGACTGGTTCACAACATTCCAGTGGACTTGCAACCTTGGCCCTGGAGGGCTCAGGAGGAGGAGTTAGAGGCTCCTGGTGTCCCAGCCACACCTGACATCCTTGCCAGAAGGCCCCAGGACAGCTCTGGATGAGCAGCTGCAGTTCCCAGCCTCCCTTGGCCCTTCCTCTTTCAGAGAAGAAAGCACATCAGGATGTCACCACATCTTTCATCACGTGCCACCAACTGCGGGGAAGGGCAGGTGACACAGTTTGGAGGTCTCTTCACCAGCAGTGTCCCAATAGGAGAAGATGGAGGCTCCCTTAGCGTGCCTTGGCAGAAGAAGTGGGTGCAAGAGAAGGGCTCTTTTGGTAGCTTGTTTCTCCAGCCTCAGTGCAGTTGTGTGTTTAGTGTTGAGGAAGCAAAGTCAGAGAAAAACTCCTCACAGTGGGAAAAGGAGATGGTGAAAGCCTGATATTGCCTGGTGTCCAGGGCTGTTCCCTCCACCATGGCACGCTGGCCCCTGAAAATGCTCTGCTTGCCTGCATAAAGGAGCTTTATGCTGATGAGAGAGACTTTTATTGTGCCGAAGGAGCTTGACAATACAACGGCCCTCTTTGTGTGGCTGCTTCACCCATCAGCCATATGCAGTCTCAAGGCAAGGCTTGCATACTGTAGAGGGCATTACATGATCCCTCTGCACAGAGACACATTCAGCTCAAACAGTGTAATTTTTGTCTTATTTTTTAATGGCTGCTGAGGAGGGGGCAGATGAAGACAATGGCAGGGAAAGTGAGTGTGAGCTCTGCAGAGATTTTATGTATTTCACTTACAAACATGGATAGAAAAAAACAAACCAGTGAGGTCCTGATGCGCCTAATTGCCCAGCAGTAGCAGAAAGTGAATTGGCAGAGTTTGCTTCAACCTGCACAGACTGGAGCTTCACCTCACCATATGTCTGCTCAGCCGCGCACTACTCACCCAAACAAGCCACATGGCAGCTTGGACACTGCATCAGCACTGTGCTCTGCTGCTCTGGAGGAGGAATAGGAAATAATTCCAAGTGCTCAGGGTTTCTGACCTTTCTGGAGACCAGAATTGGGCTGTTAACGGTGCTTTTCTATCCCCTTCTTCACTGTAAGCATTGAGGACATTGGGAATGTCACCCTGCCCTCTTACCAGTCACAACTTTAAACAAGCAGTTTGCTTACAGTGACCAACTAGACTGGCATTTCCTAATACTCTTTACTGACTGGATTATCTTTCAGCCTCAGAGCATCTGCAGCCATGCGTTAGCTGGTCAGGAACGCCCTCTGTGTCAGGCCTTATTGCTAAATTACCCTGAGCTGGAATGGTCATGGGCTGTCAGAGGGCTGCAAGGTTCATCTATTGCTGACACTCAGATGCAGGGGGATCTTCTAGAACAACACAGTCTGCAGATCCTTGCTTCCAGCTGGCTCCTGCCCTTGTTCCACCAGCAGCAGACTGCACTGCTGGGTGCTACAACCAATCCTCCACTGAACTGACTCATTTCAGCATCACACTCAGTGGTACTCTGAGCTCATAGCACAGAAGGTTGTCTCTACCAGGATATATGTATTTTCACAATCCACTCAGAAGACTCAGCTTCTTGATTCTTGCTGCTGCCAGAAGGAGAATTCCCACAAAATCTTCTGTCATTAGCTAATTGTTACCAGTGTATCACCATTAGAGATTCCAGAATGGTGAAGGATATTTCTGCCTGGTGCAGTACTAGCAGTGGCAAGAGTTAATAGATGTCTTGGAGTGCGTACTGCATACCGCTATCTCTTTTGGCATTCACTTTCCTAGCAGCAAGAAGTTGACAAGTGTTTCTAACTAAATCTGCTGTCCTGTTAGGGACTCAACCAGGCAAAATCTCAATTCCTTTTCTTAAGATAATGAAATAAAACAACTTTGCAGGAAAATCAGGCCCTCAGGTACAATCTTGGACATTTCTGCTATTCACTGCAAGCTCAATATTTTTTTCTCTTCCTCCTACTTCGTATGCCACCACTGTCACCCATCCTTGCCAGCCAGGAGGTGGGCGAGGAGCCTCCCAGTGAAAGCAGGAGGAGGCTGGGTGACTTCAGACAGCCCAAATCCTGGCTATAGCTGAGGAAGTGAGTGCTGTGGCTGTCTGCAGAGTTTTGGGTCCATTTCTAGCACTTTACTTCATCGTGTCAGCCTGCCTTCTCTCCTAATCCTCTCACAGCTATCTGTGAGTGTGAGAGCAGTTCTGACTGAGCTGCATTTCTTTAATCTTTTCAGGCTGCTCAAATCCAAGCTGTCAAATACAAGTCAGCAAACTGAAAACACAGATGCCCATTCTTGACTGAGTTTTCCACATGGGCTGGACATGCTCAGAACAGCCTTTAAGGTCAAAGCACTGGTCCCTTTCATCATGCCCCTCCTTTGCAGCCAGTTGCTTGCTGCCTGTAGCATTCAATGCATTCCTCTGCAAGCATTGCTTTTCATGCCCACCAGTTTCATGCAGCTCTGGCATACAACATGCACGGTTACAATTGATTACACACAAAAGCAAGGGCTTTGTGACATGTATCTCATGTCGCATTGCATGGGGACCAAAGATTTCCCAGCTGAAGTGCTCGAGACTGGCCTGAAGCAGGGGCAACTCAGAATACAAAGAAGTGTGCCTAACACCATCATTCCTCACCTGGAAACAGAGATCCCGCTTGCTCACAGACCTCAAGAGACTCGACCTGCATATGTGCAGCCAAAGGTGCAGCATACTTGTGCTCCCCATGTGTTACCCATGAAGAAGAAACCACTGGACATCTCTAAGGCTCCGTAAGAGCCTTTATTTGGCACCCAACCCTGTCTGCAGACCACTTTCTTCATCAGCACAGCCTAGACCTGCTCCAGAGGACAATACATCTCATGTACGAAGAGCAGACTACATCTGCCATCATTCCAGGGTGGGAGAAATCCATTAATTCAATCCTGACGAATACAGTAGTACACCTCCCATCTTCCCTGCCAGCTTATGAGTTTTCTTCACTTGCCTCAATTTCTATTCTGGCCTGGAAAGTGCTTGAGGGCAAGGACTGTCATATCTGAGCCAGGCTTGCACAAGGACCAGCACAATGAATCCTGAGGGGTAACACAGAGAAGCCCTAATACTGGATAAGCAAGGGTAATAAAGGTAGAGTCTAGCTGCTGGAATCAGACTAAGCCTACCAATCCATTTCTACCAAGGCCATCCAAGGTATTGACTTCAGGGCACCACCCAGCTCACTTGGATTTAGGCTGCTGAGATACCAGAGGAGGGCTGGTTTAGCACGTCAACCTACCAGAGCCAAATCTGATTGATTCCTCAGTTACCCACCGGAATTACCCCTGAGAAGCAGCTGCTCATTTTCAAAGGTTTCAGGGAAACTCGGGAGCTGAATAAATATTAAAGCAAAGTCTCCCCTAATTAGGTGATCAATAAAGTGGAGATGAACTTATGTGAATACAGTCATTCCTAGTGGTGCTGTATGCAGTTATTTTGTCCTCAGCATCTCTATCACCAGCTACATTGAGATGAGGTAATAAGCCTGAGTTAAGTATCTGCATTTCCAAACCTTTTGGGTTTTCTGTTGTTTATTTGTGTTGGAGGGGGTTTGGGCCTTTTTTACTGCCTTTGTCTGAAGCGTAAAGAATGGGCCACTGCCAGAGGGAGGGTACCAGGCTTGACAGCCCAGTGGCCTGATCAGGTCTGGCATATCCTTTGTTCCTCTGTTCCAATTTAATGCCTGCTGGGAGTGAATTCCAGTCATGTGGGGGTGCTTTGACCAATGAATATTTACCAACATCCTGATCACCCTGGGAATACAGTTTAAAAAAAACAACTCCAGGTGAAGTGAACATATACTAGAATTAGCACTCACAAATAAGTCATGAGCATTTTTCTTTAACAGTGAAGTTAACGACAAAAACACACCTCTTTGGTTCATGCATACATTTAGGACTAAAGCAACCCAAGGCAGCATTCTCCATACATTAGTGGTACAAGATCTAGATTTCTAACTAATGATAAACCTATGTATCATGTTGCAATAATACATTATTTTAACGTTGCACTGCAGTAATCAAATACAAGAGTGGTAATCTGATTTCTTTAACTGCAGAGAAACCGATGCAGTAATAGTGCCAGGAACACCTCTGTCATGCTGAGCCCATGTGTATGTCATTATGCCACCTTTATCAGTGGCTTTCCCAGTTACGGTCTGAAGATCACTTGGTGCTTACCTGTGGGAACTGGCTGACAATGCAGCACTTGTCCTCCCTCCTTCCTAGCTGCTAAACTCACTGAAACAAGCAAGGAATCAATGATTGTCTTCCCAGGTGTCACACAGATGAGTAAGTAATTGCAGCAGCTATGGGGATGGCATGCCAGTAGCGGAAAGAGAGGAGGTGGGTTCGGTGGCTGTGTGTGGAGGTGGAGGACATGGCCACTGGGTGATCTCTGCTCTGACCTGTTAATGAGTCTCAGCCCCCACACTGGGTTGTTTCAGCTTTTAAACAGTGACAGGAGGAGATAAACAAGAGCTGTTCCTGGCCTCAAACACAACGAGTGAGACCTCTGAGGACAGAGAGCACGCAAAGTCCTCAGCTTCCTCTTCTTTAAATGAGGACTACAAGAAGCACACCTGGAGAGGAGCTCTGCAACACAGCACTGTTAATGCAGTGGTGGAAGAGACAGATTCAGGCTTGTGGAGCAGCAGAGGCCTTGAGTTATTCATAGTAAGAAGCTGTTCTGCTTTGTAGGCTGGGTCAGTTCCAGGAGTACAGAACTGCTCTGGCCTACACAATGCTCAACAAGGCAAGACTGGCAGCCACAACATTCAAAGGCCTCTTTGCCTAAAGATCACAAGATATTACAGTGGCACAGGATGAGAAAGTGAGATCTCAGTTACAAGGCTTTTACATTGCATTTCATCGTCTCTTCTGGTATTTTTCTTTAAGAATCATAGAATCATAGAATCATAGAATTACTCAGGTTGGAAAAGACCTTGAAGATCATCAAGTCCAACCGCAGCCTAACCAGTAGCCTATCTCTTAAAAAACAACCACAAAACAATACCACAACAACAAACCTCTTCTAAGTCATATCCCTGAGTACCACATCCAAGCGGCTCTTAAACACATCCAGGGATGGCGATTCAACCACCTCCTTGGGGAGCCCATTCCAGTACCTAACCACCCTTTCTGTAAAGAAGTTCTTTCTAATATCCAACCTAAACTTGCCCTGGCGCAACTTGAGGCCATTTCCCCTCGTCCTGTCACAAGTCAGTAGTGAGAATAGACCTGCCCCACTCTCACTGTAAGAACCTTTCAGGTACTGGAAGACAGCAATAAGGTCTCCCCTCAGCCTCCTCTTCCTCAGACTAAACAGCCCCAGCTTCCTTAGTCTCTCCTCATAGGGCTGATTCTCCAAGCCCTTAACAAGCCTCGTTGCCCTTCTCTGGACCTGCTCCAGTACCTCCATGTCCTTCTTGTGCTGAGGTGCCCAAAACTGGACACAGTACTCGAGGTGAGGCCTCACCAATGCTGAGTACAGGGGCAGGATGACTTCCTTAGTCCTGCTCACCACACCATTCCTGATACAAGCCAGGATGCCATTGGCCTTCTTGGCCACCTGGGCACACTGCTGGCTCATATTCAGCCGACTGTCCATCAGCACACCAAGGTCCCTTTCCGTCTGGGAGCTTTCCAGCCACACCTCCCCAAGCCTGTAGGATTGCCTGGGGTTGTTATGACCAAAATGCAGGACCCGACACTTGGCCCTGTTGAAACTCATTCCATTAACCTTGGCCCATCGATCAAGTCTATCCAGGTCTCTCTGTAGTGCCCTTCTCCCCTCAGGCAGATCAACACTCCCTCCCAGCTTAGTGTCGTCTGCGAACTTACTGAGGGTGCACTCAATCCCCTCATCCAAATCATCAATGAAGATGTTAAACAGAAGCGGCCCAAGCACCGAGCCCTGGGGGACGCCACTTGTGACCGGCCGCCAACTGGATTCCACTCCATTGACCACAACTCTCTGGGCCCGGCCATCCAACCAGTTCTTCACCCAGCGGAGCGTGCACCCATCCAAACCACGGGCAGCCAGCTTCTCTACCAGAATGTTATGGGGGACAGTGTCAAAGGCCTTACTGAAGTCCAGGTAGACCACGTCGACAGCCTTTAAGAAGAACAGCTATGGATTTGATAGGGAGATTTTGTGTGTATTTTTGTCTGAAAACATCCTATAAACCCTTAATTCCAAAGTCTATGACTCAGGGGAAAAAAAGAAAGATACACAGTGAAAGCTCAGTTGCTGGCAATGCAAATGCTCTGTTCTACTCTGTGACTCTGATTTGCTGTCCTGCATGCAAATCCCCAGCCTCTAGAGGGGGGAGAGTTTCATCTTCCACTTCCAAGTGCAAAATGATGACTGGGTCAGGATTTTCTCAGCTGACTGCAGTTTTGGGCAGGTAGGAAACTGGGCAGGAATCTGGAGTTGCCAGTTTCACTTTGCCTTAAATACCACTCTGGAACAGTACCAGTGCCCAGGCTCTCAGATGAGCATGCCTCTCACTATCCATGCCCTCACTGGTACGGCCCTTCTCATGCAGAGGCCTCACCGCAGGTCAGCAAAGAGGAACAGCTCTGTGGGGTTTCTGCTTCTTCCTCCACCTTATTTGGATCCAGTGTGCATGACTGGTGAACACCTGCACCCCATCAGCAAGAGCAAGTGAGCAGCACAAAAGTGAGTTGCTAGTGGGCAATGCCACGCAGGGATGAACATTTACACCTCCTCCAGTCCTAGCAACTTGGGGGGTTGTGAATGTGACTGCGTTGAATGGAATGGGGCAGAGCTCAAACATTTATACAGGTCACCATATAATTGCAGGAAATGTAGGACAGACGTTTTTGCATTAATCTGCAATGTTAAGCACTTAATCAACAACTTAAATATTCTTCAAATTCCCAGCTTGAGTGACAGCATCTGAATAGTTTTCTATAAGTTAAGTGGGCTTAAATTTAAGCACATTAGGGTTCCCTAATTAGTACTGACAGTCATAACCAGGTTTTCAGCAATGTGTATTTATGTTGCAACACGGATAAGGTGTTCAATCTAGATTTGGAGGATTTGAGAGTTTAAAGAATTCCAAAAATATATGTAATGGACCAAAGCATCAGAGATATGACATCTGCTCCAGAGCATGAAAGAGGCTGTGCTCTGATCCTTTGAGAGCAGCATAATTGCTAGAAAATATTAACTCCAAATAAAAGCGTCAACTGCTACTTGCAAGCTCTGAGCCACACTCCTCACTCCTAGCTTTCTGGGGCAGCCTGTCTCCTTGGTATCTGTTCAGGATGCTTCTCTCTTTTTAGTGCCGGATAGTCCTTACTGTACGTATCTTCACTAACCTTGCAGGGTAGCAGAGTGCTGTCACTGGTCTTTAAAGATGAGGATCATGAGATTTTGGCTTGCTCAAAGTCTCTAAAGTAAGGCAGGGATTAGAAAGGCCATCTTCGGAATCCCAGCTTCCCTTTTGTGCTTCCTGCTGGATGGCTCTGCTGTTCAGCAGCAGCTCCATAACATGTAGGTCTGCTGGTGACAAGTGCATGAGAGCACTGGCTGGTTCTGCAGCCACAGCCGTCTGGCTTCATGCTCCTAGTTAAAAAACAAGGGCCAAAAGGTTGTCAGAACTGCCAGTGTCTCTGCTTTTATACAGTGCTCAGCAAATAATTGACAACTTGCAAGTCATTAATGTTTTCAACCTGTTATTCATAACTCTGCTTGTCACTTACTTGGTGCCCGAAGTGTTATTGCTATTTTTTCATTCCCAAAGTGATCAGATCTGAAGTCCTATTTACAGGGATACAGCTTTTGGCAGAGCTTCCACATTGTTAACAACCAGGCTCATAACCAGCAGCAGAAAGGAACCTCAGAGAGGGCTTTGCACAGCTTGGGAAGGCTGTTGTTAATGCCTCTCACCCCTCTCTGGCTTGCCAGAAGATACAGTCCCAGTTAAACAAATTAAACACTGCCTCCACAGTGCTTTTCAAAGACTTTTTTTTCCCCATAGTTTATACCAGCACCTGAATGATATTTTCACTGTCTTTCTCTCCTCCTCCTATCCTAAAGTTTCATCAAATATTTGATATTGGTTACTCCTCGAAGCCTAAACTCTGCCATACAGGACATGTATGCTGACAGAAGCTGAATAGAGCTGTATGAATAATGGATTTTTTTTAATCTGGCAGCCATAACTGTTGCAAAAGTGTAAACCCTCAACGAATTTCCTCAGATCAGCACTAAAGTTCTTCTTTTCTTCTTTTTTTCTTCTTTTTTTTCTGAATTTATCTGTCCTTCCTGTTCCAATAAGTGAACATGAAAATAAAAATGAACAGTTTGTTTTTGTTGTGTTTCCTTCCCCCCTGCACTCTCCTTCCCCCCATCCTCCCCCCCCTCCCCCCCCATCCTCAAATATAGAAATGAATTATCCAGCAGTTTCAAGGCTTTCTTCCTGCTAAGGAGAGATGGTTTGGCCTGGCCTTGGCTCAGGTTGCTCACGGAACTGATTGTCCCACACATTTCTGGACCCCAGCACTGTGGGGCTGGGCTGTTCAGAGTTGGCCCAGGACAGGCTCAGGATAGGACCAGGACAGGCTCAGAGCTGAGGGATGACACTTGGATGGCAGACCTTGTGCCCATGATGGGCAGCTGCAGAGTGCATCCCTGCCCACAGCTTGACTGCTTCCCTGCCAGGCACCCAGCAGGACCCGGCTTTGCTGTTGTTCCTGATGTCGCTGCTAGCTGCCACTAGCAGGGAGCCAGGTGTAGGCCCGTGAATGTTCTAAATCTAATTGAATTTAGCACTTGGATGAAGTGCATGCTAGTTAGAATTCAGCTACATGGATTATTGCCAGGGTCCAGCAGCAGGTGGAAGGCTGCAGGGTGAAGCTTGGTGCCCTGTGTGGCCAGCACTGCCAGAACCCAGTGTGCAAAGAGGAGGTTTACGCTGTCTAACTAACAAAACGTTTATTAACAGGCAGCGTGAGCGTGTCTGCTTGGCTTTGTAATCACATCTCTGGGAAATGTCGTAACCTTTTGTGATGCATGAGTAAGGAGCAGTGGTTTGCTCTTGCTCAGTGGTTCCCCCTCATGCAGAGGAGGCTCTGGTGCCTTCCTCAGCACACAAAGAGCCCTTCCCATTGCCCGTGCAGGAGGATGTAGCATGATCCACACCATACTCTGTGGGCTTCCCTGTGTCATTGGCTTCCCTGTCTAGACACAGAGACGCTTATTAGATCAAATTCAGATCAGAGACATGGCTCTGGCCAAGATACCTGAGCAGTCATTGTCAAACTAAGCCTGGGGATTTGCACTCATTCAGACAGATCTTGTCAGAGAAGAGCTGGTCTTACAAAAGATGTTTAACATCAGTATTAAATACAAGACAGAGAAGTGCCAAACTCAGGAGGAGCCACCAGCTCAGTTAGAGTCTCAGCTACACTCACATTTGGTTGGTAGAAATTTGTCAGTGCAGGCTGATGGCAGAAGGACTGATAACAAACATAATGACTTTCTGTCTCCTGCTTATTGTCCTAGCATTAGCACTGTTGCAACAATGAATTCTCTGGATAGAGCAGAGTGTACCCTAGGCATTCAGCCGCGGCAGCCCTATACTTTTGGCTAGATAAAACAAGACAGGCAGAGAGAAAGACTTATCAGTGGTGCACGGCAACAGGGCAAAGGTCTAAAAGCATGATGTGGAGCATGGAAAATTCCAACCAGACAGCGGGAAAACATTTTTCACCGGGGTGTGAAGGTGGAGGTCCTGACACTGCGGCTGGTTCCCTCAGGAGGTTGTTGAGTCTCCATCCTTGCAGATGTTCAAAATCCAACTCATCATCGGTAAGCAACTTCCTGTGGCTGACCTCCACAGAGGAAGAATGAGCAGCATCACCTCCAGAGGTCCTGCCTGATTCAATTTTTTGTGGCTGTAGGCAATGTCCTGCCTAACCAGGCCAGCTGGTCTCCTCCAGTCTCTTTGCAGACAAGGCAGAGAAGCAAGTGCTCCAGAGCACAGTGAGGTTCTTCAGTGTGGCCGCTCAAGAAGCCATCCACTCTTTTCCAAGACCTTCAGGAGGTCAGGCAGGCAGACTGGGATTTTTTGTCAATCACCTGTTTTCACTGTCCTACTCAAGTGTTCGATGCACGGAGAATGACAGGATGTAAAAATTGTGCTGGTTTCAAAACTGCAAAAAAGGACAGTAAATGCTGGACTTAACATTATTTGGGATATCTTAACTTTCTTTTTTCCTACCCCAATTTCAGTCACAAGGAATTTTTAATTCCTTGTAATGTAACTACTACTGCATTAACTATCTACTGGCCAGTCCACATTGCTAGTTAGCTGAAGGCTGGACCAGGAGCTTTTCATGTGCTCATCTGTAGTTCATCCTGGGGTTACAGAGTCACTGCCTACTGGGATCAGGAGCTTTCCCAAGCTCTGGGTTCACTGCCCAGTGAGCTTGCAAAGAAAATCAGACTTTTCCCTTAGGCACCATTTAAAAGAAGGGTATTCTTCCTTTCTGCAGAAGAGAGCAGTCAAAGTCTGGAGCTTTCAAATTCTTGAAGATCTCATGAGTTTATAAAGGCTCCATCAAATTCCTGTAACTGTTTATGCTCACAGTTAACAACACTGTGCTGTACTACAAATACGTTTTAAGGCTTCATCCTATCACTGCCCTGCATGAGAGCAGTCCCAAGAGTTGTGCTTTGCAGGACATGTCTCCAGGCCCATGGCATGAAGCTACAGAAACCACTACTCTGCACGTGTTCAGCTTCACCCCAAACTGATAGCGGCTGGCAGGTTTTGCCCCCAAACCAGGATCCAGTCTCCTTCTGGAACATATGCAGGTGCAGAAATTCACAGCTGCAATCAGGTGGTTAAACAGGAGAAGAGGAAATGTCTCCCAAAGCAGCCTATATATCAGTTCATGTTCTGGCTCTGACTGCCTTGAAAAACAGAAAATCGCCTCCTTGTCCATTAGCTTTCAAAGAGCAGTAGCTGCAGTTAAGTACTGAGGTACCTCATGTGCTAAGGATGTTCTGAGCAATGCTTTCATTCTTCCAGAGATTACAGTCTGCCTGAAATTAGAAGATTATAAACCAAAAAGGCCTCTTAGGTCTTCCTACATTTTCCCACTGATAAAAGGTATGGGATGGAGTGAAAGAGCAGCACCATTTCATCGCTTTATCCTAGACACGATTGATTGCAGCACAGAAAGTCTCTCCGGGCTACCCTGCATGCAGATGCTGGACGCACACAAGGTGGGAAGACTTGTCAGCTCTTCAGAGACACTTAGTGTGTAGCGGCAAGCTCTTTACCAATGCATTTGATGCATGCAGGGAGGAAGGTGTTAATCTGCTCACATCCAAGGCACAGGCTGCAGGCTGGCTGCTGGTAATTGCTGCCCCATAAAAGTGCCTGTCATGCCTCCTTAGTCCTTAAATATCCAAACTCAAAATAGATGTCTGTGCAACATGTTGAGCCCGGCACTATTGTTTGGCGAGGCAGTGTTATTCATTTAGCTCCAGCCAGCTGCTCTCTATATTCAGCCTGGAGGAGCAGACTGGAATTCGTAACCAGACAGGCAGGCTGGGAAGCCATAACTTATTCCCCGCGCTGATAAACCTGTGCATCCAAAGTACAGTAAACAAATACCCGCTGGGAGCCCGCTCCAATGCTGCATTCTCCTTTCCCCTGCCACAAACAGCAACGACCGCAAGGGAAGCCGCCTTCATAAACAAACGCCCTAGCCCTTCATTCTCTATCGGCTGCATGACATAGCGTCGCTGCTGTGTCGAACGCGGCGCAGAGCGGCAGGATACAGCCACAGGTCGCACTCTGCAACGTACCACACGAGGTCGAGGCCTGCGCCTTCTGCTGGGCGGGGACCGGCCGCGCTCGGTTGTTTGTTCCCACATTGCCCTCTGCCGACAGACGCGCTCGGAGCTGAGCCGTGTTGCAGCGCGCAGCCCGGTGAGGCGCCCAGCGCTGCGGGCCCGCAGGCACGTGCTTGGCCTCGAGCTGATGCTGTGCCATACAGCCCTGCACCCACAGCACTGCTGCGGGGAACCGGGCTCCTCAGATGACCACGAGAAACTCGGTCTGCTTCCCCGTGCCCTGCATCAAAGCACTCAGTGATCTTTTCCAGGCCATCAGCAGTGGCTGTGACAGCAATAGGGATTGCTAAGCGGGCTGAATAAGCACAGTCTTGACTTTGTAAATCACACTCGCCATCTTTTGGCTGGTTTCCTGCATTCTGAAGTGCTGCCATCCTCTACTTGTGATGGGGTCTCACTTCCCATATGTCTTTGAACCACCTCCAGCACCATGTGGGCTGCAGGGCGGTAGCAGTCTGTGGGGCTGTAGTTGAAAAGGCTGAGCATTGGTGTATGAAAATAAAAGGGCTGAGACCCCCTGCTCTGGGACAGGGGTGTGCTTTACCAAGGTAGTTCAGTTCCCCTTCCCTGGGTTCCATTTAACTGAAGTGAAAAGAGAGCTTTAGAGGAGGCAGGTGCAATTCCATAGCGAGGAAGTCAGGACAGCAAGGAGAGTTGTACTGAATATTCACTATTTGCACTATATCCAGTCAAGACAGGTTTTTTAATAATACATTCATCAACGTGGGGGAAACTCAAGTGCTATGCATTTTCCCTAGGGAAGCTTTCATCAGTAGCTCTGCTATAATAATGTGAAGAGCACAGAGCTTGTTGGTGATACTTTCTGTCTCAAAAGATATTGCTTTATACCATGAGCAATCATTAGGGAAAATGTATTACTAGCACGACATACAAGCATTTGTGTGAGAAGTGTGTCTGTGTTCCTTCTTTAGCAGGATGCCCCTGAACTGCACAGAAAGTGACATTTTGGTCCTTTAACAGGGTCTGGTGCTTATAAAGGTGCTAGGCAGAGGAAATGATGCTGCTAGTTATATGTGTGCTATAGTAGTTACGTAAGTCCCTGCATGTCTTCAGTGAGCACACTGGGTGCACAGTAAGGGGTTTCCCTTCAAGGGCAAACAGTGGTTAAATTCCGCATAGTTCCTCGGGCCCTGAATTATTTCCATCCAACTGCTGATGGTTTCAAAATGTTTTCAGATCTGCTACGAAAACAAAACAAGTGGGAACATCTGTGAAGCTGAAGCAGCACGGTGCATGTGGGATGGGCTGAGACAGGGGAAGGAAACCAGCCATGGGCCAGCATGCTGTCAGGTGCCATCTCCATCGCTGGAAGTGCTGGCAAGGAGGGAAGCTGGGACGGGAAGGAACTGAAGAATGAAGCCACGCATGAGGGCCATAAATAAAAAGAATAGAAATAATGAAGCTTAGGTACTGGGAGAACTCCTGCCACGTAGGAAGAGGAGCAGGCTGTGACTCATCCATCCCAGCCCAGTCACTCCAGGGCAAGCGTGCGAATCACATGAGCGTGCACCGAGGCGCTATTTATAGCCAGTAGGTGAAGCACCAGTTATTTATTGTTGTGTTTGTGCAGAAGGAAACTCCCCAGCACAGGAAAGATGCTACTCCAAGTCTCCTGTGTTTCCTGTTTTTATGTATCTGCTTTCCCTAGCCTTATTTCTGCTCACATTCTTTATTTAAAAGCATCTGTACTAATGATGGGAGAACTGATAAATAATTACCAGCACCGGTGTGATCCCCTCCAAGTGCTCTGTGAATGCAGCCATGTGGCAGTCCCCATTCTGCCTGCATGCACCAGGTCTCCAGCAGCACCCCTAAGGGTGCAGGGCTGGCTGGAAGGCAGGACCCCCTTCGGGGCAGCCCTGCTGCAGCCAGCCCCACTCCTGCTCTGGGGAGCTCTGCTGAACGCCATCTCGAAACAGAGACGTCAGCTCTGTTCTTCCTGAAAGCATCACACGGGTTTTAGCTACTGGCTGAAGGTGTCCACGGCCCCTATAAACATTAAAGAGAGAGTGTGATTTCTGAACAAACGAACGTTTGATGCATTTTAAAACTGACTCTCTGCCCTATTTGGAGAATCAGTGCTTTGCTTTTTAACAAAACCCTTTCAAGCAGCAAATTGTCTGGCTTTTTTTCGTACATAAATTCCCCTTGTCTCCACTGAAAGACCTGTCATGCAGGATTACAGTGCAGCACTTGCACTTCTGTGCTTCAGCACACACATAGAAACATAATCTCCCCACCAGTGTCGTTCAGAGATTCTTTTTCTGTCTTTGTAACACAGCCGTGACTTGTAGTTTAGCACCTGAAATCCTTAAACTTGGGATGGGGGAAAAGACACATCTTATTTGTTTGCTTAATACTCCAAAGCCCTCCCAGCCAACAGCCTGGGATGTTCACAGCCCGCCCTATTTTGCTGTCACTACTTGACAAGCCTCCTCCGCTGCAGTGAGACTCGGCTCTGAGTCGTGCACCTGTACTAATTTCAAACTGTTTGGGTGAGTTTGATTTCCACAAGTGTAACTTCTTTGGTAGCTGAGGCCTGGCTGTCCCAGTTGTGCTGTGGGGTCAGTGCAGGCTGGCTGCTTTTGCCTGTTCAGTGCATGCACTAGGTGGACTTCACATTGCTGCAGTGAAGATGCCTGCCCAGATGAATTGCCCTGGTCAAATACTTGAATAGAAACGGATCTTCTCTTTCATGATTTCTCTCCCTTACTTTGCCTTTCCCATCAAAGCCTGATGTGTGAAGGTGGGCTGCTCCTCAGTGGGAGAACAATCCCTTTCAGAATCACAATGGGCAGTTTAGAAGATACACTGGGAGATCTCACACAATCCCCTCTCCCAGTGGATGACTTCCAGCTTACCTGCTAACAGGTTCCCCACATTTCAGACTGTGTGTTCCTGGGGGATGTCTCTTCACTGATCAAAACCTGCCTGAGAGCCTCCATTTTCAGGAGAGGATGCAGTACGAGGGCAGAGTAAAACAGCCACTTCTGTCTTCCTTCTCTGCACTGAATCACAAGGTTGGAAAGGACCTACAAGATCAACTAGTCCAGCTGTCCTCCCATTACCACTGCTACCACAAGCCACTAAACCATATCTCATAACTCCTCATCCAGACACCTCTTGAACACTGACAGGGACGGCAACTCCACCACCTCCCTGGGCAGCCATTCCAGTGCCTGACCACTCTCTGACTGAAAAAGTTTTCCTTATATCTAATCTAAACTTCCTCTGGTACAACTTGTGGCCATTTCATCGGGTCCTGTTTGTTGCCTGGGAGAAGAAGCCAAACCCCTCATCACAACCTCCCTTCAGGAAGTTGTAGAGCACAATGAGGTCTGACTTGACTGATGCTCAAATACCTGGAAATTAATGTATTGTGGAAAAGGAACTGTCACCTCACACCTTGCAGACACTTTCTTCACCTGTTGTCTGGTTGTTTACCTGCAGCTTGTTTTGTTAATGTGCTATATGGGTTTTTTAGTCAGTTTTAGTCAGCTCTCAGGTTGGAGGGCTCTCAGGTTCAGCACTGGGCTGGTAGCTCATTGCCTCATACCTGGCATTTTCAGTTCCAGACTATTCATCCATTACTTACAAGTCAGATAAACGCATTCTGCTCACCTCTCTTAAGAAACTGATAAATAAATACATAAGCATATGCTTGGTAACAGTTTGGCAGATAACAGAGTTGGTCTATTAAACAGAAGAGAATTTGGTTCTCTGGGGTTTTACCTGGGCTGGATCCAAATACAAAGTCTGGCCCTGAATTTGAATTTCCTGCACTTCAGGAAGTTTCAGATCAGAGTTCGGCTTTAGACTGCCACAAAACTCGGTCCAAAGCACACATCCTGGGCCCATGCTCACAGCTGGTTTCCTTTCTCCTCTCCCCATCAGTTTCAGCAAGTGGGGATTAGGATTTCCCCTGCCCTCCTACTGCTCTTTGCTAAACTAAACCTGTGACTTGTCCGCAAGTGAGAGGTCCGCAGCAGAAGAGCTTCAGAGGGTTTGCATATAGTGAATACTCCCTGTTCATGTAATAAATACATACTATATATGTCCTTCTGTGGATCATTTCCCAAGGACATTCCCACTGCTGGGATGGAGGTGGATCCAGGCTCTTCTCCTCACCTGTTTCATGGCTGCTCCTTGTTCTACTTGTGACACATGGCAGGTGTACTGCAGGGCTACCCATCCTGTTCCTCTTGTGGAAATGAGGAAATTCATTTCCTGTCTGGATGTATAAATGATGGGCAGAACTCTGCAACCTTTGGTACGCTGGTAAAGCATACAATCTTCTGCCTGAATATGATTTCCAAATAGTGGTTCCAAATTGGAGTAACCGTGACCTAAGCTAAGCTGACCCTTTTTTCCAAACAGATTTCTCTGGCTATAGCTTAACAATAAATCAGTGCCAGCACTGTCAACATAGGCCCAGATACCAGTGAAAGTACACCTCATGGTAGCTCTCTGGTAACCCTGAGGAGCTGCAGCTTTAGGAGCTGTGGGCCTGCTGTGATCAGAGAACAATTTCAAGAAGCTATTAAGTCTGCTCATACAGCACCAGCGCAGATGGGAGCAGAGCTGGGCCAGGGCACAGGCAGCACCCACACGTGGAATCCTGCCCCGCTCCTCTGTTCCCTCCCACAGCAGCACAGCAGCCATTTGCTGTGCAAATCTGGAGTGTGACTTTTCAACCAAATCCATTCATCCAAAATCCATTATGGTGCACCTGCAGATGTCAGTATAGCCTAAAAAATATATCCTTAAAAAGAGGGATCCCAGTCAGTGAAATACTGTGCTTTGAAGCGTCCACACACAGCTTGTGGCTCTGCTCAAGGTTTGGGTGTTTTAGAAGGGAATATTCTCCTGTGGTGAGTGGCTCTGGGTTTCAGCAACATCTGCTGCCAGGTTTGCAAAGGAGCCCACAGCATGAAGGCAACTGAAAGGGGAGAACTGGGGGGCAGGCTGTGCCCACTGAAGGCAGGAAGGGCTCTTGCCTTGAGGTTTGGACAGCAGAAGGCAGCTCTGGAGAGTGCAGCCTTGGCTTCCCCCAGCAGTGCAGCTGTTGTCCATTGGTGCACCTGGCACTTCTCTTTTGGCCATACTGTTGCCGGTGCCCCACTGGGTCAGCAGGTGCTGTCTCAGCCCAATGCAGATTAGAAGAAGGGCTTTTGGCATTGTCTTCGTGTGTTTGTAAGAAGTTATAGATGTGTCTTCAGGTGAGAACCATCCTCCTTTTATTTTGCATGATTTGTTCCTTGAAGGAGAAAGCAAGGGCTGAGGGCAGGGCAAGGAGGATGCACAAAGCAACCCTGCAATGGAACAGGGCGTGGAAAGGCAAAGGTGATGGCTGCATTGCAGCACCCTTGGGATGCAATGCTCTTGCAGGGAGGTGTCTGCAAAGCACAAGGCACAAGGGGCAGTGGTCATCCAAAACGCAGCCCTGCTTCTGCCTGCAGGCACATTGGGTGCTGAGCTGAGGGACCTGAGGCAGAGCTGAGGCTCTGTAATGTGAAACTGCACTTAATTACATCCTAACCCTGAAAGCGCAAACCACTTTCCTAAGAGGGACTGCACACTGAGCCTTTTAGCAGCCTGGTTTAAAGCAAATGCCACTGGGATGTGAGGTGGCAATGACCAGCAAGGGGCTGGAACAGCTCAAATGTGGTTCCGCAGAGATGGCTCAGGGGAGAAAAAAAAAGCTCATGTCTGTCTGAGCCCGCACCTGGACAAGAAAGAATGTGCGTACATGAGTGTGTGTGTGCATGTGTGCACGTGTTGCTCTCCTTTCCATTCTTTGTGCCACTCCTGCAGACCAGAGATGAGGGCAGGTGGCCTCCGGGCACAAGGCTATGCAGGGCCCTGGGTGCAGGCAGCTGCAGCAGCACACACTGCAGTCAGGGCTCGAGCTGGGCTCCTGGCAGGCAGGAAGCTGGCTGGAGCGTCGTCTGTAATGCTTAAAGGCTTTTATAATGCTATTACTACTTAGAGTAACCTGTTGCCAACAGTGCAAGAGGGAGCACCACAGCCATGCCATCCACAAACCAAATCAATCAGTAACCACTGAGCAAAATACAAGATTTTTTGTTATTTTTCCTTCTGGTTAAGGGTTAGGAGGTATAAAAATGAGTGTCACCCAGCACCCCAATCCTGCCAGTTACTCACGCTCTAGCAAACAGTTGTGCTGGTGTGACATGACCAGGGCCGTCTCAGACGTGAGATCTGCCCTGTGCCACTTATCTGCTGGCTGAATAGGGCCCCAGGAAAGAGTATGAACAAAAGCCTGCTTGTCCTATTTATAGCTGCTTTGTGTCCCAGGCCCTGGGCTGGGTTCTTCTGAAGTTTCGATCAGAACAATGTCTGCAGGTTGGCAGGTGTTCTGGGATGGGCACACTGACCTATGGGACCACGCAGGAGGTGGCTCCAGGCAGAGAGAATGTGACACTCACTTGGTGACCCGTGGATACCCCGAGGTGGCTGAGACACAACCACCTGCCCCAGCCCGCTGGCAGCAAGCGCCATGCAGCCATCTGCTGCAGCCCCACGCAGCCCGTGGCCAGAGTGCCAATTAGCCTAGTCCCTAATCAGTGTGCCTTAATCCAATAAGCCGGGACATGAGGAGCCAGAGGCGGTGGTGGAGCGGAACAAAAGCTGTTTATCTGCCTCAAACGGTCCCACCAAGCAGGTTAAAGCTGACGGTGTCACAGTAAACAGGCAGCTCTGAGAACATACCCTCAGCCAAGGGAAATCCCCCACCTCAGGGTTTGCTTTCCGCCTCAGCTCTTCATGGGACAGAGAGAACAGTCGGGTTTCCTCCATCCCTCCTCCTGCTGTGGGGGAGCAAACTGCCTGCTGCTCCTGCTTCAAGTTGGAGCGTAAAGAAATGACTGCAGAAGCAAGAACCTGAGTGACTCCTGGCTTCCGGGCTTTGCCTGTGAGTAACACTGAGGTGTGCATTAGGTCCAGCTTGTTCCCTGAGCCCAAAGTCTATATACATCTGCCTGTGCTATAAGCCCCTGACTCTCATCCCTGCCCATTCTTCCCTGCATTCCCTCCCTGATGTGTCCCCAAAACACTCCTGCTCAAGTGGAGTCCCTACCGGCCCTGAAAGCACCGTTAATCCCAGTCCCCGTTGCACAGTGTGTAGCAGATCTGTCCCCCACCACCCGCTGGGCCCAGCTGAGCTCTGTGCTGCTGCTGCGGTGCTCCTGCAGAGCCCCAGCCACCCGAGCTGAGCAGAGGGAGAGACCTGGGGCAGCACTTCTCTGCAAGGAAAAAATGCACACAAAAGACACTTCTGACTGCTTTCCTCTTATAAAGTTTATGGATACCAGGTGTTTCCCTCTGACATTTCACTAAACCTCCTCTGTGAGGCTTTTGTTGCTTTCAAGCCAGTTTCCAGTTAAAAGAAACTTATAAAATTGCCTACCGTTTAACACCTGTTTAGTATCAAGGAGAGGGGGAGATCCTGAAGGCCGTGCTCATGCTAAATAACCACTCCCTCAGCACATCACTCCTACAGAGCTGGGAGCCAGGCTGTGGAACCACGCTGGTGTGGGGATGGGGGTGAGCACTTGCAGCAGGCAGAGCTTGGGCATGGGCTGTGCCCAGCAGGCAGCCAGGAGCACAGGAGGAATTTTGCAGCAGGTAATTACAGAACAACCTCACTGAGCCTCGTCACTCAAAACCCGCCTGGAACTTCACATGTGCAGGCTTAGATACCGTGAATGAAGTGGCCTCTTATTGCTTTAATGGCACAAATGTATAGCGTGTGAACTTGGAGGCTGTGGGCACAGCAAGCCTGCGACTTTGTGGGTTGTGCTGCAGAGAGCAGAAAAACACTGTGTTTTCCACCTCCAGTGCTGCAATAAGAGCAGAATGACAAAGTAATTGCTATTGTCTGCTGGGACTGCTTCCAGTTCTACTCGTACTCATTGACCTTTCCAGCTCCATTTGGCTTTTGCCTTTTCCTTCTTTGTGACCAGTTCTTGCCCACTTTGATCTCCTTCCATTGCTGCATTTTAGGTGCTAATCTCTAAGGAAGAAGTATGTCAAAGCCTTTCTTTAAAACCCTTTCTCTCAAGTGCCAGTAGACTTCCAAAGAGTGCCAGCACATGGGGAGAGTCTGAACTCCTCTTAGCCAGGCAGATACTGGCTGAACAGCTGTGTGTTAGCAGCTCCATTCTTCTGCAGCATCATTTCCTTCCAAGCTGTTCAATCCACAGCCCTATAGCACATCATCTCCCTTTTCCTTGCAGCCTTCTTTCCTGAGATTGGTTTCTGTGTAAGGAGGGGTTTGTGGTGTTAAACCACAGGAAAGGCAAACTTGCACAGGTTTCGTGATGTCCTTCTGTAAATGAGTTGAAGCTCAGTGAGGCCTCCTCCTTCCTTCAGACACTTCCAAATGCCCAGAGGAAGCACGAGAGGGAAAAAAGTCTCATGCCTTTCTGTGTAAGACCTGTGATGTTGGCTTTGCTTTCAAATTTGACACTGCAGATCGGTGCTTCATGAGACCAAAAAATGCAGGCTTAAGTCCAACCATGCCAGTTGAATTGTGCTGGCATGACATGACATTCCAGTGTTACACTCTGAAGGAAAGACCACTTTTTAGGGCTTGAAGTATTTTCAGAGATGTCCCCACCAGCAACTGTGATGGCTCATTGCAGACATGGAGGGAGCCCTTCTCAGGCCTCTGAGGTGCTCCCCCCCAAAAAAGTGTGGGTACTGCCTTGGGATCATCCCACGGAGGGGTTCCCTGGGAAAGAATGCCATGGCTGCATGCAAACACTGTGACCCAAAGGAAATTCCCCTCAGAAAACCTCAACAAGCTTTTAAGCTGTGGGTGGTTCTACAACCCTTTGGAAACAAGATTTGGGCTGAAGGATTCTGGGCAGCCTGTGGTGCTGCTGCCAGTAAGCACTGAGATGCCGGGGGAGGTGAGCATTCCCTGCTGAGGGCTGGGAAACACAGGCTGAGGAGTGAGGACAAAGAGATAGAAAGAGATGGAGCAAAATGAGAACAGTTGAAGAGAACTGAAGGGGAAAGCGAGCTGTCGCCTTCCCTATGCCTGCAAAGCTCCAACCCCATGCCAGGTTTTTAAAGCAGTGCTCTGGAACCACTACACACGCTTTCAGGTAATGATTTGGTTCCCTGATCATTGCTGTGGTGTTGGACCAGGTGACCTATAAGGGTCCCTTCCAACTCAAACAATTCTATGGTTCTGTGGTTTGGTTGTTTATGGTAGCAACAAGAGCCATGCAGGACCAAATCTGTCCTGTGTGCCAACAGGAGAAGGGGGCTGATTTTAAAGCTAAGAGCCTAATCCTTCGCATTAGCCACATTCTTCTGCCAGCTTTCGCCATAAGAACATGGTCTCCAGATTGCAGAGTCTGCCAAGCAACGACCGCCACATTGCTTTGACCACTGGAACTGTGTGCAGCACGGCCCATCCTCCCACGTGCCCAGAGGTGGGGTGGGCTGTGAGCATGTGGGGTGGAGGAGCCAGGCTGCCCCACCAGCGTGTGGTGCCATCACAGCATGCTGCACTCCCAAGGTTGCATTTCGAGTGCCAGGCAATGTTCTCCATAGCTGTGATGCCCCCTAAGGAGCGGGGCTCAGCCATGGTCTGGTGCTGCTCGGCCTTCTGTAGCACAATAAAAATGCAGAAATAGCAATATATTCTTTCAAAGAGTAAGGAATGGGCTACCTTTAAATAAATAATTGTAAAAAAAATCACCATCATCACAGGATGATGGATAGGTTTTATTTGCTTTCTTTCCCCACTTTAGAGATGCTAAAATGATTCTTCGTTGAGCAGTGGGAGCAGAGCTGCTCACTGCATCACCTGAGCTCCCTTTCTACAGGGTGACAGGGCGTTATTCAAGGCTTTCACAGCAGCTTGGGAGTGCAGTGGCACAGAAAGTGCTGTGACTCCATCCACAAGTGAGGAGAGTGCTTAGAAGTAATGTAGTAATGTTCTCTTCTCCAAGCAAGATGTGACTCTGGATGTGGTCTGCTCCAGGGCATGCTGCTGCACTAAAAATACTTTCTCTGGAGGAGAAGTGGATTTTCAACCCAAAATATGTATAATAAATAAGTAACACGAAGGGCTACAGGAACCCAAAGATATGGATAAATAAATACACACCAATTCTGTGAGTGAATGTGTATCTGAAATAGGGTCTGAGCCTTGTGTGGCCCTGTGTGGAGCCAGGAGCTGGACTGAGTGATCCTTTAGGTCCCTCCCAGCACAGGATATTCCATGGTTCTACACTGAAATCCATGCGGATAATTTTCCAGTGGCAGGAGCTGAGTGCAGGCCCAGCGCCGCCAGCAGCGGGGTAGCAGGGCATAATTAATGTTTACTTATAATCAGCATCTTTCTGCACCAGCAATCACGGCAGGCTGAAACCAAGCAGGGGAAGCAGGAGCCCTGCTGCTTTCAGCTGTCTGGAGCAATAATTGCGCTGTGCCACTGCACCTCTGGGAGTCTGGCACCATCCATCCCCGCTGGTGACCGCCAGGCAGCCCGGCCCCAGCACGTCTCTGTACAAAAGGTGGAGGAATATAATGGTGTGCTATAGCTCTGCCTATGGAAAGTGGGGCTGATGGCTTAATTGAGGTTAAAACAAGCTCCAATCAGAGGGGTAGAAATCTAACGGTGCTACTTAATCTTATATAAATACAAGAGAGACACAAGCGCGTGACAAGAGAATAATGACCGACTCCGGTAGGGTTTCTATGGAGAGCAGCCATTAGCCATGCAGCCAACGGGCTGGGCTGGAGCGGGCTGCTTAGCATTCAGTCCTGGTGGTGCAGGCTGTGAGCTGGAGCCTGATTTGAATTTTAGGGCTGGATTTAACAGTCTGGAGCAAAGCGTCACCTCGCTCATCTCTTCTGCCTCAGGCTGTGGGCAGACCTTTGTCCCAGTGTGGCAGCAACCTGCCTGGGGCATGGGGCTGGAACAGAAAGGCCTTTGAGGTTCCTTGCAGCCCAAACCATCCTACCACTCTGATTCCAAGGATGAGGATGGGATCCAAGGGAAGGGATGAGGCTGGCATGGGAGCATCATAGGCCCAAGGGGAAGCAGGGAGCATGCTGCAGGTTGTCTCATAGGCACAGCCGTAAGGGGAATGCAACTCCATTGCCCCAGCTCACACTCTGGTCAGCACACTGCGGGACAGCCAAGGGCAGATTTAAAGGACTGGGCTTGCTTAGTCTGAAGAACAGAAACAGAAACAGAAAAACCTTGAATAGATTTGTAGGCTGCTCTTAGTTGTGCAGAGATGAAAGGGGAAATGGCTGCATGTGTGAACTACGTGGGATGGACAGAACAGGGAAAAGATGAAAGCAAATTGCAGCCACAACTGCCCAGATGTGCAAGAAAGGAAGCTTTCTAAATGAGAAGAGACTTACGTGCTAGAAAGGAGTGTCTGCGAGTTTGTATGCCCTCCACCAGCAGGGTCTGCAGAAGCAGAACAAACTGCTGCTGGGATGCAGCAGTGCTGGGATGCCCGTTAATACAGGCAGTGCTAACTTGTGGAGCATGGCAGGTGCTGCACAGAGGGAGGCACATCGAGCACAGGGCTATGTGACACAGCAGATATTGCAGAGGTGTGTGTTGGAAAGGGAGAGCTGAGCAGCATTAGCACCCGGACAAGGCAGAGCTGATGCAGACTGCAGGAGGGATGAGGCAGCTCTTCCTGCTGAGTCCAAGCACAGGGCAGCAGCACATCAACTAGCAGGGCAGGAGAGGAAGTGCTCAGCTTCCAGTGCCCGGTGCAAAAAGCGAAAGCCTTTCCTTACAGGATTTATTACTATATAGGACAGCTGTTTCTTTTGCCCTATCAAAAGGAAAAAAAGAAACCCTCCCCTGCTCCATCAGCCTGGCTCCCTCCCAGCTCCTCCTGTGCCCGGGCACATTTTCTAAGCAACAGTCCCTCTGCTGTCCCTGCTGTCTGTCACACCTGCTTTGTCCCGTTGCCTGCCCTGCTTTGCATTCCCCCATTCCCACACTCGGGGCCTGCTCCCCCCTTTCCTGTGAGTGACAACTGAGTGCAGTAAGCTGCAAGATTCAGTAACCCCAATGCTATCCCATAACCATTCCCATTTGCCGCACTGTGTGCACCGAGCGCAACGTGAATTTCTTCTTTTGAAAGAGAGCGGCAGCCAAGTACCTCAACAAACTGCGCATCTGGGGGAGTCCGACCAAACTCTAATATTAGAGCTGCCATTTACGTCTCAAGGAAATAAAAAGGACCAGGAGGCCAAGCTCCCTCCACACGTCTTTCATGTTGGTTTGCTACACAGCGTGATCTTGTTTTACAAGTGCTCTGTTTACAAGAATGCTATGGAGAAAAAAAAAAAACCCGTTCATTTAAGTCGCACAATCGCATAGGGCTACTTTTGAGAAAGGGCCGATCCAGCCCTACCAGCTGCTGGCCCGCAGAACTTGGCAATTGTGGAGGCTAATTAAGATTCCTCGGAGCTGCTCTCTGCTCCTCATCAGACATGCTGAGCCTCCCCCCGCGCCCCAGCAGGATGCCCACCGCGCGGCCCGCTCATGAATTAACCGATTGATTCTGAAAATATCTTTACTTCGGGCCTAAAGAAAGACGCTCCCTTTAAAAGGAAAACGGCAGCTCTCCGCATAAGAATGAAGCGATAGTACAGCACCCACAGCCGGCACACACAGCCGGCACACACAGCCGGCCTTCTCTCTCACGCTGCCAGAACCAAGGACTGCCAAAGGGTTGGGTGCACAGGGAAGCCGTGCTGGCTGGCTGTGTGGGTGGGTGTCAGCAGTGAGACCAACTTACACACACCTTTCAGTGAAAAGCAGCATGTTCAACATGAAATGAGCACGTATTTGCCGAGCCTGTGTGCTCACCTCTAGCTTTAAAGAGAAGAAACTCCTACCTGGTATGGATCGAGGCTGAGAGTGCCTGAGCAATAAGGCCACGATGCTGAACTACAGAGGCACGCGGCTGTTACTGCGACATGACTTGGACCAGCAGCAAAGCATGAGATCTCCAGTCCCTTCCAGCAGTTGTGACTGCAAAGGTTTATATGGCCAAGCTTTAAGCTAGAATCTGATCTGCTTCATATATTTCTCAGTTCAGGCTCTGATTCATCTGACACAAACAGCTTTCCCTCCCATGTCTGTGCAGAACTCTGGGTTTGATTTTTACAGGAAAGGTGACTGTGGGAAGAAGACAAGGCAGGTGAGGTAGTGAGGAATCCCAGTGTGCTGCCATATAGAATCTCAAACACACCCTCAGCTCGGGCAGCTGCCCCTTTCTGAAAGGGCAGTGTTCAGCTGCACCGCTTTTAGTTAAGGAGTACTTTCCAAGTGAGACAACTAAAACTCAGGACGATTTCCCTGCACAAAAGCATACTGCAGACTGTAATAACAAAATGCTTTATTTTCTGGGAATACAAGGAAAAATGCGATGTTTGTCCTTGTTATCAAATGGTTCTAAGAAGGAATTCTTTCTCTGAATACAGAAACACTCATACAGCTTATCTATCTCCTTTAGCAATGGGGATTCTTTATTTTACAGCTGAAGTTGGGATTTCAATAAGCTACAACAACAGATTTCAACTTTGCTCATATTCTCTCATAGATGGGGCACGTCTGCCACCCAGCACCGCTCTTGTTTGAAAGCCTAACAGGAGGCTGAAGAGACAACACAGATGTAGCCATCACAATCCTCACCCAGGCTGCTTTGCAGCAAGCCACAAGACTTCACCATTACCACAACAGAACAGTGAGAAAGCCACAAGGTAAGCTGCTTTCTTCCTTTATCTACGAAGACTTCTCACTCAAGACTTACGGTTGTGAAATTCTCATAGCATTCATCTGAGTCCATCTCAGTATTTCACCACACATCCCCTCGGCTGGAATCTGGAACTCTGCCGTGAGGCAAATACAACAGATTCAAAGTGAAAGTGACTTATTTCCCAACGTATCTGCTATCTGTGGGACAGGCTGAGAGCCGAGATGATAAATGAGAGGTGCTGATAAAAGACTGCAAACTTATTATCCATAAATTACTTCCGTCTTCCACGAATCTTAGAGTAAGAGTTCAGGAGTTGAGCTTGTTAAAGAAAGGGGGCTGGGAGGTTCCTAAAATGGTCAGGTTTTCAAGTAAGCATTCATCTTTTAACGCAGCACAACAGCTCCTTGCTGCAAGCAGCATCCGCACTAAGCAACAACAGTTGTCAGTCTTACTGTGTAAAGGGGGTTCACGTTGTCTGAAGCGGGAATGGCAAACTCGGAAATAACTAATGGTT
This sequence comes from Excalfactoria chinensis, assembly GCF_039878825.1. Classification (NCBI taxonomy): domain Eukaryota; kingdom Metazoa; phylum Chordata; class Aves; order Galliformes; family Phasianidae; genus Excalfactoria; species Excalfactoria chinensis. The sequence goes on from NC_092826.1 coordinate 128,269,275, forward strand.
GTCTTTATTCAGGTTAGACATAACAAAGATGTCAGATACAGCAGTTAGTCTAGAAAAATACATTTAAAAACTCTGCAGCAGACCGTGCCTCCTGTAACAAAATCTTCCAAAACCAAATTGTACAAATTATTCTACATTAATGTAAAAAGAAACTCTTAAATTTAGCATCACGGCTTCCATCAAACTTCTCTCTATCAGAACATGAGTTTCGCTGTTTGTAGATGTTAGAGTTTGTCAGACATGTTTCTAACGTATCCTGTACATATTAAATAACCTGAAAGGCTCCTCTTGTAGTGCATTAATTTAGCAAGCACACTCAGTATTTTTCCAGTACCATTCGTGTTACAGTTATTTGCCCACAAACGTAATTAACATCTAAAAGTGCACACAGTTAGGCCCCCCTCCCTCTCCATAACCTGTTTCAATGCTGAAACCCAGACATGGGCTGGAAACGTTATGCTACTGCAGCTACTCTACCCATGGTTAGAAATGTGTGACTAGAACGTTCTTAAACTATACAAGAACTGAATTATATACAAGAACCAAAAGGACAGTCTGTATTTACATAAGAAACTTCCACTACCACAGCATTATACCAAGAACTCCATACAGTGTTACAGTCGGTATTTACTCAGGTTTTAGCTGTAATTCAGCATAACACAAAACCTAGCTCAGGAAACACCCTGAAAAAGAAACGAACATATGCATTAAATATGACTTGAGTTATGCCACAAGACAAACATCCATTGCTGGATGCTCTTACAGGTTCAGTGTTCGCAGTAGTGTGCTGTGCTATACAGCAACTCGGTTGATCCAGAAATGTCGCTGGGGGGAAAAAAAAGAAAGAAAAGAAAAAGGAGAAAGGACAGCAGATGTCATGTGAGGAATGAGACCTGAATAACCAACCCCAACTGATAGCCTACGGCACTCACTGCAAGCAGAAACCCCACGGAAAAGCATCATACCGACCCACGTAGCTTGCCTGTAACATGCCTAAGATGGAACTTCACTGATTATTTCTCTTTATATAACTTTTCCATACCAAATGGGAATATTTCAAGGTCAGATTCCAGATTATCCAGTTTGAGATTAATAGCTTCACTCTGCAAGAAATCCAGTGTATGAACCTATACCGTAGTTTGCAAATGCTACTTTAAAAAAAAAAAGGCCAACTATAAACTTTTTAATTCACTTTTTTACAATGAATTTTTCAAAGAAATCCAAACAATGAAAGCGTTGTCTCTAATCTGCATTAAAGTGGTAAAACACTTCTCCTGCTTCTCCCCTCCCCCAAAAGTGCAAAAATCAAGTTGCTTCTTGGTCCACAAACATAATACATCATATACAGTGAGAGATTCTCCTCCTGATGGAATACTGCTGCCAACCCATCACTTCCAGTTTCCACTCCATGAAAATGTCAGCGTCCAAAGATGGCATTCAATTCCAGTAGAATTAATTCTACGATCTGGTTCTGGTACACTGTATGGACTGCAATGTTACCAGTCTCTTTCTCTGGTTTGAGTAAGGTTGGACCAAAAACTATCGCTACGCTCTGATAGGTCATTCGGTTCTTTTCTCCATTTTCCACAACTCTGAAAGAGAAAAAAGTACACACAACGAAGATTTGTCAGTGCTAGAGTAATGGGATGACAGAAAAAGTCCAAAGCAAATGGCTATTCACAACATTTACTTAATGACTACTGGGCTTGTTATTAGCACAAAGCTGCTGCCATTTCCTTCTCTACAAACAAGTGTTGTTTGGTGATATTATCCTTGAAATCCTCACAATTTCTCTAACACGAGACAGTAAGCATCACAATTCTGCCACTCACCATCCACTTGATGCTCTATAAATACAGACTGATGTATTGCTTTTATGAAGTCCAATATACACAACAAAAGCCCAATAGGCATTGCCACCTCCTCTTTTTAACTTGACTATTTAGCTTTAAGGGAATATCAGCAACTCCAAGCCTTTCCTTACCTCTTCAGGTGTCTGAAGAGTACTTGCATAGTGTCCTGATTTGGTTTTGGCAGCTGTTTGATTAGATCTTTAACAGCATGGACACGCTGTCTCGGTTCTTGCTCTGCAGAAGGAAGAAGTGTAGAAACAAAACCTCAGTAATTCTGCACAAAACTTTATGATAAAAATTAACAGACTGGAGCTAAAAGCTTTGATTTCTCAGGGCTGATATCAAGAGAGCATGCTGCCACCTGCTGGGCAGTCTGCGTGTTACTGACAGACAACTGCAGGTAAGCCTTGCAGACACTCATAACAAAACATTCTACAATAACCAAATTGCTGCTATTGAGCAGAACTCGTATCAAGAGCACAGAACTGCTTTCCATACTTACTGATTGCATTGACAAAGTCATTGAAGTGGTTGTAAGTGAACAGCGGCTCTGGCAGTTCTCTGAAAAACATCTTTAGAGCTCCCGTGATGACATGAATATCTTCCCATTTACTGTCATTCAGGTCAAGTTTCTCATCTGAGAGAGAAAAATGAATAATGTTAATAATTTAACTATAAAAGCCTAGTTAAAAAATGTTAATTCCTTTTCTTTCCTGAGTTTATTGCTTTTAAAGTATGGGAGGACCAGCATCCTGCTCCAGCCTCTTCGCTGCTGGGTACAGAGCTGCAATGGTATGAAACCTTTTACATTCATAGGTGGATGGGAGAAAACTTTTCAGAACAAATACCGTGTGATATGCTCATGAGGCTGCACTACAACAACCTTGCATGCTCTCTAAGGAGGGCTAAAACACTGCCAACAATCCACTCCTTGGGAGAGCTGCAGCAATGCAAAGTGTTCCAAACTACGCCAAAAGGAACCACTGAGATGAAATTAAGCAGTAATTCAACCTCAGCCTTGAAGCAGGGTCTCTCCTGAACCCCCATGGACAGAAGCAGTCAAACTTCCTGCTGCGCTACATGCAGCTATCCTGCCAAGGAGGCTTTACAGAGAAGAATCCCACCTCTGCAGGTAACACAGAATTTACTTTTAGACCTGAATAATCAGGGAATGACTGATCGAATCATGGTGCTTAGATGAGCTACTGTTGCTCTTCCCAGCTGCAGGCTACCTATTGATTCCCACTGAACCAAACACTATGGTACAGATACATGAAGAGGTTTTATACACAAGAGTACTGTCAAGCTAGCAACCCCCATATTAATCTTGCTAAAAAGCACTAACTTACAGTTTAACTAGTAGCTCAAAATTCAGTATGCTGTCTGGGGTTCTTTAGTCATTTTTTCCCTCTTGAATTCTATTACCACCTTCCTTCAGAACAACATCTAGCAATGCCTCCATGTAAAGACCAAACCCCCAGGCTGTTAGGGTGGTGGTTTTTTGCTTATTTTGTTAGGGTTTGGTGGTTCCATTGTATTTGTGTGTATGTGTGTGTTTTTACGCACTAAATGCCACCGTTTTGCGGTAACTTTAAGGATAGCAATCATTTGTCAAGAAAAGCTGCAGTTACACATTAAGAATTCTTTTCTCCTGAGTTCCCTACAAACTTTAAGCAACCTGAGAAGCTATGTGACTGTAATGTAGTTGATGAGAACTTACCATGATTGACTGCAAATCTGAGCTTCTGTATGACTGCAAGATTACCACTAACTCGGTATAAGCCATCAACATCTAATCCTAAAATAAAGGGATAAACCAATTTTAATCTTTCGTGCATACAGGTTCTGAAATCATCAGGCTCACAGGTCTACTCTGTCAAACTGAAACCCAAAGCTGCCCACTTAATCTTGTGCAAACGATCACCTGGTTTGGCAATAAACATTTCACTAGATTTTTTGATGGGTGGAAGGAAGGGATATATGCAGGGTCCAACATACAAGAACCAAGCACTTTGTGGATGTCCCATTCTTTAATTTATGGTTAAGAAATATCAAGTCAGGCATAAGAGAGCATCTCAAAGTTGCCAGGTGTCCAGGTTTCAAGAAGGAACATCATGCCTGCACACTCACTATCCAACAGCCTTTAGAAGTAAACGGGTAGCCCTTGCCTTTACAATACTGCAACACTCAGCCAGGCAAAGAAGAAAGCTGTCTCTGTGGATGCTACTGCAATTACTCAGAATTGATTAGCAGGTAAAGAATTAAACTGAAATGCCACTTGAATACACCATATGAATCAGTGCCCCTGAGGGCTGAGTGCTGCCAGAATACCTTCAGTCCCTGTAGCTCATGGAATAGTCTGATACTATACAGCACAGTTATCAGCACCATCTGACATGTGCCTTTTCCCCATAATCCACTAGTCATTCCTTTACAAAAAGAATAGATTTGTTGTGTTTTGGAAGTTTTGGAGTTGAGGAAATAGGGAAAAAAACTGCTCATTTCTGTCAGCTTCCCCTCAGGTGTTTAAAAAAGGACAACTTCACCACCACCTTCACTGCAGTCCTGTCCTTAAAATATGAATGACTTTAAAAAAGAAAAGAAAAATAGACCCTCTCTATCAAACTGTGGACCTCAAATGGGAATAAAACCCGCTGTTACAAACAAGATGGCAGTTTGTCGACCTACAGTATCGCAGTGGAAGGGAAGCAGCTGTTTTTCCCTTCTCAGGACACAAGACAACAGCACTGAGAAAGAAGATAACATGCTGCAAAAAGTCCTAACAAGTTCCCACTGAAAATGCCTTAAAATTCACTTACAGTATTCCCTTGTAAACATCCTGAACTCAAGTTTTGTTCCCAAATTAACAGACCATCTTCTGATCAACAGTTATGGAGATTCCATACACCAATCTCAGTTGATACAGCAACAGCAAGAGACAAGCAAGAAGCCCAACCCACAGGCACACAAGTCAGGAATTACAACCAAGAAATTTCCAACCAAAAAAATGTGATTAAGTCCTTGGTAGCAGACAGCCCACAGCATCACGTTTAACCTCTGTAAGCCTCTCTTCACCTGCAGTAAAACTTTGATGAGACAAGCTCTTCTATGACTCCTTGCAATTTCTGCTCCTTTAAACCCTTACTGCCAAAAAGCTGTTCAATGTTCTCCTCATCTTGAAAGACAGTGAAGTAGATCAATTCCTCTGATGTAAAACTTACTTCCCTCTCCCCACACTGGGTTCCAGCTACATTCCCACTCCCAAAAACTCATTACCTACAGACATGCATCAGATTATTTCCTCTAACAGATCAATAGCACATTCAGGATTAAAGCATTCAAAATGTAACAGCGTGATGAGCAAGAGGGATTTAAAGACAAACAAAAGATTCACCATACCATGTTCCTCAACATGCTCAATGCACAGCTTCACGAACTTTGGCACCGTGCTGTTTTCTCTTTGACACAAGCTGGTGAGATTGGAACCAAACACTTGATCTGGAACCAAGTAAAGAGACTGATTTACAGTGGAACAGGACTCGAGTGACAGAACTAGTTCAGGTTAAAACAAACCTCTACACAGAGCAAAAAGTACCGGATACAATTGTTGCATTATTAGAGTGAGAGTGGGGGAAAGTTCTGAAAAGAGTTCTCAACCTCTCCCAGAAAGAAAAAGTGTCTGCAGTTTCCCAAACATGAGTCTTTGAGGGAGGAACTTTTGGTACTGAAATCATTTCAATTCATCAGAAGAAAACTTGGAAGAATCATACCGCCATCACTGCTCTGAGAAATGCAATGGATTCAAATGTTCTGTTGTACCTCATCCCTCTTTGGAGTTCAAAATACATTTAACCATAATCTCATTTACAGAGAAAGGCTTCAGTATAGAGCTTCATTTCTAACACGTTTAAGTTCAGAAATGGCCACATAAGTGATAGAACATTACACAGAGCTCTGACTGCATGAGTGACTATGAATAGGCAACACGGCTTCAAGGTTGGAATTCAAATGTAAGTACTTATGGACAATGTCCATCTTTCAGATATTTTGCGTCTTGGCCTCCAAATGACACAAAAGGCAGCGGGAGTGTTCTCTATCAGCAAACAGAGCAAAAATGAAAATCAGCTTTGGCAGAGAACAAGTTCTTATAAAGTCTCAGTGTGTTTCACCAACATGTCAGTTCCTCTTGTTCAGATCAGATGTTAGCACTGAAACGCTCCCCAGACTCATATGGTTTCACCGTATGCCCAAATAACAGATGACATCCCAGGTTTGGATGCATGAGACTGAAACAGGGTCTTGAAATAGAGAAGCAAAGCTCACACTCAAAAGGAAGAAAGTTTTATTTTATCTTTTAAAGGCAGCATGTAAGTGACCATCTTTGCAGTATTTAATACATTTTACTTCAGAGCTCATGCAAGAGAGAAACTGCTCTTGCATTTGCACCATGCATAGCATCTAGCCCATTTGTCATGTTTAGTAACAACATCTGCATTTGAAAACTGCTTTGGGAAATCCAAACAGCACACCAAACCAATTATACAATAAGACAATTGGTATATAATCGTATTATTAGCTGTATGCATAAAGGCCAGTGCCCCAAATCATCTCATTCCTGCTGCTCCTACTCACACAGCCAGCTGTATAAGCAGAGTCAGTAGCAAAGGGTTGAAAAAGGTCACGCAGCAGAAAGGCAGAGTAGCAAGCAGCTGTAGCAGGTAGAACAACGCAGATTAGATAGGACAAGAAAATGCTGGTATGTAACACAATTGTTTGCTGCAACTGCTTCTGACTGTAACAATTTCCACATACAGGAGAACCAGATTCGTTTCTCCCACTTTAAAGTAGCTTTTGCAGTCCCGTTTTTCCATGTAACAAAGGTTCAGCACAGCTACTTCTCAATTTGATGCATGCTGTGTCAAGGCTGTTTTAAATTTTTTTTTTCATTTTTTCAACTCAAATTGCATTTGCCAAGTTTTCATTTGCTAAGCTTAGCAGCAGCCACAAAGTACACTGGGCTTCAGGTAGACTTCTGTATTTTTCACTCATACAGTAAATGTAAAACTGTACAGCACAGATCCAACTTTTAAAGTTCACATCATGCTTTTAAATGAAAACAAACTCTTTGTTCCTTAGTGTCTTTATTAAAAAATCCAGTCTCATCAGCATGCACGTGTACAGGTTAAACTTGGCTTAGCATTTACTGTTGCTCATGTCAGAAGTTATGCCATTGAGAATTCACATGAATTCTAAGCTGTAAAGCAGGGCAGAACATGGAAGTCTGGGAAAAATGCCTTCTTACTTCAGACAAAAAATTAACAACTTACAGTTAAATTATATTTGCAGATACACAAATAGATCAAATGCTACATGCAATAGAAGCACATCCGTTAAAGTATGCAGTTAGGCAAATCACAGTCAGATTTGGTCTGATATTTGCCTACCCATCTGCTATTTTGACCCTAGTAGAGCACCACCTACGAGTCCTGCTAAAGCATACAAACAAATAAATTAAGTTTTACAGAGAGTACCGGGAATCACCAAGAAGAAATTTACACAATCACATTAATTTAGACCTGTGCAAAAACTGTTCTCTTTCAGAGTTTCTACAAATGTAATAGACTGAAGTATATATTAAACTACCAACCATTTCGTAAGTTGGATTCAAGAATATCTGTAAAACTCATTTTTTGTGGAAAAAACAAAAAACAAAAAAACTCAAAAAAAAGGATACATTCAAAAAAAAGAAAAAGAAAGAGAAAAGAAGGGTTAGGGAAAAAGGATGTTGAGATTCCTTTACCCTCATCCTTTTTCTGCCTAAACATTCCATTTCTAATGAGATGGCACATACTTCTCTGGTTTTATCCAGACTAAAAACACCCCTGTGAAACATGAGCATGTGTTCAGCTCTGCAACAAAAGGACAACCGTCCTTTCCCTTGTTTGCACAAACGATTATTTGGCTATACAAATTCCCAGCTCACAGCAGCACACTGAATGGACTTTCTAGCTCAGAAGCGCTGCGAGTCCGTAGAGGCTCCTGGGCTCTCATTTTCCACTTCAGTTTTGCCAATAATGGGATGAACACAACATCCTTGACAAAGTTTAGGAGCTAACAGCACTGCTCAGAAGAACAACAAACAATCACCAGATTCACCATCCAAGACTTCTGTTAAGCAAGCTACATTCATGTTTTACTCTAAAACTAGACAACATGAACCCCATTTTACACATGAATTATCAAATTCGGTTTCTCAAATTATTTCCTTTGTTAAAAAGGTTCATTTACCCTTAATGTAGCCTTTTTCACGGACAGCTTGTAATGTAGGTCGTCGTGTGAGAAACTTCTTGAGCTTTGTTTTGGTCTTTTTCTGATCCGTGGCATCTATATTGCTAGGTACTTTCACCGCTGGAAATAAACACACATTTAGCATGAATATCCACAAAAACAACTCTTGTTTGTTTTATTTCTTTCTTTTTTTAACAGTGGTTCCTTGGAAGAGAAATTCGACAACAAATACAGAGCACAAAAATAAAAAGAAGTTAAACTATTCCAATTCACGCTGCATTCACATTATCCTTTTTGGATTTATTTTTAATTGCAGATAGCATCCATTTTTCAAACTGCCAAGAGACAACCCTGTCACCAGGTGCTGTCTGTGAAAATAACTAAACAGTAACTATAAATAAAACTAGAAATGAGCCAATCTAGGGTTAGCAACTTAGTGAAGCTCAAGTACAAGTTAACGGCAAAAATATTTACAGATACTGCTCCATGGACAGAAAAGTACAACTATCCAAATCAGTATTGATCAAGGACAAAGAGATTCCTATTCAAAATAATCTATGTCAGAGAAAATATGCAACTACTTCTACACAACTGAGAACAGACTATTTCTCTACTGCCTGTTTTCTCCTACATTTTAAGTATGATTAAGAAAACACAGATATAAGTAACCAGCACCAAGATGGAAAATGTCCTCTTGAATTCTTTGCTGTTTACACAAGTGAAGATGAGGTAATTACTTTTTTTTTTTTTTTTTTTTTTTTTTTTTTTTTTTTTTTTTTTTTTTGCATGCCTGAAATCAGTTATTGGAAAGTTTTCTACTCACAACGAAGTTTCTTGGAGTCTTTATTCTCCTTCTCTTTTTCTTTGTCTTGCTTTTCCAACCCAGGAGAATCTGGTACTTCATCTTCTAATGCTTCATCAGATTCTACTACCTGTTAGATTTAAGAAGATAGAGGTAAGTTTACCAATTCATAGAATACACCAAGAAATGCATTTCACACAGACTGCTCTACAATATACTTTCACTTAATTCTTTCCTCGATTCTAGATGCCAAAATTATTTTCAGAGATGATACCATTTCTGATGGCAGTAACCTGGAGAAGCATTTGGTCATAAGACCCAATACAGACAAAAACTTCATTACACCAACTTTTTTTTTCTTCCTCCCGAATTCAGTAGGCAAACATCAGCTACTTCATTCACATGATCTGCAACAGAAGCACCTGGCTGATAAAGTCAAAACCAATTTCTAGAACATTTATCCTGTTTCTAATCTTTCTAGTTTAAGTTTCCTGTGATAGAAACAGGCTGCCAGTTGGAGAATTTGACCTCTCTCAAAATATATACTGAATTCGATCCTACGGAATAACCATACCAAGGTGCAAAAGCCTTCTTCTGTGGGTTAATGTTCTTTCAGCATATTTGCAAAAAGAATAAGAAATCCACAGTTAAATGGAAATGCAAATCATGTTGTTGTGTGATGGCAGATGCTGAAGTCTAAGAAATTGTCTGCTGCCTCACACCTATTCTGCATTCCATCAGGGAATAAGAAGAAAGCTTCCTTTGGTCTCAATGCATAACATAATTCATTTGCACTTCAACTTGCATGGCAGACGCGGGTTTTCAACAACACACATTCCTTACTGGTTTTCAAAAGCTTCAGATAGACTTTTTACCATGTCAGCAGTCAGTATATTCAACCGTTCAATTAATGTCCCTGCCAAGGATCCCACTGCCACTGACATCATTTGAACAGGATTCTCTTCCTCAAAGCTTTGCAGGATTGTTACATTTCAGATCTCCTAGATTTGAATATCACCTAGAATTTAGGTTTGTAACATGGACCAAGTCTCATCCAACAACTTCAAAATCTGTTTGTGTAAAAATAGAGCAGATATCCTTCACAGATAGTCCTTCTATACAACATACTGACATAACAGCTTCCTGAGGGAGGAGAGGGACATGAATCTAAGCTGCAGCCTTCTTTTGGGCTTCACACCTGAGCAGGCCTCAGCCATCACAGGAAACACATTCACTACTACCATTACAACGGAGGGTTGTTTTTTTCTTTTTCAATTTTACATTTGCTTTAGATCTGGTAGATTTTTGTACCCAAAACTTTCAGTGTTTCAAATTATCAGGTGGTCTAAATAAGGTCTATTTTTCCCTGTGCAGTCTTAGGTCTCTTGGCTTTTGATTTACACTTTAATTTAGTCTGAAGGAAATAGCAATACCAGATGCTAAGGTAAGCATTCTTTTGTTGGTCGCCCTCCCTTTCACTCCCTCCTGTCAAAGCCCTTCAGCGCACTGAGACAGAACAAGTATTTGAGAGAAAAAAAGCAGCTCATTTCTGAGGAGATCAGTCCACACCTCACAGTTCTTAATGCAGTGGATCATCCCTCCTCCCTTGGCACAGTTTCATTTCATATCACTGGGAATCATCATATCCCCAGCCCATTCCCAAGAAAATGATGAAATGAGGATGTATACAAGCTACTTGGAGTAATTACATAAGTACTTCTGCTGAAAAGTACTACCTTGAAATCAGAGCCTTTGTGATTTAAATACATACCTGATTGTTGATGGTGTAGTTAAGGACTTTATACCATTCATTAATGAAGCTGTCATTATCAGACTGAATTAAGAGCTCAGTTCCCTGGCGGGTTTTTAGCTTTAAAGAAACAAAAACAGAAATCACCAGAATTGAGAAACATACTAAAACTCCAAAATCAAATTAAATCAGGTTAAACTTCTCTCTGGCACAACATTCAGATGATAAATAACTACTCTAAAATCAGTAAAAGCACAAAGTAAGTCATATTGAAAATATCGCCTACAAACATATTAAGAATGTACATTTCTTACAGTAATGCAAAAAACTGAACTACATTTAGAGATAATTTCTGAAGTTGCTCGAATGCCTGAAGTTTTGCACTTCAGTAAAATAATTTACCTCAATAACATTCTTTTTGCTGGATTTGTCCTTTGAAGCCCAGTCAATCAATGCCCCTTTGAGATCCACTGTAAATTCTGGCTTGGACTGATTGACACCAAACTTCTGGAAAAAAAAAAGGAACAATGATGAACTTCAAAAAATAAAAATAAAAATAAAAATAAAAATAAAAATAAAGAAAACTTCCAAGATACATAGACTTGCAATCCCTAAGTGTAACACGCCATCACTTGCTTCACAGCCTACACAATATGAAGCAATCACAGTATCCTGCCGCAAATATGCTAATGTAATACCAAGAAAACTGAAACAAACCAAAAGCACCAAAAGCTCTTTATTCATGCTTATTACGAACTGCTCAGCCTAAAGACTTTAAAATTCCAGTCTTTTAAATGCTGATCAGATTTCAGACTTGTTCCTTTTGAAAGTGTTAGAAGTCTCTACAGAATTTGATCATAGCTTCATTCTTGTTGAAAGTCTCAAGCACCTTCAGTTTTACATTCTCAGAAAAGATTTTCTTTTTAAATGTTCCCAGTGATGCCTTCCACACTAAATCTATGCAGTATTTTCCTTTAGCTGTCCTTCAGTATGTTTCCTTTAGCATACCCTAGTAAGTAAACAGAAATCAAACTCACTGTTTAGCTTCTAAAAAAACAAGTAACCAAAGTGATAATGAAGCATTTAACCTATAATCAACCCTTCAATCAATCTGGAGGAACACAGCATGAGTAAGAGCTATTTCTACTTCCTACTTTTACTGTTATGCTGGGTATAACAAAGCACTTCTACCGGGGTCACAGTCTACATCCCATAGCTTTAAAATATAATTTCTCAAGGAAGACAATTTGCAAACAAATAGCTCTAACCGTTAGTAAATTTTGTTTGTTTGTTTTTAATGTACAGAGAAAGCACTAAGCCAATTGGCTGCAGAACTGATGTACATCTGGGGACAGTGCAGCATCCAATCCATCACTAGGGTTCTTTTCTAGTTATTAAACAATAATAATTTAAATATATATATATCGTGCTCATGTGACAACTCAGTCTGACCCAAGCCTCAGGACAGCCTCCTTGCTGCAAACATCATCATAAGGCTTCCAGTCTGTACCACAACAACCACACCTGAGGTGAGAAAACACAGTTCAGGAAACAGAACTAATCTGCTGCTTCTGATTAAATTCACAGCAAGGATGTTAATTAATGCTAACTGTGTTTTAGAAAGGCTGTTTACAGCTAGAAAATCTTCCTGCCTGAAGTGCAATTAAACAATGATCAGAATGAGACAACCTAACCTGTGAAATATCATAATGAAAGAATACTTCCAGTGTACACAATGCCAACTAACATCTGAAAAAAAAAAAAAAAAAAAAAAAAAAAAAACCTCCTGCTTTCTATCTTTATTCTCAGATTTGCCATCTAAGGATGTTTCTTAATAGCTTTTGGTAGAGGCCCAATTCAGAAATGGAGTTCACAACAACCTTGGTGCATGTCAGAAAACACTTCTTTTTTGCCACTGGGAAGAGCATGAGAGTAGAGCTGAAGACCTCTGCAAGATGAGGGATCTGTTACCAATGCCTTCCCCACGATGCTGAGCAGCAAAGTAGATGACCTGCAGCACATCAGTTAACAACAGCCACTGCTGTTTAGACCACAAGGAGTGGCTCCCTGCTGCCCTCTGGTATGCCCCCATTTGCAGAACTCCAGGTGGCAGCTCCTGCTGCTACCTCAAACAACACTGTACTTTATCCATTTATTTTATTTTATTCAGCCTGACAACCTTCATCATGTCTGAGAAACACAGGACAGTCCCCCCCCAAAAAGAAGAAAAAGAGCCAGATATTGCTAATACTGGGGGGGAACAGCAAAGCAAGCACTCTAAGTCTCTCCGCAAGGCACCTCTGATAAACCAACATATCACAGACTTGTTACAAACTTAGAATTTCCTTAAAGAAATAAGTAACCTTCAGCCTCTCCTACGAGCTTCCCTGCCTCAGTTCTTTTCTCTTCCTGCCTGTGGGGAGGTGAGAGGCCAGCCACGATTTTCCTCCTTAGAAGCTTCCAGGAGAATATCCTGTGCAAGGCTGCCGAGATGCTCAGCTTACAAGGGTTAGCTAGAGGCAACTGAATCCTCCTTTTCTTGAGGGCAATACTAAGAAAAGTTGTCCTTTTAGCATCTGCTTCCGCCTAGACAAAGTCTGCTTCCTAAAAACAGAGCACATTGCTCGGCCAGCGCTGGCCAAGGTACATTCAGCCCTTACTCCCAATTCTGTCTGCAGTTCTCTTTTCCACTGTCAGGGAAGTTGCAGAGAGCAGAAATGAAAGAGGAAGAGGGAAGAGGTCTAGAACATGGTGCTGAGAAATGCTTTAACATAATAAGTTGTCCTAGAGTCTCTTCGGACAGATTTTTCTAGGAAAAAGTAGTCATGGGATGTGCGTACACATTTTCAAGGCATTTTGCAATTCTCCCTTTTTGGAAAGTGTAACAACTGTTGTTTTTTTTTCCATTCAGACACAGATGCTGAGTTGGATGAGGACTGACTGCCTTGAAGACATCAGAATCGCTTTTCCCTGTTTTCAGGAGTTGTTTCCACATCATGGGAGCCCATGTAGGACAAACTGCACAGTCTGTAGTGGGATATATTTCAGGGTTTGTTTTGGAAACTGAACTGGCCATAATGTATAGGAAAGCACTGGGAAACACAAATGACATCTGCCCATCTAATAATTCTGTTCTCAATCAGTTTCATAGAACATTCTAATTCCATGCCTTCTAAAGAAAACAGTACCAAGACACAGTACCAAGATGCTTCCTTGGGACTGGTAACAGAACTTCAGAACTTACAGCTTGGACAAGAAAAAGAAAAACATGAAGACTATTTTTTACCACAGCAGAATTACAGAGCTTTTCTGAAATCTACCTAGGAGTATTTACATTTCAAACACTTCTCATTATTATCAGCTGAGCCCTGTATACTCAGCTGTGCAATACTGATGAGCTATGGCAATGTACACACAGCGCTCTTGTACACTGCAAGGAGTGGTATGACACAGTAAACAGAGCTTGCCCACATGAACTGTGAAGAGCACTTATTTCCTTGATCTTTCAGTGGGAAGTTTACTCACTTCTGGTTTACCACCAGCACACCCAACAGTGAGGAAATGCAGCTATTACATAAGGTTGACAAACAAATCCTTTAAGCAATTACTATTTGCTGTGGTTGTTTTTCTTTTTGAAGCCCCATCACTAATATCCGTCAGTAGCTCTTACTTCTTATTCACAAGAGAGAAAAGCTTTCAACACACTGAAAAGATCTGAAAGAGAGATGAGTGAAATCCACTATTTTCCTTATAGAAAATAGCAATTTAAAGAATATAACTGCACAAAAATTATGTGCCTTCCACACACACAGGTTCATTGGACAGAAACAGAAAAAGCTGCATCATTTTTAGCACAAGCTTAATTGAAAAACGCCTAAAGTTACTGCCTCCTTACCAATAATAATAATAATAATAGAGCCATGGTAAGCAAAAAGGTCTAACATCTCCAAGAATCTTAACTGAATCCAAAACATTTAGCACTCTCTGCACTCTGCAGGGAACACAGGAGAGATAGCAACATACAGTGAGTGCCATGTTATAGTCCTCAAAAAGCCAAGGAAGTGATATATTGCTTTGAATGTTATATTATATACACTATGATTCAGATAGGTTTGCTTCTCTTCCTTTTTTGTCTGTTGCAGCTGCTGATGTGAGGTCTTCATTTCTGGCATGATTTATTTAACTTTTTCCTTCTCTGGTATTTGTAGAGCACATATACTGTTTATGCGCACTGTTGCCTTCTATACTGTCTCCATATGAAACAATATTATTTCTTTTCTTTACTGTAAAAGCTTTAGTTGGATTCTGGTTAAATTATTAATCAGCACTAAGACATTAAAAACTGCTTAAATAGCCAGTCAAGCCTGTTTCTTTCTTCTAACAAGAGTCTTGACTAATTTCTTCTCTCCCACCATGAAACTACCACATTAGCTACCAACATTTTATTGGTTTTCAATAAAGAGCATGTCCCAGCTTGGCAGCTACACTTCAAAATATGACTAATACAGATGCTCAGATTACACATAAGGAGTCCTACAGCTTTCTGTCAGCTTTCTGTATGTAGTATATAGACAGAACACCACTGAGCTCTTTTTTTTTTTTTTTTTTAATGCATAACATTTACATTTTCATTTCAGGTATAGCCGAAATTAACCCATATCATGTACATCATTGTATCAAAGGCACCACAGGAGCCTTTAAAACAGTCTATTAGTTCTGTTAAAAAAAATTAGTCACAGTGCTTGTTAAAAAGAAAACAAAACATGACCGTATCGTGCTGTTTATTAGTTAAGCCACCAGTGGTTCAAACATTAGGCAAATTTGGGATTATAATTCTGGTGCTGATGAACCAGATGATCTTTGAACTTTGTTCCATTGAAACAACTACAGCATTACTGAAATATACTTTTGTTAATTTGTATCTTAAAAAAAAAAAAAAAAGAAAAAACTTTGAAAAATAGCAAACAGGATACATAAGGTGTTATTTGAAGTGAGAGAACTTAACAAACCTTGGGAAAGTTTAAATTTACTGTCAAGATTAGAGGCAAATAGCCTTACAGTGACAAGAGGCATGCAACAAGAACACATACACTGATAGCTGAAACTTGGGCAGAGTTTACATAGGTGACAGCAGGTCGACGACTGAGAGCATTTTTCCAAGAAGAAAGCAGCGAGAGCAAGAGCTCAGGGATTGAGCCCCCCTGGCAAAACGACTTGATGAGAAAAAGGAAGAAAAGTGATGAAGTCACAAAACAGTGCACAAAAAATGATATGGTTACATCAATTACTAGGCTGCGGCTAAACAAACATCCTTCTGTTAAGATGAAGAGGTGAAGAGGAAACGTTATTCTTCTCTCATGTCACATAGACTTGACTTTACTCAATTATAACACTGATAAAGATCAAAGCTTCTGACAAATGACGTGGAATTTTTAATATCCCCCCCCAAAATCTTGTGCGCAAAGATAAAAAAAAGCACGTGTTAAGTAAAGCCAAATGCAAACCTGCACACAGCTGATGTTCTCAACTTAATTATAAGAACAAATACCAAGAAATTAAAGTTGTGTGTATTGTCAGGTATTTAAGTTCCACACAGAAATAATCTCTTACTATATATAGTGACCACAATACTTTTGCTGCACTTAAGTTACCAAAAGAATTGGAAGCTTTTTTTTTTCTTCCACTAAATGACCATTTGAAAGGTGTAACACAGCTAACACTGCTCTCCCCAACCAAGCAGAATTATGTGACTTTTCTTTTTGTTTTTTTAACAGATCACAGTCTGGTATGCATCTATTTATAACTGTATCATACAACAATCAGGAACAGTGACATAATGAACACAGTTAAAATTAATGTGCTGAGCTTTTATTTTGTTTTTTTTCCCGTCAATTGTTAAATTGGAGTATTAAAAAGCTTTTAGAATTAAAAAATAATAGTATTCTTTGTTCACAGAGGCCAAATATCAAACCTCATCCCTGAACGGCTGCGAATTTTCCAGTTCATGAAGTAGGATGATGAAAATGAACTTGACTGGACAGGGACTGAAGGGCATGAAGGAAGACAGGAAAGCAAGTTTTAAAGCTTTCCAAATCCTAGCACTTCCTGCGTTGGAACTCACCTTTTAAGATTCTCCGATATCTCTTCAACATGTTTTGTTACTGATGGTAATGTATGAAAAAGTAGTTTATACGCTTATTTTTTATCATTTCTCTCAAATAATAATTCTCACTTGAATAATACTAACTATATTTACCCAGTATTCAACATTTACAGGTGGGAAAGTCAGTACATTTCAGGTGTACGTGTTTCTGTTCATTTTTCTGTGCTTGACCCTCTGATGTACATCATACCCCCTCTCTCCCCCCACACTGAGTACGGGCAGATCTCCTTAGGTTACAAAATCCACTTTCTACAACAAACAATGCAGTCCACCTTATCTCATGCTTCTAATTCTTATTCTTTTTTCCTTCCCTACTATTTTCCATCTGTTTGACCACCTTGTCCAACTTCATCATTTCCATTCTCTGCTATCCCCAGTGCAAGTTTACCCACTTTCCTGCGACCATCCCTACTACAGCAACAAAATGGCAGAACAAAACTAAATCAGAGCTTTGAAAAAGAATGGTCAATATCAATTCGCTGCCCAAAAAGAACTGCAGCAGCAGAAAGTAAGTCAAGTAGAAAGACCAGCAATGTACAGCAGCGTAGCTTACATCAGTAAGATGAAATTTTGTTGGGTAAGATGCAATTTTATTGCTATCAGCGTGACAACATTCTGGAATAACCAACACCGTATCTGACCACTCCTAAGCTACTGTAGGAAATCTACTTTTACTTCTGATATCAGACTTCCAAAGTAAGTAAGTAAGCCATAGGTAATGAACCGTTTTTATTCAGATTCATGTAGGAATTTAGCAGGATTATAGCCAATTTAACTATAATGTTATTAAACTAGAAATTGTATCAAAATTGAAGAATCATTGTCATCGTCTTCAGTGTGAAATCTTTGTTTCAAAACAGATGCAAATATTTATCATGCATTATGTGGATATAAAACATAAGTTTCTAAGCCATCACTAAACAGTTAGACAACAATAAAATTTATTTATTTTTTAATTGTGCATATATATTGGTATTTAAGACCAGAAAACAACAGGGCTGTAATTTGTTGTGCTTTATGATATTAACACTTAAAAGAAGGCAAGGCCTTGTTCCAGAGCTTACCCAGCCAGTTCCACTTCCTTGGGTTTTAGTGAACAGCAGTGATGAACCTTGTAATACCGCCCAGGATGACATCCAATTCTTTCTGTAAATATTTGTAAACAAAACATAATAAATTGACTTTAAAAGCAGATATTAAAGCTGTCTATCACTGTTGCCCAGCTGACCTGCATGTTAATATACTTAACCATATATATAGTCATTAGTGCCATCAGTAAGTCTTAATTGCTTGCATATTTGCAGAAGTGAACATATGTTAATTGTCCCAGCCTGACTATCAAAATCTAAATCAAACAAACCTAATTAGTAGTGGGAGCAGTTCACCAGAAGGAATGCCATACAATTATAATTTCAAAAGGGCTAATCTGGAATGCTCAGCCTACTGTGTACTAAGGAGATTACGCCAAAGCACTGCATAATTCTGAAATTGACTGATCACATCTTACTGGGATGCAAGTGTCCCACTTTAATGCAATAAGCTCATTTGTGCCAGCAACAAAATATTTGTTACACATCCAAAAAAACAAAAAACAAACAAACAAAAAAAAACCAGAGAAGGAACAAATCAGTTCTTCAGCTGTCTGACAATTTTTGTGTTTGAATATCTGCCCTGAGGTTAAAAGTAAAATAAAACAGAAAGTTTTACAAGCTCTAACAATCCATTCCCACTGCCTAAACGTTAATTATTATTGAGCAGCTCTCAAAGTGACAGGAGGGTCACGTTGCATCCTTCTGATAAAGCAGGCCAATAATCCAGATCAATGATTCCAAACAGATTAGACCTAAGTGATGAGAGTATAGTGCACCAGCAGCAGCTTGTATGAGCCACCATCTACCTCTTCCTACCAGGTTCTTAGGAGCAGCTCTGGGGAACCAAGTTGGAGAACAAATCTGCTGCCCACATGCACTGGACTAGGTCAGAGTGTCTCTGGAAGATCAGCTCTGTGCTAACAATTTAATCCTTAAAAGATAATGCTTCATGCGTTAGAAATTTGGGAATGTTGATATGGACATATACAATACTAGACCTAAGAAAATAAAAAAATTAAAGGTAAAAAAAAGTAAACCTAAATTAAATATGAGGAAAAGCCATGTTTAGTACTATTTGGTACTGACTCTGCAAACACTCAAATTAGGTTAGACAGTATTAGCCCATTTTACATTAGGATTTATAAAGCAGGTACCTGCCTGTGAAACTAAGAAAGGAAACTAAAAATAAGGCCATTCACCACATGCAGGTAGATTAACACTGATATATATGAAATATCTTCCCAATAATATGTAAACATATTTCTAAAAGTTCAAGACCTACCGAACTTTCTTTCCATTTTCTGTTATTTTTGTCACATTCAATAGTCCGTACTTCTCTTGACCCTGCATGATGGAATAAGACAAATTAAAAAGAAAATTTGCTTTTATTGCCATGATATCAATCAATTCAATCCCCTCAAATAATCAGTATCTGGCAACAAGCCATCTCTGCCAGTGTTGTAATGTAAGAAATGGCTTTAAGTATATTTAAACATGCAGCAACAGTAAAACCAAGATTTTTCCTGGGAAAACATTGCAGTATACCAAGTGCCATTGAGAAGGTATAAGGTTTTCCTTCTTTAGGGCCTACGTTTTTTTAAAGAAAATCTTAACACTTTTGCGATACGATACAGTGGAAATTTTAAACAAGGATATATTGATTCCTATAACAGTAATTTTATGTTGGTGTCTTTTACTACAGAGGGACAAACAAACAGCCTGAATTCATTGACAGAATTCCTCCAACTCAAGTAAATGTATATTTTAAATAAATCATGCCTGAAATGCATAAGACTATTAATATAGTAATTTTCAAAACAGATCAGCAAAACATTCAGTGTCCTATTTTTTCCTAACCCCAAGTAAAAGATTAAATTTTTAATCTACTTAATTATGCACTGTCAATGAAAATCATTTATATTTGTATGCCACTGCATAAAATTGGAGATCAAGCAGTGAAAGGCAGAAAAAGAACAACACTGAACAAGAGGGCGTGTTTAAGTTACAAAGGGGTGAATATTTCTAGTTTCTGTGCAAGAATAAGAAAATAAGGCATGTTTAAAAACAAAAATAGTGCAGGATTAAAAGGGAATTGTCAATTTGTTCTATTCTCAAAATGAATGAACAAATTCTACCATCTCCAGTCACTCCAGCTTTGTCCCACCAGTTCCTGTGTTTTTCTTAATTCCTTTCTGTTACAGCTCTTAACAATTCCCAAATTAAGAAGTAATCCATTAGTTGGAATAATCAGCTAGGGAAAAGATCTAAATTAGCTTTATCACAACACAAATGTCCTCAGTTTTAGATCCAATGAGAATAGAAGATATTTAGAGGAGAATGTTAGAGAGAATATCTCAAATTAAAGCAGACCGCAGAATAATCACAGGACACGGTAAAGAACAGGGAAACGTGACTCTGACATCGTCTTTATCAGAGACACAGACCTGTATTTCATGAATCTTACGCGTTTTTATCTGCATGTTTCATGCAGTCCACATTAAACACTAGAGATGTGCTTTCAAAGATAGCATTTATCTGGTGATTCACATGTTGTTTTGGTCCATTAGTAATTACTTGTCTTAATCTAATATCTCTAGTGAGTCAGAGTGTTTCCCCGAGCCAGTGAAAATACACATTATTTTCCAAAAATAGGATTTCACTGACCGAGTAATCCATGATCTCTTCCTCAAATATTCTGTGGTATAAAAAAATGGCACATGGAACCAGGAGGAATGTTCCAAAACAGAACAACTTGGAAAGCATATCACCGTGTCTTACTCAACAGCAACACTAGAGGGTACTAATGAGAAAATTATGGTAATATTTAAGCGGGGGGAAGAGAAGTCTAAATAAAAACCCAAAAATGCAACTTTTTTTTTGGTAATATTAAGTTCCGGAGACAGCTAAAGAGAACAGACTTTTTTTCCCTATTGTTTAAAACCAGTAGCAAGTTCTGCTACAAAATCTAATATTTCGAGATCAAACAAATGTTCACATTTAAAACTTCAACTAAGGCAAAAAAACAAACAAAAACAAAACAAAAAAACCCCACAAATCTGCTTAGCATTCATAACAAGTGTTTAGCAAGTTGAAGTTTCCCTCCTGTTAGCTATTCTGTGAAAACAAAAAGACAAGGCTTGTTTATATAAGGCTCTGATGATTACTCCATCTTTTTAAGGAGATGAAAACACAAGTGAAAAATAGAGACATCACATCATACAAGCTACTAGTGAGTAATGATGATGATACTTTCTGTGCCCTCTGTTGTTTACTGCTGCTTGTAACCTTCCAGGTTGCTAGGCGGGAAGGCATGACTTGGAGGAGAAAGTCAATGCTACATAATCTGACACAATTAAGCTAAACATACTCACTGTGGAATAATCCACTCTCACAAAGCTGTTTTTAAATCAAACATCTTTCTTTTTTTCTTTTTTTTCCTTTTTTTTTTTTTTTTTTTTTTTTTTAAGCACAGTTGGATGCAATACATTCCCTTTATAGTGTCTTCAGTTTTATCCCATTATTATTCCTCAATAACAAGCAAGTCGACTGACAATTACCATCTAATGACAAATAGCACATTTCTACAACATGTATTTATTTAAACAGTTTCCATACTGACTGTGGCTTGATGCTTTGGTGAAGAAGGAGAGGACTCATTTTCAGGAAAACTGGCCTTAGAAGAACTTGACGATTCCTATGGAATTTAAACAATTGGTACAAGTTATTCTTTCTCACTTTTTTTATTTTTTCCAATTGAAAAATAAAACCATTTTTTACCCCCTAAAGGCACACTTTCCAACATCCCCCCTCTCACAAAAATAGGGTTTTTCGAGCATTCATGATATTCTGAAATACTTGCATTATAAACCTGCTTAACTAAACAGTGTTCTTACAATACTTACGGTCCAACAAAACCAGATTATTAAACATGTATCCATTTGGGGGGAAAAAAAAAAGTTAATACATTCTTTATCAGCTCAAAGCAAAGCTTTCACCCATTTAAGGAGCAGATTCATTTGTATGACTGCAATAACATTATGTATTACAAACATGCTACATGGCACCATATGAAAAACAAAATCTGAAGAACAGACTATGCTCCTGTGTGAACAATGAATTTAAGACCAGCACAATGAATTGTTACACATACAGAAAAGCATGTACCAGCTCTATTAACTTTTGTGAGTCATGACAGTTAATTTCCTTATCGCAAAGGACCAAAACTTTCTAGAGATTCACATTCTTCTTCTAAACCAGACATTAATGATGGATCAAAAGAAAACTGCCACATATCTGAAAACCAGAAAAAATGCTGGAACCAAAAAAAGTATGTGTGTTTCCCCTGAAGTACTGAAAATCTGGTAAAGAATTCAAATAGAAGAAAAACAGCATTTGCTCTCTCTTAGTTCCTGTGTGTTCCTCCCACTCCCCTTTTAATTCCCTTGATAGTTCTCCCAAATTCTGTGCTTCCATTTGAACTGAAGTGTTTGTTTTTTCCCCTGCACACCTGCATATTAAAATCCATTTAGTACATCTGCCTACAGAAGTGTCTCTTTGACTCTACCACTATCTCTTTGACTGATGTACTGAGAAACAATAGCATTCCTAAGGACAAAGTGTTCCACATTTTCAGATGTTCACAGGACAAAAAACACTGAAATTTGGGAAAACAATGGGAGAACATTAAAAAAAGTAGCTTCCCTTGGTGCCAGCTAAAAAGCTAATTTGGGGTTGATGAAACCACCCATCTAAAAGCCAGTTGCTATCTTTATACTTATTTCATTGCATAGTTCTCATATACTAAGCAGCTCTGGAAGAAGACAACCAGTACACATGGACATTAACTAACCCTTTATCACACGCTGCCTCTAAGCAGTACATGTAACAGCGTGTCTACCACTGGTAATAAAATGGGTGCTCTAAACAAATGAATGGTCTCTCTGTCCTTCCACAAAACACTCATGGTACATTTTTAATTGCACTTCAAATGAAGTTTCATACAGTCACCTTATCAGTAACAAACACCTGGTGCCTGAATATTCTAAATCTGTTAGAACTACAGTAACTTTAAGTCACTGACTTTACAGAAATGGTTTATGCACAATTTCTCTTGGTTACTACACTAGATATTTGTACAGTTGTACATTTGCTTCACCGGACTTAAGGTCTTGGTACTTGACTATTGGATCCTGAAGTAAACAGCTCCATTTTCATTACTACTACTGTGTTTTGTCCACTTGTCTTTGACATGTGCAATTACACACGCCCACTTACAGGTCATTCTCTGTACTCCCAAAAATACACTAATGTCATTTAATTTCTCCATGTATCTTTACAAATAGGAAGCTTGCAAGCCGGTTTGCTTGCATCTTATTCTCAGTAGTCTGTGCTAACACTTCAGTATTAAGATGCATTTCTGTTTCCATGAATCTTGGGTCTGACTGCTGTGAAGTTACAGAAGTCAGCAAGTCATTCATTACCCGTACAACACCAATTTCAGTTCCTCTCTGCTTACATCAGCATCATACACTGGCTGAATGGCACAGAAATCAGAAAGAGACAGGCAGAGGAAGAACAACGGAGAGGCTCTGTCCCCATGTTTGCTCAAACAGCATCTGTTAGTTGATAGTCCCAAACAGACTACCAAGAACATGCCACAAAGAATGCACAGAAAACAGCTTCTGTTATTACTGACTCAGCTCTGTTCTGACTAAGCTCCCAGCTCAGCTCTGGAGGCGAATCAAAACCAAGCACAACTGTGCTCTGCCCTTTAGCAACATTACAACCCTACTGTAATCAAGCACAACTTTTCCTCTTTGCGTATTACAAAGGAGATTAGCAGAACTGTCATTAAAGGGATTACCTCACTACATAACACAACTATTTGTATCTTTACTATTTTTAGTTTAGCAAGCACAAGTTTTATTTCAACTCTGTGAATACCGCAGCTACTCAACTGCCATGTTTAAAGCACATTCATGCTTAGTGTCTCCTACAACTAAAGTATTCAGTCATGAAATATCAGTATACCTTACATGGGAACCTTGCCCACATTCACAATTCTTGAATTTAAAACTTAACTACTTTCCACAGCCTGAATTGAGTTACAGGAAATTCCCAGTTATAAGTAAAATGACTGTAAAAATCAAACTCTGAATTAATGCTAGTTAAGATATCTCAAGGCTAACAAGAATAAGGCTACCACTGACAAAGAAACAACAGTAAAATTATCAAACAGTCCTTGGGTTCCCTGAATGTTATCAAACAGTGATACAACACAACATAAAAACAAGATTTCAGAAATTCATACAGGGCAGTTTCTTTTCAATACATCACAAATTGAAAACAGTTCATATTGTAGCATGCTGATTAACTTGCTCCTACCTTATCGTTGGTGTCCAACACAATTGTGCTGTGCCTCCATTTTGTTAAAACTATTGGTTCCTGTAGCCTCCTGTCCAGACTCCTACTCTTTATTATATCTCTTTGCTGCTGTGGTGAAGCATTATACTAAAGAAAAGAAAAATCAAACTATAAGTAGGATCTAATTCACACAAAAGAAGGGCTGCATCTTTACAGTACAAACTTTCTGATTCCTTAATCTTCAAAACCATCCTGTATACTGTAGTCCTCTCAACTGACAGATGTTTGATTTCCTGGACAAAAGCTTACTGCAACCAACTGCCATATCAAGAACTAGTACGGCACTAGGATAAACATATGATTTAAACATTCAAGTCTTTATATTGCACTGACAGTAAAAAACACCTGTCATGACGTAAGATGAGGATAACCCTGTTATTCTACAGTAAGCCATGCAGATTAAGAGTGTTTAACTGAATATAATTCTATTTGGCCTCAAGATTTCATATACTTAAGAGAGTAGATACTAAGAGGTGAGGACTTCTCAGAAAAGCTGCACCAACTACTGTTAAGGGAATTTGTTATTGTGCAACATATCTAAGAGCAGAAAACAAGTGTTTAGCAGGAAATTATTTTAAGACTTGGCAGAGCATTCAGAGAAAGGAAGACAAAAGATCTATGTTATGATAAACCCAACTCAACAGCATCCAGAGATGAACAGGTTGAGAAAAAACGAAGGCCAAGAGAAAGACCTTAAATTTCGATTCAGCTTTGCAGCACTCATATAAGTAGAAGAGCCATTTAAAATCATCACCAACTGAGCAGTATAAAGAACTATAAAAATATTTCAAGCGAAGTTTAACACTGAAAGTACAAACAAGAAAAGACTAAATAAGATTTGTTTGCTTTTTACAAAGTCAGTGACAATCTTATTCTTTCTATTCAGTGTTAGAAGTCTGAAACCTATTCACAGAAACAGAAAAATAGGTGTAATTGTAACAGATTAGAATTCACCAACTAAAATGTAGCACAGGAAAGCCAAATACTCATTTTACTGAAAAAAAGGCAAAAACTATCCTTGACACCACACTGAATTCTACAGTTTGCTACTGATTTACTACTATCAAGTCAGAGCCTGGGGTCTTCAAAGATGGTAACACATACTGACAAAATACAGCAAAATTAAAGTTCAATAACATAAATGCTAAATTCAAGGTAAATAACATAAATTTAGTGCCAAAATAACCAACACTACTACCACAGCGACAGAAATTGAGATAGAAGCTTTGTATCCTGAAAGGAATAGAGTTCATGCTCCAATAAGTCAAGAGATACTAAGAAGCATTTAAATTATTTCAACATGCATTGAAGTGTTAAAGTACTCCAAATTGAATAAACATTGTAACACAGAGAAGAAAATTCAGTACATCATGTACAAACAGAGGTGTGCTGGTCAGCACTGTCGAGATTCACATCTAAGAATGCACTGATCTCATACTGGTTTCAGCACATTTACATCCATAGAATCATAGAATCACAAGGTTGGAAAGGACCTACAAGATCATCTAGTCCAACCATCATCCTTTTACCATACCTACAGAAAACCACTAAACCAGATCTCCTAGCTCTCTATCCAGAAGCTTCTTGAACACTGCCAGGGATGGAGACACCACCACCTCCCTGGGCATACATCAAATGCTACCTTACAGTGCTGAGGTGGAAGTAACTTTCAGTTTGTTCCCATGTTAAATCAAAGATGAACCACCAATCATGCTGCAATAAATCTTAATGCCAGCTTACTTTCTTGTAATACAAGTATCCATTCAGACACTCCTACAAGTCAAATTGTGTCAGCAGTATAACCAATATGTAGCAAAATTGCCCACGTTACAACCAAAATCTAAGCAAGTTTCAGTGACACTATGCCTAAACAGCAGAAGGCTGACACAGACATCATTCCTCACAATAGTTCTAAAGCACTGAAATGAACAGTTCAAATGTTTTTGCTGTGAAGCAAACCATTTATTTAATACACACACATATATATACATATACTTCTGTGACACTAATGAATATTATTTATGGAAACCTTTCAAGCTGAGTATTTTGAAGAACTCAAGTTATAACCACAGTCCAAGACAGACTTTGAAGTATGTTGAATTTAAGTCTATCTTAAGAGCTACAATATAGTCACAGCCTATTTACAGGTGATCTACTTTTAAGAAGTGCCTTTGATACCATCACAAA
The DNA here is from genome assembly GCF_039878825.1 of Excalfactoria chinensis. Lineage (NCBI taxonomy): Eukaryota > Metazoa > Chordata > Aves > Galliformes > Phasianidae > Excalfactoria > Excalfactoria chinensis. The sequence goes on from NC_092826.1 coordinate 128,295,832, forward strand.
CCATTGGGAGTCTGTTTACCTAGCAGGTAACTCCATCCCAAAGAAAAAAAGGGCCTGTAAGGCAAGGCTGACACTCCAGTTTTACAAAACATACTGCACAAGAAAGCAACAGTAAATAGAGCTAACAAAGTACTGATAATGTTACAGGAATGCTGTGCCGCACGTCTTAGCAGCTTCAGTACTTTGTGCTGGTGATACAACCGGTGTTAATAAACTGACAAGTCTTTAAAAAGAACATTTGACATCTTTCTCCCATTTTCTCACAACACAGGTGTCAAATAAACCATTGTTACTCAGGTGTTCATGGTATATTTTCCTCTCTGTGAACAGCAGAATAAACTGCTAGAAGAAAGAAGTGAAAGCTAAGTATTTCTGGGCTTAAGATGAGCTTCTATTTCTAAAATAAAGGGAGTGATTCGTGATTTCCAAAAAGAATTACAGGGAGACACAGGTACTGCTTTGGACTCTGGATTCTCCAGGTGAACTACAATGGATAGATGCCACTAGTTAGAGAGAAGCAGCTAGGGTGCCAGTGATGCAGTCAGATTCCTCCTTCACATCTTCAGTGTCATCTTGAAGACTAAGGTTAGGTTGAGGGCCATACAGAAATAATCCTATGACACCCCATGCCTTAGCATCACACCTTAACAAGATGCTATCATTTTCTTAATTCTGAAACTTTTAATAATGCAGCAGAGGATTCCAAATATGCAAACTACTGCTCCTTGAAAAATGTCCCCAGAACTCCAGCTTGTCCCACTAAGTTACCCCCTCTCTAACACTCCCAGTTTGCTCCTCATTTCACTGCCAGTTCCTCTTATCAGCAAGTGAGGACATCAGCAAACTGTTCATATTTCTACTGCATACGCCATGTAACCCTGACTTCTTGTTACACCAGCTCTTGGTACAGGGTGAGGACACTGCCGATTTAGGTAACACAGGGTTATTTTTTCATTGCTGAAGTCATTCAGTGCTGTCTCTAGCTACTCGAATGCTTTCTTTGCATCACTGTAAATTTTTCTAACCCTCTCAGCTGGCTGAATAATATATATTTAACTTTAAACTGATAACGCGGCATGGCTCAAGGCTCTGTCCTAGCCTAATTTTGGCTGAAACAAATGCAACACCTCCGAGCTATTTGTAGCAGTTGTCCTCATTCTTAGGGAGATGACACAGATCTGTCAGCTTCAAGACAGAGAACAAAGATTCCTCTTTGTTTGCACTAATAACAGACAAGGAATTGGGCGGATAAAGGGAGAAGAGGGTGGGAAGCAGCTGACAGTGAAACTCGGTAAAGACCCAATGTTAAAAGCAGGTCAGAGATTAAAATGGGATATTCTGATATCTCATTATCCTTTAGCACTTTATTAACACCACCATATTATTTGCAGTCTTCCCAATAAATAGTCTGAAATTGATTTTTTCTTTGAACAAAGCTTCAAAAAGAAATAAAAAAAAAAGAGGGGGGGTGGGTTTCCAATTCCAATGCTGCAACTGTGCTTGGCTTTGAAGAAACTTTTCAGCTCTGTGACTGAGCTAACATCAATGCAAATGTTTTGCTATTTCTTATGAACTAAATAAAATGCTTTTCTTACTTTACAGAAATAGAAATAAAGCATTTCTTAGCTGCCTTTCAAGGACCTCACCCTGCCCCTTCCTTCCTCTCCCTGAAGGCTCCTCATGCTCCATCTGTACAGCAGCAGTTTGAAGCACTGGCTGCACTGAAGGAACAATGGCTGTGCAGGACAGAAGACAGCTCCACTTGGAGCTGAAGCGGTTGAAAACCCCACTGGACCCACTCTACTGAGTTGACTGCCCTGGAAGCTCTTTGCTTCACCTTCTACCCTGCTGTGCTGTTTATTTTTTTGATATGTTTATTTAAATAATCAGCAAGAACAGGCAACTGAATGTAGCAGAATCCACAGGAGGAAAGACAGAGTCTTCTGGAAGATGTATTAAAAGTTCTGAGTCAAGACTAGTATCCAATTCAAATAATTATTCAGCTGTCAGTGAATCCAGGGCAGAAGACAGGAAAGGTCTGGGGTATGCATCAGCTGAGTGTGGCAGGGGAAGGACAGTCCCTTCTCCATTAGGGAAGGGTGGTGGGCATGGAACAGGCTGACAAGGGCTGTGCGCACGGCCCTCTGTGCTGGTGTTCAAGGAGTGTTTGGACACTGCTCACAGACAATGGGTTTGATTTGTAGGTAACTTTAACGTAGTATGGAGCCAGGAGTTGGATCTGATGATCCTTGCTGGGTCCCTTCCAACTCATGCTACTCTATGGTCCTGTGTTCTTCTGCTCCACTACAAGAAGTTGGGTCACACTCATCATGAGCATTAATAGAATTTTTCCGCAGTTGTCAAAGCCACTCCATCCAGATGTTATTTTAGCCAGAGGCATTCAGCTATTCCTAGATGTTACATAAATGTGTATGTGACTGGAGGGCTTTTTATAAGACTGTCTGAAGTAATTTGTATTGTAACTCACCCTCCTCCCCTAACACCATCAGATACTTGTTTTTATATACACATACAATACTGAAGTGCTACTCCAGAGCACATTCACATTTACAGCCAATGCTACAAAAGCAAAATTTTTAACCTTACAATACTATCCCAGTACTGTATCCTAAAGCCTCTTGGTTTTAGTTCTCATAATGTGCAGATTACCAAGAATAACCTAAAATAAAAAGCATTATCTTTTTTTCTTTCCTGGTTTAACATCACCACATGACCACACTATTCCATATATTTAATTTGCAATTAAATTTGGATGGCAACACGGGAACTAAATTATTTAAACAAGAGTGGCAGTGCTGAATTCTTTCTATGGTCCTTTCTCTATGCATTCATGAGAGTTTTCAACAGAGATCATTTTTCTTCAAAGCCATTCTGCAGTCTATGCCATGTTTCCAGTTCATTTGTCCCAAAGCACTTTTGGAACCCGCCTCAGCAAGCTTTTCGGGAGACTGAACTTCAATCATGCCTCAAGTACTCACATCTTTGTAGCGTTTTTACTGACTGTTCATCAAATACAGTTATACAGACTAGCTAAATATTTTGCTGAAATGTTTAATATATTACGCACCATTTAAAGCTGAAGGTAGGAATTTCTATCAATACATAGGACTGCAAATTGAGAACTAAATTGCTTATTTACTTCTGCTAATCATATATTTGCTGCCACTCAACATTTAGTACTTACAAAGATCACTCAGTAAGGAATTAATAATACACTCTACTCAGATAGCTCAAAAGAAATAATTTAAGGAAACTTCCTAACAGCAATGTTTGATTATTTTGGTATAAACAAGAGATCAGACCACATACTGTGAAAAACAGAGGCTAGCTTTCCATCTGTAGGTGGTAACTAGTAGGAGTGACCTCAGAGGCTTACACAGAACCACTAGAATATCATCCACAAACACACTAAACCTCTTCTCTGTGTATTTGTGTTTCTCACAAAACAGTTCTGGATTATCTTTGCAACTTCTTACAGTCAAATTAAAGCCAACTCAGTGTGTTACCTAGCTCAAAACCAACCTATTTTAGTAGAAAGCAACTTCTTCACTGTCAACTTTGTACAGGAGGCAAAGAACAAAGCACTGAAGAAATCATTGCCCTAAATTACTTCAAACTATAAACACCAACTATCAGTTTCCTCTGCTAAAGCCTGTTCTAGCAGATTTTCACGCTTCTACTTATTCAAACAGCCAATCAATGGCTAAGTAGCTTTTAAAACCAATAGTTACCAATTAATTATATACATTAGAGAATTTAATTACATTAGAGATATTTAATACATCAGATCAACACTGGAGAATTCATAAAGATAACTCAGCTCTTCTGTAACACAAATTCTTTAGCTGATCTACCAAAAGAGCCAAGTATTTAGCAACACACCTAACCTTAAAGACTTTTCCCCAAGCACTATCTATTAAGGTTGCTACTTTCTAAGTAGAAAGGACACTGGCTTTAGGGAAATAATAGCTGAGAAATATGCCCTTAGAAATACTTATGCATGAAATTTGGTGTATATTTATTATGATCAACTTAATATGAAAGACTGAACAAACATCCTAACAGCCAGAAAGACGCATACAAAAGCATTATTATGGCAAATGTTCTGAAAACCATAATTCAATATTATTAGGTACATCCTCTGACTACCTAAATCTGTCAACATCCTATAAAATTTTAGTTTTACTTCAATATGAAGTACCAGAAAACACTTCAGTTGAAACCCTTAAGTGTCAACCCCAAAGACACCATAAATTGCTGAAAATTCTGTTTTTCACTACTTTTGTGTATATAAGAAGAATCATCAAGTGTACAAACACATGGCAACAATAACGTGTTTTGGAGTATACTAAAATTAAAGTACAATTTTTCAGGAACATTCTGTAGTTTAGAAAATTTACCTTTTTTTCCCCTAAAAATGCTTTCTACTTCATTAAAAAACAAAAACAAAATCACAAATATTACTTTGCAGCCTTACATGAAAAGGTAGGTTCAGCAAAGACATAGCATCCTTTTTGATATTTGAATAGCTACATCATCTATTTTTAATGATGTCTGCCAGTGTGCTTTTCTTCTTCACAAACTGAAATTCTGCAAAAATGACAGAAATAATAATAAAATGAAGCACCTAAGTCCTCTTGTTGTGTGTAACTCCCACTAAAGGCCTCATAAAAAACCTCCTAGGGAGGATGGGAACAGTCCAAGACAAGTTGCCAAAGTTTCTTTTTCAGGTCACTCACCTTTGGTAACTCCCATTCTGATCGGGAGCCATCAGCACTGTAGTAGTATGGTCTACCTTGTTCATCTGCATGTTTTAACCACTGTAGAAAGAAGAGTGATGACAGGAAAAGTAGTTAGTGTGACAGTCATAACACAGCTAGACTTTGATAATTAGCATTTAAAGTGAATTTTTAATAAAGTTCCATCCACTTCAGCAGGGTCTACTCAGTAACCTCCATTAACTATGTTTAGTCAGTAGTGAGAACCTAACAGTTTTCAGCTTCCTGCATTCAGCTCACTACCACTTTTTTCCATCTGCAACTCCTCAGGAAAAACGCCTGCAGTAACACAGATACTGAATTCCTGATGACTCACATAATCTACCAAGAGATTGTGATAAACAGATGTTTTGAAGATTGCATATCTCATTCTTATCATCATTATGATGTCATTTTAAGGAGGTACAATCTTTACACCGGATCCCTGTAAGGATTTTATACATAAGATTACAAAATTTCAAGGAGCTCATCTAGCAACTGTAGATCATTTAAGAGATTACTACACAACTTTAACTCCATTTTCATAGCATCAACAGCAGCATGAGTTGTAGTGTAAGATGAGAATACAGATTCTGTAGCCTCTAACAGCAACTCCCAGAATTAAAGAGGTAAAACCATGATGACTACGACTAATGGTACAGAACAGACAGAATTGTAAAGAAAAAAATTCTACAGGACTTTTGCACAATCATATGCACACCTCAGGTCAAGTAGGTTTCACAAGATTACATACCAATAAGTTGTTTTCTATCAGTCCCAACGTAATTATTGTTTACTGTTTGCATATTTGCCAAAACAGAGCATGCACTATAGCTTACTAGCAGAAATGGATCTAAGAAGGACAAAAATGGAAACTGACATAAAACTCAATGATTTAAAAGCTTCCTTAAAAGAACTTGCATATGTTAAGTGGAGAGCAAGTGATGCTACAATAAACACTTCCTGAAAGTCAAAATCAAAACAACTTGAGTGGACAACTAGAAAAATGGACTGCTTTACAAATATAAACAAATATTGTCGTTTTTCCTGCATGGGAGAACATTCGAGGATATATCCAGAATCATGCTACGTTGTCGGTAGCAATTAGGTAATTAGAGCAGAACACGAATCTATTGATACAGCTCAAGATTAAGTACAAAGTTTGTCTACATCTGAAAGCAGTACTAAAAACTAAAATAAAGGATGAAACTGAGAAAGAAGAATTTTTCAGTTTGAAACCATCCCATCTGGGAGACACATGAAGACAAGAACAGCACTTAAAGGATAATAAGAAGAACATCACATTGGTATGAAGTTCATTCCTGAAGCATAACCAAGAGGATGGGAGGTGGGAGAAAAAACATACATGTGATAATGTGATATATTCATTTAAAATTATGCGACATCAATGAAAATAAGAAAACTTTCCCTGAATGGTGAAGTAGCATATGTGAGGGGAAAAAAAAAAAAAAGTTCCTTTGAGAAAGTTTCATGCATATTCAAAAACAAAACAAAAATGTAGATACCACTAAGGAATGCTATTCACTTCCAGAAATGAAACCTGCATTTCTATTAGGGAATTAGCTGAAGAGATTTAGAGCATGTGATGAGAAGAAGGAAAAAAGTACCTTTTCATTAGTATAGTCATTGGTATATAAGGTTTGACCATGTTCATCCAACTCTTCTGACCAACCCTTTGGAGGAGAACCATACTGACTATCTGACTGGCTGTAACAAGAACTGTGGTCGTTTTCTTCTGATGAAAGATGCTACAAGTAGTCAGAAACACACAAGGCAGTTTTGAGAATGAAAATGCTTTAAAATCTGAAAGATCAAAGATTATTTGACTAGAAAGAGAATAGTAATAAGTGCAGGAAGTTCACATTTTTATATCTTACAGGAGAAAATGTGCTCATAAATAAACAATAATTGCTAGGTAATTAAAAACAATTCAGAACACCATTTATACTTTTTCTTTACTAACCCAGATTCCAACTACACAAATTCAAGTAATGGCACACAACAGATTCAAATCTAAATAACACTCCCAATTTGTTGCCAATATAAGTTTTATTCCCACCAATTTGCACTACTGAATTAAGGTAGCTTTTGTTACCTCTACTGCCTTTGAACACCCAGAAGACATACTACACCTTGTTTTTCTGGCATCACCCCAGCTTTTATACTTCAATTCCCTCCTTCTTTTCCCAAATAGTACATGGAAATAGAATGATCATTCAGGATAACTTGAAACTTCAGCTGAATCTGTCTATGTGTATGATGCATTCTACAATGTTAGCAATTTCCAGTCTTTACCTTCCAGCATTGACACGTGTGACAATTCAAAAGCAAGACATTTTTACCTGCTGAAGTCACAGTGAACTGAATTGTAAGATTATCTTCTAAACTTAAGAGGGAATTATAACATGGAGAACAAGTTTGATGTGGGAAACAGAAGAAAGGTTTTCCACACACATCAAAACTTCTGGTAACTCACCATGTGCATGAGGGAAACTCCCTAAGCTGACACAAGTTGACTACTAAGCACAGCAAAATCCATAGATAACCTTTTGGACATTAATTAAGCAACACAAAAGTCCTCCACAGCCTGCAGAACATGAGGATTTAAACTACGCATTAAAAAAGCTCATCACTCACATATAACACACAAATCTGAACTGCTGAATTTTACCTACTGGGGCCAAAAGAAGTCTTCAGTCACATTTTTACAGTTGGACTTGAGACTAACAAGTTGAAAGTACTGCTACAGACCCCTCTTGAATAATTGTTTTATAACATAACTGTAGTGTGTACACATACTTAAGTTTACATTATATTTTAATGTTCAAATACCAATTAGAGAAATGTCAGTGACCTTAAGGTAGAAGACATCGGAAATTTGTGTTGTTTTTTTTTTAATAAGAATTATGGCTAAACAAGATGACCTTTCTTCCAAACAATGCCTGATGCTAAGGAAAGCAACAAACAAATTAAAACTAAATATTCTCTTAGGAGAAAAATAAAAACCGATCTGTCGCTCAGTAAGAATGACTTAACAAGACTGTCTGTAGCATGCCTATATCATAATAGTCCTGATGTTACAAGGCTTAGTTAATCCCACCAGCACACAACCTAGGAGTTTAACTTTGACTGATGAACTTAAATCAAATTCCAGAGGTGTTACAAAGTTTATCAAACCAAAGGCATTCTTTAATGCATAACAAAACGGTGAAGTTGCTTAAATGGGAATTAAAAATAACACTGGACAAACATATTTTGGTAAAGGTATTAAAGGTCATAAATGAAATGCTGAACACAAACAGTGGACTGTGAAACACTCACAATTAAAGAATTGAAAAGCAGAAAAAAAAGTGGTTTCATAGACAACAACTAATAGCATAGCCATAGAGAATGAATTATTTAAGAATCTTTTGCTATTTGTATTTTGTCAGCTACACAAGTTTATATTAATCACAGCACATATCATCCGCTGACCCTACAGAAAATGAAATTTTGATGGATAAGATTGTTTGATGGATAGAACTGGTAAAGTTAAAACAGACTGGCCTTCAAACATCATAAATAAGTGAACGAACTGAGCTATCTGATATAACAGTAAAAACAAAGCAGTGAAGAAGTCAAGCTTCTGAACATGCAACTACATGGTGAAGTGGTGGTACAGAGATAAAAGACAGGGGAATCATCTGCAGATGGGGGGGGGGGGGGGAGGGGACAGTTTTTGAAAGTAGTTCCATGAGAAGAAGGAACAGTGATGACATTAAGAAACCAGCTACACTTATTGCTAGGTGAGTTACTACTCAATAAATAAATAAATAAATAACAGCAGTCATCTTCATCACAGAAGAGCACTCCAGAAGAACAAAATCGTATCTAGCAAAAGAACGGCCAAGTGTGAAATAAACTGATAATTGTCAGAGACTGGCAAATTGAGTTTCATCAGTTTACTTGTTGCAGCTGCTAGCTGGTGGCGAGAAGGTAAAAAACTCTTTAAACACTTTCAAACACCACTGCTGCTCAGAAGGCCATTGCCAGTGGCAATGAGAGGGCTCCCTTTTCCTGTCTGTCCCGTTTCTGGCACTAATGGCCCAGAGGCAGACTTCCAATACAGGACTCCTAGCAATCTAACACCTCGGAGCAGTATATAATTAGATTTTAAAACTAAACTACATAATAGCTCATGAGAAAATCAACCTGAACCACACATATTTGAAAAAGGTATAGAAGAATGGAAGATTTCTTGACAAATGTTTGCTTTTTCCATCAAGCTTGACAATGATTAACCCCAGTATTGTTTGAATACAAGAGTACTATTTTAAGCATATTTAAACAGTAATATTCATCTTCCAATTATTCCTTTTCTTTATCTGAATCAAAGCAAACTGAAATAGACTAACACCACTTGTTTGGCTCTCCCTAGCAATCAGCTACACATAACATATTAGCAACTCAAATATTACCCTTAGCAGTCTTCTAACGTAATAACTTCTGTGGCAATGCCTAACAACAGAAAACAGCTTTAGAAGGTGAAGGATTTGCATCATGAGAAAAAAATAACCTTTGTAGCTAGAATATAACTAAGTCAAAAGTTCCTACAGCCTTCCCCAAGAATTTGCCATCAGGAGGCCCAAAGGCTTGATTAGATGCATCTTCCAGCACTGTAATTTATGTTCTATTCTCCTCTAGGACATCCAGTTATCATTCACAGAATTAAGAACATGATTTTTTCTCAAAGTTCACAATTCCCCCTAACAAGGCATTACTCTTTTAACTGCCTTTTCCCCTTGTTTACTCTACAGCTATCCAAGGCCCCACAGAGAAATCACTGACAAGTGTATAAATTCATTTCTCCTAAGCAAACAGTCAGATAAAATGAATGGAATTAAATGGAAGCCACAATCACATCAGTGTTTCTGATGCTGATGGAACGTGCTACAAAACTCATTAAGTCTAGTTTTAGATGCCAAACTCCCCTACGTAGACTTACTGCCACAGCATTAACGAAGCGTGAGCAAATAACTGCACGTCCCTTTCCTGTTTTACTGCATAATTAACTTCTATTGATAATTCCCCTCATATTTTATCTCCCTTCTCTGTTTCTAGAAAATGCCTCATTCCCTCTCCTTCCCCAACTCCAGAAATGTGCAGAACACACTGAAAAATAAAACATACACCACATCAGAAAAACTGCAATGGTTTTCTTACTCCATTGTCATTTAAAGTCCTGTTAGTTTCAAATTCTCCTTTATTTTCAGAAAGAACAATGCCTGTAACACCTGATGAGAGACTGCCAGGTACTTTCACAACTAGTACTCAGACTCATGAACCATCTTGTACACATTTCACGTACACATTTTCATATGCAAAATTGACTGAAGAGAAATTGTGGATGGTTACTACACCCCATGAATCCACATGACTGAAAACACAAATGAAGACAGTCCTTGATACCTCAAAATTGAGAGATATCAAGTTCCACAACAAAACAGTATTCATAAGCATTACAATCTCATTGTGATCTCAGAACGAACTACCTCATGATCTGCATGGCTCTGGGAATCCCCTTTATTAATGCTTGCATCTCGGGCCCAACGTGGAGGTTTCCAGGTTCGTTCCTGTGATCCTCTGTTGTAGTAATAACAGCGTCCTGTTGTATCTTTATGGGTTTCCCATTCCCCATTTATTTGGACTGGAGCACTTGTAGGTAGTGGTGGAAGTGCAGACTGAGATATTTTCAGTTCTTGTAAATTAGCATAAACTGGTGAATCAGGCCTCCCTTGGCTTGGTGGAGTAGTTGGCTATTGAGAGAAGAGATGTATTATTAAAGAGCAAATGAATTTTATAATGCTCCCTTACAAATCAGAATATAATACAAGAGTAAAATTAACCAACAAACTCCTCTTTTTTCATTAATTATAAAAGCACAAAGGAAAGCCACAAGATGCTGAAAAGACTAAATCTTTTTCAATATTAAAGAGATGTAGTTTGTGATGTTAACTTTATAGTTAACATTTCAGCATTTCTCTGAATAACAGTTGATAATTGCCTTGCAGTGGATTTTAAATACACTGAAATCTTCATCAAAATAATTAACGTATTTTAAAACTTCAACTATACATTTAAAGGATTGCTCAGTAGTTGTAAGTAATGTGACCTTGTTTAAGGCAAAACATAGTATTTCTTACATGTTGCTTATCAATTAAACATGGTTTCCCAGTCTTCCTCCTCCCCTACAACTATACAAATGATGGTGAATATAAAGCAGTACTTTTGTTTCCCCACGAGACCTAAACAGACAGTTCAGTTTGAAAGACGAGTACAATGTGGTGCTGCAGAAACTCCAGAAAAATCTTAGGTGGTTTACCTGTAAAGCCTTCCCAAATAAATGCTTACTTAAACTCTTCTATGTAATAACATTGTGAGCACTCTGATTACCACCCCCTTCTTAAAGAAATCATGTGGATATTTACTTAAAGTACCCAACTTTATTCATATATCAGCAAATAAGGAGAACAACAATTGTCCACAAGGAAATAAAAAATTAAGGACAATTTCACATTCATAGTTTGTGGATATGAAGACCTGCAGAGAGCACAGTCAAAAGTCTGTGGTACTTACTGAAACCATGAGTACTTTCAAATAAGCCACAGCAGTGGTTAGAAGAAAAAATACTTTTTGATGTTCAATTTTTGAAGTGCAATAGAAGCACATAAAACACACCATGCGAAGGAGAAGAGTGTGTGTTTTCATGAGAACTGTGACAAGGAGACTGTGGAAGCAGCTTGCTATTAAGCCAAACTGAATGCCTGTTAATGCAGAGCCACCACTCTGCATCAGGACATTTATTCAGACACTCTAAAGAAAGTAAAAATATCATGCAAACCATCCCTCCCCCCACTTGCTTTTAATTTAGAAGCTTTGCTGGAGGCAAGCCCCTGTGCCTCTTGCTGCAACTTTCAAAGGAGAAAAAGAACCCACTGCATTACATAAAAGATCCTTTACGATGTGCTTTTAAGCATTAAAATCTTAGACTGCTAATCGTGGCCACATCTAATCATAAATTATTGGGGTTTGCTCGGGCAAGACGGGATATTGTACCACACAATCAGATATAAACTGCTTGCACCACAGCTGGAACCAAATATGGGCAATATCCACAACCAGAAGGGGAAATAGCTGGAGAGGAACTTAATGATATTAAAACAAGCACAGACCTGTTTTGTGAATCTTTAAAAGTGAAAAGACAACTTACTGGATACAACAAGTACAGTGTTTATCAGGAATATACAGCAAACCTGGGGGAAAGGGTATCGGCAGCACTCGCAAAATCAGCTGAAAACAATTAGCATCTCCTTGTAGGTCTTTTCCAACCTTCATGATTCTGTGATTCCTCCATCAATTCAAAAGGAAAGAAACCTACCATTGAACTCTATGAAAACACTACTTCTACCCAAGTCTCTCCTTGGGGCAGGGAGGAGGAGAACAGCTGGATTTGGTAAAGTTCTGTTTCTTGAGGACATTAATAGCATAGGGAGCACTGCCATAAAAGTTCTAAGGAGTGTTCCTCAACTTCACTGAATGCTGAGAGCCTGCGGTCAGCTTCCATACCGACACTGCCCCCAGACTACAGCAGGTTCTCTCACTCCAAACTGTCCCTCCTCCTGTGTCCTGGTATGCCCAGAGCGAGGTGCCTCATCCCATATAACTCGCACTCCCAGTCTGTGCAAAGCAGCAGGCCCAGGTGGCATCACAAAAAGCCCCAGCTCTGCCTCCCCTGAGGGCAGCAGCATCCCAAAGTGCCCTGCCTGCTGCCACACAGGTCTCAGCCTCGGACAGCACTCCTCAATTTTTGCCTCCACAAAAGACTAGAATTAATTTTGGCACTGTAATAAGAACAACTCTGGATGAAGCTGCAGGACCCACGTCATACTACAATTATATTAGAAGCTCAAGGCCAATGTGCTGCCATGCAGCTCAAGAAACACATCAATTACATTTCATACACGAATGTGTGATAAAATTGTAATGTGTGTTTTGCTTTGGACTGCTTAATATTTCTGCACTCAAATTTCTGGTGGAGAAGTCAGAATTTCCTCCCAAAGCAGCAAACAAGGCAGCTAAGAGCCCTGCCAGCCAGTCAGTCAGCTTTGCTCTCTCCTGAGAGACCTTTTTGGTTGAATTACGAGATTTAAGAGACGCCCTCTAAGTTATTGTATTCAGCAAAGCATGAAAAATGCAAACCCATAAGTCTACCTTCAGCACACAGCTTCGCTTTAAGTGCGTCTATGGGGATCTGACATTCTTATCAGGAACTGCTCTGAACAACCACGCAGCACGCAGCAGCACTTCCCCATACCTCAGGGCACGCAATGAGGTGCCCTGCTGCCTGCAGTGCTGAGTTCAACAGCACCCAATATTAACAACGCTAATTTTATCTGGTAAAAAACTCCTGTTTGTTAATAAAGCAACTTGTAAAAGCCCCATGAAGTGGCCTCCGTGTGTTGCCCCGCGAATGGCCGGCTGGAAGGCCTGTCCCTCCCCAGGCAGCTCCCACCAGGTGGCCCTGCCGAGCTCCATCCTTGCCATTGTGATGAAGGTGACTGCTTCGAGTTCAAGTCTGCTCTGCAAAAACTGCTGCTAGCTTCAAGTCCAAAAGTATATTAAAATAATTTAACTGTGTTCCTTTCATTTACTAAACTCATTACTAATGTGTAAGTAAAAGTAGATAAAGTATTACCTAAGGCAAAATCATTTATAACAATTTTCATGGCTGGTTTCCAAAATCCAAATACAGGTTTGCTAAAAACCAAACACTTCTGTAAGTACACACGGACTTCCAGTTAGAACTTCCCTCTCTGCCTCCTTCTTTGCCCTAAAGAACTTCTAATGCTCATATAGGCAGAATCAAATCTACTGAAAGAGACTACTTGTTCTTGCAACTCTGATAGCGAGAAAATATGTAAACCACGTCCTTCAGCATGCACATGCACGTACACAGAAGGTGCCTTTTGCTCAAAACATTTCAAGCTTCATCTCCCTCTTGGTATGATTTCAAGCTTCTTCCTGCTACTTTCTTTGACTGAAAGCAGTGAAGAACTCTTGCATGGTAAAGAGTGATGAGGAAAAATGAGAAAGGAGAAGTACTTCTGCAGTGCCACAACCTGAGTGAAAATCACACAGCCCTATAAGTGCAGTGACAGCCTTATGAATACAAAGAACCTCTCCCTGAACATGGTAATGCTCAACAGTTTAACACATTCCAGGTCTGCTGTATTTAAGTCAGTTTAGTTGCAGTATTGGCAAATGAAGTCCTTGCAAATTGATAATGAAAACTTCCAAGCAGGACAAAGTTCCCAGGATCAACTAAAACTTTCTTCAAAATCAGGCAGAATGTGTGGTGTGGTTTTGTTTTGTTTTGTTTTGTTTTGTTTTTTGGAACGTTATTACACTGGCACAGTAAGAAGCAGGCACATGCCTTTAAATAAAACAACTTGTTAATCATTCATGAATGAGTGGTCAACATTTTCATATGCCAGATATGCTATCAGGCCTCTGAACGCATACTTGAACTCAGTGCAGCGGAAAGCAATCTTACTTCACAAGGTACTTCTTCAATATCAAAATTCACAGGAGCTTTCAAAGAATATCTTGGGTCTTAAAGTTATTTTAAACAAATGGCTTTCTTCAGATGGCAATATTTGTTCAAGCATCCAATATCAAAGCAAACAAAGAGGTTCAATGCACTGCAGCAGTCTAAGACTGCAGTTCTAGTAGAAGCAAGGACAAAAAATCTCTTCCTATCTGCTAAAAATACGCTGTGGGTTTCTGCATTGTTTGTTTGCTTTAAAAGCAATGAGAACATACTGTATCAAGGGTGCAAGTAATTCAGAGATGAAAAAAATACCCTGAATCTGACAGTCACCTTTAACAGCAATCAAATCCAAGACAAAACCTTTTAGAGCATAACTGCTTCCAGAACAAATCATACATGATTTTCTCTCCATTACAAATGATTGCTTTGTCCTGCTTCTGTTCACAGCTTTTATGAGTGCTGAAATTAAGGGCCTCCATTTCAATAACAGCATTTAGATTACTAAAATCCACTGTTAAAGAGACAAAAAAGACCACATAAACCTTATCAAGATGCACTAGATTACACTCAGCACATCGCCCATACGCGTTTGTAAGATCAGCAGAAGGAAAATGAAGAATCCCCATTCCCTCAACAACCAAGCTCCTTGCCAAGGAATTGCCACTGTCCTTTCAGCAAGGCCTGAGACTTCAATACCAACTTCATTCCATAACAATGATATCAAAGTAATGCCTGAACCTCTACATTTTCATTTTCAAGAAGTGACAGCTTCAATTGGAATCATCAGCTTAACTCCTCATTCGTCTTCCTGCTCAAGGCCTGGGTTTCTACAAACATGCTCAGGATCCTACTTTCTTTCTAACATGTTTTGGCACATCCAAAACTTCTTATATTGTTGGGTGTTATATGAGGGATTTTCAACAAGTTCCTACTTCACAAGTAAAGATAAACTCATTTAAATAGCAAAGTTAAAACAGGAACCCAAACAATTCTGTATGCCCTGACTTTCCCTGGCCAAATATTTAACTACGTAATGCCTCAGGCTGTTAGCCTATGATATGCATAGAAAGAAAAAATATTACAGGCCTGTTAATACCTGACCATGGATTTACAGCCAGCCGCAGTAGTGCAAATACTATTTAACAATATTAAACTTCTCTTATTGATTTACCATTATAAAGTGATAAATAATAACAGATTTAGTGAAGCAACACAGAATTAAAAACATCCTGCGAAAAACTCACAAATATACTCGCTAGTTAAAGGCCATTCAATAGTTAATAAAATAGTCCAATGTTTAAAGTGTCACACTCCCCTTGTGATGCCCCAAGCACTCTCAAGGAAGTCATTTTTATAAATGGCTGGCCAACAGCTCCCCAGCAAATTGATAATAAAAAGAAAGCATGTTGTTTATTTTTCCTAATTACATTTTTGATCAACTTTTGCATTGTAATATAAATGTCTGTATGTGAAACAAGGTTAGGAAATAAAGCATCTTAGGATGCAGGGCATTGTGTTCCGCCAAAAAGCTGTCACTATTTAAGCCATTTGAAAGATATGTTTCTCCCAAAGTTGCTAAAACTATAATTCTTGATCCAGTGATAACAAAACTCCTTTCAGCAAAAATGACAACATTGTGAGAACAGTAGTAAATGGAAAATAAAATTTTATATATACACATATTTCACACTTGATAGGGATTATCTGTGCATTATTTGACTAATATCAAAATACATACATCCCCTTCACTTGGTAGCCTAAAATAACAGCTTCGTTTTTTATTTCCTCATTAAATCATACTACAAAAGCACTGCAGTGCAGGCAGGCAGCCCATTCCCAGCATACTCACACCCCGCTGGGAGCAGAGGCACAGCATCTCTACAACAGGGCAGCTCTGGCACGACTTGGGCTGCTCCCAGTCCATTCGTCATCATTGACTGATCAAAGAAAACTGATAGAAAACCTTCCCCCTCCACCCCCCCCCCCCCCCTTTACATTGTACAGATTTATCACCGCATGTCTATAGCACTCATGTGTTCCTCACTGAGACTGGCATATGTAAGCTTATGAATTCCGTAGCAAGAAAAGACAGTATATAATTGACCAAAGGACTGTGACAGTGATGTCAAATATTTTATAAAAAAAAAAAACGGAAATAGGATTTTACAATGGGATCCTTTGTACAGTATGGACAAAGATGACAGTGTTTACCATACTTGTTCTCTGCCACTTGCACAATCTAGCTTGTCCCTTTAATAAAAAAGCTTTTGTCCCAGGCTACAGCAAAGCTGCTTCTCCTATAGTAGGAAATTTAAATACCATATGAAACACTGTACTTCACACATGCTTACAGGGAAAGTTAACACCAATGAGGATGGAGTTGGGAAATATAATGGTACTGAGTCAGCCAGGAACACTCCTTCTCATTGGAGGGATGGGGGGGTTCTTTTTTTCATTCTGTTCATTCACCATAACAAACTCAAAAGACATAATGTAGTATTTGGAACCTATTTCAGAAATTCAGAGTGTCCAACAGCCTGGACACGTCATGCAGCAGTAACTTCTCACATTCATTTTTCTTCCAAGCTTCATAAAAGTGACAAAGCTGGTTCCGTAAGAAGGATGTTCTCTAGCAGAAACACAAGATGTATTCTGTTGTAGTTTCACTGCTGCAGATTCCTGATCTCTGGGGAACCTGAAGTGAGAGGCTGAAAGCTGGTTTGTGAAGAACAAAGCTGCTGGGAACCATTTGTGATTTCTCCTGAGGCCCATTTTCTATAAAATCAAAACACACTGAGAGAACCCCACAGAAAAATAACTCCAGCGGAACACTGGTGTGTGCCATGCTGACAGCTACTGCTTTTTCAGCAGGGCAGGATCACAAGAGCTCACATTCAGAAGTGCTACAGCAAAGCAATTGATACAGTAGAACAATCTCTAAACAAGGGTTCAGGACTACTGGAAAATTCTCCCTCCCTTCACATGTAGTTCACGATTTTGCTTAATGAATTTAATCTATAGTCCTATGTCTTATTTGCTTTATTGGGGTCAAAGTTTACAGATTATCAGCTTCCCTGGACTACTTCTATGTTGTCACCATTGCAGTACCTCAGTACCTCTAAAGAGTTACCTCCTATGAAATATAATTGGGGCTGGAATGGTGTTATTTGAACTCATGGCAGCTTAAAGATCATAAAAAGTACTGTGTACTGTGTTCAGTTTTGGGTCCCTCACTGCAAGAAAGACATTGAGGCCCTGGAACGCATTCAGAGGAGGGCTACGAAGCTGGTGAGGGGTCTGGAGCACAGGCCTTATGAGGAGTGGCTGAGGGAGCTGGGATTGTTCAGCCTGGAAGAGGCTCAGGGGAGACCTTATAGCTCTCTATAACTTCCTGAAGGGAGGTTGTGGTGAGCTGGGGGTCAGCCTCTTCTCTCATGTAATTAGTGATAGAACTAGAGGGAATGGTTTCAAGCTGCGACAGGGGAGGTTCAGGCTGGACATTAGGAAGTATTTCTTCTCGGAAAGGGTAGTCAGGCATTGGAATGCACTGCCCAGGGAGGTGGTGGAGTCACCGACCATGGGGGTGTTCAAGAAACGTTTGGATGTTGCGTTGAGGAATATGGTTTAGCTGGGAAGTATTGGTGATGGTTGGACTAGATGATCTCCTAGGTCTTTTCCAACCTTGATAATTCTGTGATTCTGTGAAAAGCTTCCATTAGTTTACATCACTTAACACTGAGTAGCAGTATTTCCTACACTTTATATTTCTCAGAACAGATTCCCATGGCATTTAAGTGTACCTTTGAGGGTTCAATGCTTACACAAAGCAGCCTAAGCCTACGCACCCACAGGAAGGGCAGATGGGAAAGCAAACATCACCTCTGGTAAGGCACCCAAGGTACTGAAGTTGTATTAATGAACGTGCCTGAAAAAAAAAAAAAAGCCTGAAAGATCACTCAGGTACCACTTGACAAACGCAATGAAATCTAACACCAGGCAGGATACCAAAGAACAGACTTCTCGTTCAAATGAATCACATCTTACTATTTTTAAGAGAAAGAAGAAGCAGAGGCATTAAAGCTTTCTTAAATATATTTATTAATTGCTCTGTTATCAACTATTATTTTTTTTTATGAACAACCTGCAAGACACTGTTCTAGAGCACAGCAGTCATCAAATCTGTGCTCTTCAAAAAGAGCGTTCATTTCCAAAGGCTTCGTAAGAAAATGCAGAACTCCCACGCAATTTATTTACAGCTGCTGGCCTTTCACACTGCTTTTGCAGCAGATTTCACTTGTGTGAAACTACTTCAGAGAATGTTGCTTGTAGCAGCAAATTCTGAAAACACTTGTTAAGCTAATATTTCTTTGTTAGGTGTTGGAATAACTTCAAAATAGCTTGTTGAGCTTATGAACTGCAGCATCTATAAGTTTCTAAATAATGTACACAGCTGCAGGACACCACCAGTATCCAAACAGCACAAAAAATGCTACAGTATCAATACATTTAATGGTACAAAGAAAGCAAAACCCTGTTAGAAACAGAGCTAACCAGCCTAGAAAGCAAACGCAGTACAGTATGAAATTAGACACTAGGATAAATCCGTTGGCTTACCTACCTAATATATTAACAAGAGTATATTCTGTTGGGTAAGCAGCAGGCTTGATCCCTTCCTGAACAAGCAGGCAGCTGCCCCCTGCACAGCTTCACACAGCTGCTGCTCCCAGCTCCCCAGCAGGCAGGTGACTTGGGCAGGATCCCACTTGGGAAGGAATGGAGGGAGTCACTTCAAAAAACAGCTACTGGGAGTACTTACATTAACTTCCATCAACGGTTACATCAAAAACTTGAGGGACAAGTCTGAGTACAGCACAATTTGTTAGCTGAGAGCAATACCAAACCAGCATGCTCTGAGTGTTTCACAGGATTATCCAACATCAGACATATGGTGACACCCCACATTGTACATGCTGCCATGCTAGGTCTGTACCTCTACAATCCTCAGCATCAAGTTACACACCCAATGTCTGGAAAAGTTCAGATGAATCCTCTCCATCAAGTAGTTAAGTCACACTGTAACATAAAATAGAGCCACAGTATGAAGGTGGGAATCCTAGGATACAACTGTTCTCAAGTCTGCACACAGTATATGCAAAGTCCTGACTGCTTCCATTTGCAGTCAAGTTTTTCAGCTGGCCTTTTAAAATCATCAGAACATCTACCACCAGGAAAAAAAAAAAAAGTGTTTTCCAGCCTTTTTTCCTTTTTAAAAACTGGTTTGTTTGTTCATCTTAACATAAAGAGGAGCCACGAGAAGAGTAATTTGCTGTTTTAAATGAGCAAGTTACCCTAACTCCCCATGCACGCACAAGAAGAATTTCCTTTGTGCATAAAGGCAGAAGCCACGCTGACACTTCTGCTTATACCAAGAGCTCAGCAAATACTTTTGCTAATTCAGTTCGTGTCAGTTAACACAGTACACAGCTCAGAGGGCTCAGCCAACATTTTTAAGTTTAGAAAACAAGAAAAAAAAAAAAATTATAATCAGAAAATAAGAGACTTGCAAATAGGGTTCCAGACAGAGGCAGGACAACTGGCTAGCTCACTGCTACCAAGAGCCAGCCCCCCCCAGCCCAGGGGCCAATGCCCACATGCCCCACAGCAAGATGGGGGCAGGAACCAGCCTGGCATATGGCCAGCCCTCTGCTGATTGCCCCTGCCCAAGGAAATGGGTACAGGGTAGCTACAGGAGTTGCTCAAGAGCTGGTCCGATGGGGCCCTGGGCAGCCTGAGCTGCTGGGTGGGAACCAATGCATGGCATGGGGACAGAACTGATGATCTTTAAGGTCTCTTGCAACCCAAACCAGCTTGTGATCCCATATTTTTAGCTATGCCCACTGCTGAGTTGGTCAACTTTTTACATTTTAGTAAAATAAAGAAACCACAGTGTTTATATCAGTTCTTGTACAATTAACAAAACCCCTGTTACTAATGCTAATATTTAGCAAAAAGAAAAATCCTGGGTCATGTATGCTGGGAACATCTTCATCAATCTAAGCAAGAAAAGATGCCCTGTTTTTATCTCCTCTCCAAACCTCCGGGGTATATCAATACCTAAAATAATTTATAACCCAGAAGAGCTTTGAAACATTCAGAAACATGTGTAAGGAAGGGGGATATATTTATCTTTAAGCATAAGACAATTTTCTTCAGCTTGTAGCAAAACTTCCATGGATAGAGGAATAAGTTCCCACTGGGTCTGGTCAGGCTGATGACTCTGGACATGACCCGAGGTCACAGAGCACAGCTCTGAAGAACCAAGCTGCTTAGATTTCAGATAAATAACAATGTCTGCTCAGTCAGCCCCACCAGCCCCACCGCAGTTCTTGTTCTGTTCACCAATTTAGAAAAAATCAGTAAGATGATGGCAAAAGAAATCAAGCAGGAAAATAAACACGATGCTGTACTTTGGAATTAATAGGTAGGTGTTTTAGAGCAGACAGAGTTCAGCCCTGGACAAAGCCATTTCTGTACTCCAAGATGATCACAAAGTCACTAAAATCATATATATTAGAACAGTTTTTAGCATAGAATTTAAGCCACCTATACTGATACCCTGTAATATGCCACAGTTGGGAGCTCAAGGTACTTGTCAGTAATTACAAAGTGATCACAGCCATCACATCTAGAAATAGAAAGAAAATCCCCAGATACAATTAGACAAAAAAATCTTGAAGTCAGATGGCCAAACCACCCACTTCATGAACAGGAGCCTCCCTAAGACCTGCAGGATCTCATTTCCCCTCTGCTGACTCTCACAGCTGCAGCGCTGACAGGAAGCTTCAAGTGGCGGTTCTTCCTCAAGATGTTACAAAACACAACTTGTTTCATCATTTGCTTATTTGTAATACAAATAGAGGTCTTGCAAATAAAGTGAACTTGGGGCTTTTAGAGTGCATGGGAGCCTAGACTTAAATATTTATCTTTTCAGAAGCAGCTAGTCATATTTTTCCAGTTCCTATATAATTTCAGTGTATCCATTAAGATAAACCAGATTGAAAATTGTATACTACAGTAATCAAGAAAGAACCACAAAACAGCATCAGCGCATACAGCCTGTTGTAGGTCTACAGCATCCTAACTACAAGAACCAATGAGGGGACAAGGCAAAGCCACGCAGTCTACACACTTACTTGTTAAAAACAAAAAAAGGCATATACTGAAATACTCAAAGAATAACACATCTGTCTACCCCTCTAACCTTAACATTCAGATAAACATCATGACCAAAACAGACCACTGAAAATAGTGTGCTAGGATGACAACTGTTGAATGTGCAGCCACACAGTTTGGTGGTCAAAGCACCACGAGAATCAAGATGTTAGAGGCCTGCTCCATGAAAAAGCTAATTGCCTTCTTAAAAATGAGGTGCTTAGTGAATTAGCATCTCACTGAATTCTCAGCAATCAAATCAAAATGCTTTATCTTCTACTTCTCAGATCTATTGTAACAGGAAAGGGCTCTGCTTTGGTATTTCCAACAGCATGCTAGGAAGAAAACTGAAACGGAAGTTGAAGAGCACAATGTCAGCTAAGTTTCTCATAGCATATCTCTTCATACTCCTTTTTCTAAATCACCATTTTAAAGGGTATGTGGAGGTAAAAATACATTAGATTTACAATTAACAGTCAAAAAATATTTTGTTTCTCTGTGACTACCTGTACATTAGTGTACAGAAATCAGACTATAAGGTTAATACAAGCATTACTGACTGCCATCCTCGAGTTCTTTGATAACTCAAAGAAAATAGAAAAGCCCAAGGTTTTTGTTTCCTACACTGCCATTTCTCATTTAAAGGCTTGGCACTACCTACTTGTCAACAACTGCTGCATTTGCTACAGATGCAAACATTGGGTATCAACACTCAGAAGGTGAAATAATATTGTTGAAATTTGTATTTTTCTATGCTGATTTCATTTCCTCATACGCGTATCAGCAACTACTCATAGTTAAATGTTTCACCAAGTCCTCTTGTCAGCAGGTCCTTCTCAAGCAGAGCTTTCTTACAAAGAAAGATCTCTTAAGAAATCAGTAACAAAGAAAGACAGCCTGCCAGAAATAGTGAAGCGAAGGAATCAAGTTAAAAACCCACAGCTATTTTGATATTTCTAGTAAAAGCCCCACCTCCAAAGTCCTGCTGTGCCAGCTGGATCAGTCCAGACAGGGTCTGTTACTGATGCATGGATCAAAAAGATGGCACTTTGTCCTCCCACTTCTGCTGCACTGGGGAACCGCACTTCAGGATTCAGATTGTAAAACTCTCACAATGTCTGGTTCCAGAAGCTGAATAAGGTTCAAATTCAAGTTATAAACAGGTTAATGCAGCTGTAAGTGAAGCAGGTCTCGCAATAAAAATAGGAAGCTTCAGTCCTTGCCACTCTTCTGATCATAACATGGGAGTCACAGCACATATCCAGTACTAAGTTGGTGAGCGTGGGGAAAAACGTGGCCTTTCCAGTTCCTGCCACAATTACAACCGATCAATTTTGCAAATTATTAAAAGAAGCAAAGTAAACCAACATAATTAAATTGACCGTCTGACATAACAGTTTTTCCACTGTTGACAACTAGAACCAAAAACTGGTCCTATTCTCTAGATGTCTGATCGACCACTAAGAGGAAGCCAGGACTGAACTGCCACCAAGCCTAAAAATGCATGCTGTCTAAAAACCCTAAGATTTATAACATCTGCTGATGAAACTTCATCAAAATTAAGAGAGTGCTTTAAAATGAACTAATTAGATGTATGTTTTTGCTGCCAAGAAGCTACACTATGTAATACATGAGAAATTATATAGAAAGATTTTATTTAGTAACTTCTATCTTTTCCTAAGAAAAGTTCTATCAGCATTTTATATACCAAGAGTACAAGAAATGCATTTCATGCATTAAGCGAGGGAGTTCAGAAAATGCTGTCTGAAGTCGAGTGGCACATTGTTGCTATTTCACATTACTAAAACATTCCAGACTTTTTTTTGCTTTTCCCTGTACGTGTAATAAAGCAAACCTATTAGCACTGCATTATGGCTGAGATAGCAAGAATTTGCTAACAGTTTTGTGCTGATTAAGCAACAGGCAGCAAACATAGCCCTCCCCCAGGTGAGTGAACAGCAGCCCCATGCTCAACAGTGGCATCAGCAGAATGTTCCCATGGAAAGTGTGAAGGTAACAGAGCACTGTGGCACAGTCTGCCAAGCTACAAGGAAAAATGCTATTAAGGAAGGCATGCAATCCAATCCACGCACACAACAGAGCTCAGCACGTCAGCTTTCAAGAAAAGTTGTACAGAAAGCAGCTGCCCAGGAGTAGTCAGGATGGAGTACAGTAGTCAGCATGGGTTCAACATGGAGAGGTCATGCTCGACCAACCTGGTAGCCTTCTACAATGTTGTCACTGGCTGGGTGTAAGGGGGGAGGAGTGGTGGATGTACTCCACCTTGATTTCAGCAAGGCATTTGATACCGTCTCCCACAGCATCCTTATAACAAAGCTGAGGAAGTGTGGGATAGATGAGTGGACAGTGAGGTGGGCTGAGAACTGGCTGACTGGCAGAGCACAGAGGGTCATCGTTGGTGGTGCACAGTCCAGTTGGAGACCTGTAACTAGCGGTGTTCCCCAGGGAGGAAAAAGAATCCTTAAGGCACAAAAGCAAATCACAGCAAGAATGGTTGGCATTGTAACAAGTTTTAGATGGGTTTTCTGCTTAGAACCCTCTCTGACCAGGAAAGATACTTCTCATTTTTACGTGTTCAGAAATGAAGTTCGCAATAAACCATAAAAACCCCACATACATCGGCATTCATCAGGAAAAAGGGGAAAGGAAGGGAAACTATGAATGAAGAGCTGATTTAAGACAAAGTGGCACAACCCTCCTAAATTCAGCAGGCGCTGCCTACGCAACATATTTGCTTCGGCACAAAACTGAAACCCTGCAGTTTTGTTCAGGCTGCTGGAACCCCCCTCAAACTCATTTATTCAAGAGGCTTAAGACAAAGAACATCTGCTATTGCAGCAAGCAGAATGTTTTTTCTGTTTATGAGGTAGGAAGGCAAGTCTCGTGACAGACAGGACATGCACACAACATCTCACATCAGGATTTCAGTTTCAAATTATGTCTCAGAAGACAACAGGATGAACAGAAGCTGCTTAAAACCACACACACACAAAAAGCCTTTGGGAAGTCGTGCCACATGGCTTGTATTTTTTTAATTCTTCATTTTTAATTAAGCGAGAACAGACTCTCCGGTTTTAGTATTCTGACTCTGTTCCTCAGAAGCGTACAAAGCAGGATGAATATTTTCACATAAGCACATCCAGAACACAGCACGCAACTTCAAGACCTTCAGAAACTTCTAAGATCCATTTTCAGGTGTTTAAGTGTTAAAATAAAGCACACAACTGCGCTGTCAAAAGCTACCCTGAAACCCCAGCGAGTGCTCAGCAACAGCCGGCAATTACAGCAGAGTGAAGAACAGGAGGAACATTCTCACGGGAACCACAACCAGGTTGCAGCTTTCTCCCCCTCGCAACAACTAAAAATACACATATTTGTGCCTTGACTGTATTTCTGAGTGCTTCGCTCTACTTGTGGACAGTTTGTTGGCACTTGGATTTGGGGCAGAAATGCAACATGCTGCCATGCTTTTCTGTACTCTTTCTTCGCCTTTATCTTTCTTACACCAGCAAGAATTTCTTTCATTTTTAAAAAGTGGTTATTTCTGTAATTCACCTTTCAGAATAAATACGCTTTTTGATATTCCATTGTTTGCTCCAACTTTTCAAGACTTTCAAGTAAGCCAGGTCTGGAGCTGCCATGTTTCTTGGAATGAAATGTTCCTCAATGAAATTAGATATTACAGCAGCTTATTCTTTTTCCCCCGACAGCTGCAGACCAAAAAAAAATTGTATTTGCAGAACTTGGTTAACATCACAACAACTGTGAAGCTGCACTGGAGCTCAGATCCTACCATTACAAGGGTGACACAGAACACTGGCACTGACAGCACAAATCACGGCTTCCAATGCAATAGTGGTACAGCAGAGCAGCATTCCCTGGGAGAAGATGAAGTGAGAGGAGGGGAAGATGTGATTGCCCAGACTACCTTCGGACACAGATCTTAAATGCAGCCCCCCCACACTGCAAGGACTGATTCATCATCCAGGTTGTAGCTGACTTCAGCATCTGCCTTTATCATCCAGTTGGCACTGAGACCGAACAGCAAAAAAAAAAAAAAACACTTTGCAATTTTCAGCAATTGGGCAGCAGGTGAAGGAGACAGGTAAATTTCTAATCCAAAGGAAAACTTACCGACCAATAACAGCCTCAATAGATAGGTGAAAATGAGATAGGCACTGCAGGACTTGGAGCTGCAGCATCACACTGCAGTACTGTAACTGGATCCCTTGAGCACAGCCACCACCAGGTAAGAGCAAAGAGAAAGCTTATGGATGCGAGAAGAGCAGCATGATCTTGCTGTCCTTGGCACCTGCTATGACTGTACATACAGCACAACTGTACGCAGAACTCAAGATGTGAAGTCCTCCATCTTTCTCTCCCACTAGGAAACTCAAGACATGCCACAAAGAAGCACACAGGTTATAGCTTGGCCAACTATGGAATGCTGAAAAAATTAAGTTGGAAATACCTTATTGATGCTATTCTGTTTGTTATAGGAAGCAATCATGTTACAAGAAGGCAAGGGAAGTGCCACAAAATGGACAGTGAAAGGAGCAAGGCGGCCACAGGGGGAGTTAACTGAAGACTTAACCAAAGGGTTAACTGAAGGGTAGGAGAGGAAAAAAAATATCTTCAAGTTTCATCAGACCTTATATTTGGGCAAATCCTGCAGAGGCTTTAGAGCTTTACATAGCAAGACAGAAGATTCTAGCAGGGCACTTGGGATTTGGGTTTTTCTGGTTCTCCATAAAGGACAGAAAACTTGAGCCCAAGTTTTGTTGAATTGATGGCTACAATAGCAACTTGTAGCCCTTGTTCTAAGTTTACAATGTGGTTTTAACACACACAGTTAATTGAAAACGAAATTAAAGGAAAATATTCCACTCTGGTACATCACAACCCACATGCTGCGATATGAACAAGTACTGTAAAGCTCGAGGAGAGAAGGAACAGAGACACGTGTCTGCTGGGGAGAGGATACAGAAGAATACTAAGAAAAATTCTCTCCTAAGTTGTATTTCCACCATAGTAAACACTCACTGTTTTCAGAGAGGACTCATGAAGAACAGCTCTCTAAGCTGGCAGAGACAAGAGGATAAAGAGGAGAAGCCTGGAGCTCCAAAGGTGGCTGCCAAGGACCTCCCCTGGCACAAGCGCAAGCAGTAGAATGCTGACGGACTGAAGGACCACTATGTGACAGCTGTGCCACTATCCTGTCATGCTGCCCTTCACAGTGCAAACTGGGCTCCAGCTCCCAGCCTGTCACCACAGCCCAGCTGTGGGAAGCTGGCTGGGCAACAGGTGGTTAAGAGCTCCCAACAGCATCAGCATGAACACCAAAAAGCAGCACGGGTTGTGCACAACATGGTAGGACGGCATCCTGGCAATCTATCAAGCCGCCCAGAAAAGAAGTCTGTATACTGCACTATTACATACATGGACCAACCAGCTGAGAGAGCTTGCTGCGAGCAGTATTTTTTTAATCAGTGCTTTGTTAGGGTATTCTTTTACATCAGTCCACTAGTTGCAGAAGTCTCATCCCATAAGCCATACTGAAACAGCAAGCATGCCCTTCAACCATCAGACCTGCAAACTTTGCACAAGGCTATTTATAGCTATTCAAGCTGCAAGAGGAACACGCACAGCCTTTGGTATTGCTGCACCAGTATTTACACATGAGATCACAGCACTCAGCCAGCACCACTACATCTCTGTGCAATTCCAGCCATAATTATTGATAGAGCCATGCAGCTCCTAGACCAGCCAAGTCCTTCATTTGAATGGTAATCCATAAATCTGCTTACATCATCACACCAGGAAACATGCATAGCACTCTGATCAGCAGCACTGCCTTGAAAGAGAACACAGGGAAGCTGCTCAATTTAACTGGGTGGTGTGAGGACCATCTGGAAGCCTCGGGCAAACCATTCTAAAAAGGGAAGAACTGAACTATTAAATTCATAAATTGTGTGTAATTTCAAATTAATGAGGGGTGCCTGTAAACTGCATTCAAGAACCTTGTTACATTATCTGGCTTCAGTTTCTCTTTGCAATCACCAAAAACCAACAGAAGCAACAAGCGCAGTCCATTCAGACAGCTCTCTAAGTTTCAGATTTCTTTCACAAAGCCATTTATCAGAAGAACTAGAATTCAGTGATATTTAGACTCCGAATATTCACAGCAATATTCAGAACATCACTGTACACAAACTTTCATCTGTCTAGAGCTTACAACAGAAAGGACGTGCAGATGAAGACTAGTGAAAGAAAAAATAAACAACCAAAATTAAGGTTACTATTCTTGTCAAACCTATTTCAGCAATAACAGCAACACCTACTCAGAAATGAGACATACACCGCATGCAGTGCTAAAAGTGCACCTAGAGAGAAAAGGTTTTGCCAGGATTTCACATAGGAGCTCCTCCATGCCCCTGCTCACACCCTCCCATATGCTGCTTTCAGCAGTACTCACTTTCAGGAAGAGAGACCTTCAAATTGCACAGTATATAAGTATTGCACAGTTTATAAGATCTTGAAATACCATGGAATTACCTACAAACTTCTCCATTTTTGTTCTGCTCTGTCTCCTATACCTGACATTCTTTACACTAGTTTGATTGCTTTGCACTAACTTAACATCTTCATAACATTATCTCCTAAAAAGTTCTTTCTGATCTTTCCCCAGAGCTAGTTCACAAGCCACACTAACAGAAAGCAAACTCAAAACTGATTAACGTATTCTAACAGTATTCTGCCCAGTCACTCACCATCACAAGGCTTTTGAAATTCATCATCAGTTCTTATTATTCTGTTTTGCTCAAGGGTATTGTCCTTCAGTATTCGAATAAAAATCCATGTAAGAACAAAACCCATTTCCCTCTATCATTTTTAAATCCCACACCTCTGCCAAGAGGCAGAGAAATAGCAGCAGCCTGGGTAGCAGATATGCACAGATTTTACTTCTCTTTTTAAAGCACAAATGCCTACTATTCCAGAGAGAGCTGCCTATCTGAAAATAAGTGTTCTGCATTTTATTCCATCCAGTCATACGTTCCCCACTGTTTTGTCACACTGCTGTGAAACAAGCAGTACTTTCTTTAGAATTCTATGAAATAACAGCACATTTATTTAATACATGAGCCTTGCAGTACTAAACAACTGTCTAGATAGCAGCTAGGTAAAGATACACAGAATGCAGTTGTTTATTCTGGGAGTTATGCAGTGTGCAAGAACAAGATACGATCAAACATTCCCCAGTGGGGTTTGTTTATTACAAAGCAATTGGATGTTTGTTCTGTATCTGGAAGTTCCTAAGTTAAAAACTGACAGAAGCACTACCAATGGAGACGCAGCAAGGCCCTGGTATCACCTGATGCTTTAGGTTTATGCAGCAGCCAGACAAAACAGCAGTTCATTTTCCTATTCCGCCTCTCCACATTAGCACTCACACTACCATCTGCAAAGATCCTGCTGTCTCTGTGCTGAGGTCAACATTTTGTGCTGCTTAGAAGGCACACACACTCACACTGCATGCTAAGAATGGCACTTTTCCAGATGAAAAGCAAAACAATTCCACATTAGGACTGTCATTCTTTGAGCAGTGCAGCTTAAGCCTCATTTGAGCTAGTAAGTAGTTACACCGGTATCAAAGGCATAGGAGGAAGGTAGACGCCTTAGAAGTTAATTTCACACAGAAGATGATGAAGTAAAGTTAAACAAGTGCAGAAACACAGACCAGACTGGCATGTGTAGAAATAAAGGAATGTTCCATGTCTTTGTTTAAACTGCAAAAGCACAAAAACAGACCTGCATGTACCTCACTCAGCCGAGCTCTCAGACATATCTGTTGGAGTAAGCCAGCCAGCTAAACCCGGCTAGTCCCTCAGGATATAACTTCTTCATAGTTGCCTCCTATGGTTTGTTTCAGTTTATTTTTTTAATATTATATACATATATTATTATTTATTTATTTAAATGAAGACCACCCGAATTTGCAGCAGAGAAGTTCAGAAGGGTACAAGGGCTATCAGCAGCATCAGGGGAACATGGTACCCACTCATCCTAGGGCACCCAAACCCAGAACTGCTCACACAGACAGAGATCCACAACTATCTTACACAGCTGTTGCACATTAACAGCATTTACCCACAGCTGCTCACAAACAACTGGAAGTTCTCCTTAGCATGGGATAGGAAAAAGAAACCAAGTTTCTTTCGTAGACCCTTGAAGGGTCCCTACAGCCAACATTCAGAGCTACTGCTACAACTTGAGAGCATTTCAGGCTGGTTACAAACTTGTAACAGCAGTTACTGCGATAATGCTAAAAAACCTTCTAATGCTTTCCAAAATGCCTCCCCTTGCAAAGCTTTTAGATCCTTGTCCCTAGAAGCTGTTCTTCACCTCGTTGTATCAGGTATAGCTCAGTATATTCTAACTTAGAAGAACCAATGCTGATTCTTAGAAGAGATGAAGACGATGGCATTTAAAAGCTAGTTCAAAATGCTACACTAGAAATGCCATTATGAATCTGAAGAGATGTGCAGTTGCACCACCAGTAACTCTGGTGAGCTTTCTTCATTCTGGCAACTTACTTAGTTTGCTTAAGCAATGAATAAGTGAAAAATCAAACTTCCAACCACAGAATCAAACTGAACCAGGTCCATAAAACCAGTAACAGCCCCCTGCTTTGAGGGTTACTGTCTGCCCAGTGCAGAAGTCTAACACTACCAGTGTGCCACCAGCCCTTCACTAAAGTGACAAGGCAGTTGAGAATGCTATGATCTGCTCTCGCATTGCTTATGGAGGCTTATAAAACTTTATGATCTCAATTTAAAGTTACAGCAATTTCCACAGAAGCAGCAGAGGTAAAACAGAGATCTCTTCACATGATGTTTCCTACTTGGAATCAATCAAAGCAAAACAGCCATCCTAGTGATAATCCCCTTTAGCACTTGACAGTTTATGCAATAGTCAATTACTAAAGAGGATGAAAGACAGAACAGTCTTTACAAATGGGTCACTGTCTATATTTATAAATGATTAAAAACAGCCACTACTAAAAGTAACTTTAACGAGCATGCAAAGTAACATTAAGTGGGAGCAAATCTTCACCACAGACGCATATATATTCCATGTCTCCCATGATAGAAGAGAAGGTAACACGAACACTCATCCTCATCAGAGGAAGTATTTCAAGCAGGCTATGCATTGGCATGGCTGAAAGCAGTTTTTAATTTCTGTCTGCAACTATTTTATCCCAAAGTTGCATCTGCATCCAAACCATCCTCAATGCAGTCTCTGAAAACACCCACCCTTCTATGTCTGCACATCTTATCTCAAAACTTGCTAGCAGAATTTACCTGCAAACATTAACCAGAAAGCCTTTTCAAAACCACTTTCAAATTTCTTCCCCTTTTTCTTCAGCTCTTTGTTCCTAAGAAATTAGGTGTGCCTATATATGCATGCTTTAGATAAGTCATTTCCTTTCCCCACCTCACTTCAGAACAACTATTCAGGCCTCTAAGGTGCATCACTCAGTCCTATCAGATGCTCAAGTGCTGTGCATCCTCTGCTACAAAGTCCTCCTCTCAGTTTCCCTCCTTCCTGTTGCTAGCCTCTCAAAGGATTATTTTCTGCCCTTCTGCTGGGATCATGACATCACACTTGATATGACTGTCCTAAAACGTCACTGAGAAACCTCACTGATACTCCCTGAAGCACCATTAGCACACCTATGATTCCATCTGTACCCCCTTGATCCACTTCATTCAATTCCAGTTCTGCCAGCAGTTACCATCTCCGCCAGAGGTTTAAATCTGGTGCAGCTGGAATGTTTCCTGTCAGACCCTGCTTTCTCTAATTCCCTCCAGCCTTCCTACAGCTCAAGCCCATAAGCAAACTGAGTGACACCCAATACTGGGGATTTCTTTGTATAAGGGGTCAGGAACTATTTTATGCTAAGGATCAAGAGCATTCCACTACCCGATTATTTTTTTCTTCTCTGGACAAGATCATTTATCCACATATTCAGCAGCAAATTATTCTGTTCATGTTGTCAGAACTCTATCTTTTGCCTCCATCAGATTGCAGATGTTCAAAAAATCCTTCCTTTATACAGTACGCAGGAGACTGGATCTTCCAGCATTTCCACAGCCCACAGATGTCTGAGCAGAAGATTGTTCCACTACAGAACCTGCACTTCACTGGAAAGGACAAGTAGGACTGTCTTGTGAGAATGAGGAACCTATCTCTTAGAAGAATCTCATTATAAGCAACTCCTCTGCATCTCATACATTTGTACTCAGTGTACTGAGAAAACACTGAAAGTTGGGCTAGGAACAAGTAATTGCCACCACCTCCAGCTAACCCATCCCTCATTCCCACAGCTGGCTGGAAAGCCTGAGCTCATTAACGCAAGGACAAAAAAATCTCCTCCCCTCAAAGAAAAAAATATTATCACTAAGGCCAATCTAGTCTTCCAAATTAAGAAGAAAAACTCTGTAGTTTAGAATTTACTATAACTCAGACAGCATAAAACTGAATTTCATGGCAGCAGAGGGAAGGAAGAGCCCCAGTCACACTGCCTTGGGAAGCAGAACCCTGTTTGTGTGCGAAAGCTGGGAACTTGATGTTCTCACTACAGACTAAAAGTAATAAAAACAGCTTTCTGAGCCATTAATTTCCACACAGCTGATTTCTACTAAACAATGCTCATTATTGAAAGAATTGTTAAAAAAAAAACCATGGGGCTGTTCCAAAAGAGAAGGCTGGCACTTCTATCTAGACTGAGCTAACAGTGACATCAGCATTACTACTGCTTTCATCTCTATGGCTACTAAATGTCAAGTATTTTCACTGAGAGCCTGTGATTGCACATGAGATGAAGTGACTTCACAGTTGTAAAATACGATGACTGCAAGGCCTATCGAGCACCCAAGACAATGATCACAACAAACTCTCCAGTGACTGAACTACAAGATCTTCCTACAGCTGCAACTTAATGTTTTGGGGATTTCTAACTTCAAGCACTGGGAAAACTTCCATCTTCAGACCATTTGTATAACCCAGTGAAGGCTGCACATACATGCACACCTGTTCTGCTGGAGGCCACACTTACAAATAGCTTTTCATGTTGAAGCAACATATTTGCAGGGTGGGAGGGATGTGGAAGATGAAGAGGTTACATGTCACCACATTAACAGCCACAAAAATCACATGGAAACAGAACAGCTGGCCTGGATGGTTATTACTGTTCGCCAGAAGACACTCATGTAAAGTGAATTTCATCTACTACAATTACAGAAAGTGACACATATTCAACACAGTAGAGGAGACCATGTAAACGTAAAGTATATATGAAGTAAAATATGTTTTCAAAGTGTTCCTTAGTATTCCGTCATTCATCTGGAAACCAACTAATATGACAGGCAGATGAGCTACTATGGATGATTCTGAAGTAAATGTGCAAGCATTAGTTTATTCTTACAAGGTCTAAGTAGCTGTTATCAGCTACAGTGAACATTCATTGTTTTCTCCACTTTCTTTATAGCAACCTTGACACTAAGGAATAGAAAAATGTTTTTATAAATGATGAAATTCAACTCAGTAATCTCATCTATTCCTTACTGTCTGCAGAAAAAAATGAACAAGTAAAAGAAAATTTGCTTTGAGAGTAACAAATGTTAGAGGCATGAAAATCCATAACTATAGAAACTGAGTTTCAAGAAAGAGGTGAATGACTCTTCACCTCTTGAGTGACCGAAGGTGAAGAACAGAATGGGGTGCTTAAGAACTACTGATTCTGGCTACTTCAGTAACTTCATATACACATATACAAGTACATGACTGCATAAATCACTCCATCTTGCATCCTTAGGATCTTCCCATACTCACTCATATTGGCTAAGCAGCTTTGTCTTAATTGTGTCTTATTAGTAAGCTGGTGCTGAGGCACAACTCTCTGTAGGAAGATTTCTATTTCTAAAGTTAGCATCAACTTTCATGTGCATACCACCCTAAACTGACATCTGATTGTGGCAAATGAGTGACCTATTTGTACTCAAGCTACCTAAACACAGGCTTAGGAAAAAGCTGACAGTAACAAGCACAATTATCTTCCTCTGGTTTCAAAAAATCAATAAGTGAGTTACTGAATAGGTTCCCTTCCTCTGGAAGACAATATAACCCAAATTCAGAACTATCTCAAAACAATAAGGCAATGTTTCTGTAACATTCAACCACAGGACTATGTGAATGGAAATAATCCCCAAGCTTCTGGAAGCATCAGAGCCATTCACACCAACTGCTTAGACTTCAACAGCTAGCCCATGCTGAGACAAGACAGTGGGGTACTGACAACCTCTGTTAGGGAAGAAAAAACAAAGAAAAAAGTAACCTTAAGGCAAGTAGTTTTGGTAATAAGGAGAAGGAAGAATTTTAAAAAAGAATAAGAAAAAATACCCCACAAATTTACAGAAACTGTTTCTTAAGCTTACCTGTGCTTGTTCTGTGGAGCTGCTACTGAGTTCATCTCCAGATTCGGAATCCTGGTGAATTTTTTCTGAGCCTTCTCCTGCTGAATCACAAGACTGTTCATGCAAAAAGCTGGTCTTCTCTATTTCCAAGAACTCTGGACATGGGAAATGTCCCATGGAGATGGTTCGAAACTGATTGGAAACCTTGGGAGATTGCAACTCATTGTTAAGTTTTCCATTGTTCTGAGTAAGGTCCAGACTCAAACCAAGAGTTTGACCAGGGCTATGGTTTGGTCCCAGATTTTGATTGGCATCTCGAACTAAGCAAGACACTTGAACTGGAGAAGATTTCCCAAAACTAGAAAGCTCTGGTGACTTATTCACATTTTCTGTCGATCTCTGTAATCCGTGCGTCAACTTTAAAGCATTATTTGGCAGCACGCCTGCTTGCTTGACAGGTGGCATCAGTGCTTTCCGTGGTATTTCCTTCACATACTGTGCTGGCACATAAAAGGGTTTGGAATTTTCATCCCTTTTCACTTGCCACCAATCATCATTAGTCTTCTTCACTAATATGTATTTCTCCCCTTGTTTAATAACAATTTTCTTGTCCTTGGCCTCATACTCATAGTCATACTCCACTTCAATGTACAACTGTCCTGGAAGGATCTTCGCACTCCTATCAGCCATCTCCACCAGAAGAAATTTCACCTTTTCCAGCAAACACTTTGCCACATTCTGCTTCAGAAGTGTTGGTTTCCTGTTAATAATCAGAGCTGTAAGAAAAAAAAAGGATGTCCATACAATGAAGTAACTGAGTGCACTTCAGAGGAAAATAATTTCAAAAATAATGCTGTAAACTCACCTCACTCAAATACATCAATAAAGGCTTTCAGATACCTTTCACAGCAATAAAACCAAGTCAACATCACAACAGAATTACTAATTTAGGTCCCATATTCTCACAAGCCTCTTGCCATCAAGCTACTCACTAAGCCCGTTGTTACTACAACTAAGCGATGTTAATCATCATTGAGGGCTAGTCTGAGTCTCTCCTGCTTACATATGGGCTTTATTTCTTAAGAAACTGCCATTATTCTGGTTTTAATCAAAACATTTAAAAGGAGAAGATTACAATTTGTTTACTTCAAGTTATCCTTCACTTCAAGAGTCGCTTCAAAGCACTGAGAATTCTTACAAAGTCCTTCATTCCTCCTCCAGTGCTGCATCCCAGCTCAGCACAGAATGGCTATCCCAGACCCAAGCCTTCTGTTCAACCCCTGCCAGCCTCACTGAGATGCAAGAGCTTGGGAGCAGTGTAATGTGCAGGCTTTGCTACCCCTGCATCTGACCAGGCATTGGGACTTGTGAGTTGCTTCTATAAGTTGCTAGCATAACATAATATTTAAGAAGTATTTCAAGTTTCCAAGATACTGTAGCTTTAGCAGTTTAAACTCTAAATGTTTACTTTGCCCTTAAAAGACCTTTTAGCAATATTTATGTCACAGAAAACCTGATAATGCACCTGATAAGTGTTAAAATTTTTTAAAATAATAATAATAATAAAAACATTAGAAACAACAATAATGTAACGGGACACTGAATCAAAACCAAAAATGGACAATCAATAAAACAATATTAGACAGAATCATACAAACATTTGAAGGTCCCTTCTACCTCAAACAATACTGCAATTCTTTGAAGGCCATCTGGTCCAACTCCCCTGCAGAGAACAGGGACACCCACAGCCAGATCAGGCTGCTCAGAGCCCTGTCTAGTCTGGCCTTCAGTGCCTCCAAGGATTGGGCTTCCACCACATCTCTGGGCAGCCTGTTCCAGTTCCACTACTCTGATAGTAATTGTTAAAAAGACGTCTTCCTTGTATCCAATCTAAATGTTCCCTCTTATAATTTGAAGCCGTTTCCTCTTGTCCTATCACAGTAGACCCTGCTAAAGGGTACCCTTCTTTCTTACAGTATCTGTAGATACTGACAGGCCGCTCTCAGCTCTCCCTGGAGCCTTTCCTTCTCTGGGCTGCACAGCCCCTGCTCTCCCAGCCTGTCCTTGCAGGGGAGGTGTTCCATCCCTTGGATTGCTTTTGTTGCCCTTCCCTAGATGCACTCTAACAGGTCCATGTCTCTCCTGCACTGAGGACTCCACACCCGTACAGTAGGTGAGGTCTCAAAACAAGAATGTATGAAAAAGTAGCACTTAGATTTACAGCACCTTCTAGCCTAAGCAACTACCCCTGTGCCCATATCCATGAGTTACAGTTTTGCCTCCATTTAATCACCAGACGCCACAATTGGTGAGTTGGTGAGCACCAGCCTTAGCAACTTGTAATAAAAACAGCTTAATAAAGGAATATGAAAAAGTACAGTTTCTTAACCTTGAAAGGAAAAAAATAAAATAAAATAAAAGGTGATAAGGGTGAGATCTCTAACACAAAAAGCACTTGGAAGAATCCATGTAAAAGCTGCTGCATTAACCTCAAAGGTTAACGAGGAAAAGAACAATAAAAAAATCCATGAATGACAAAAACAGTTCAGAAATTTGCTGTTCTGCATCTGAGACTCCATGATGAGATCCGCAGTGTTTGCCCTGTAACCCAGTGGAACTAATGCAATTCCATGCAGGCACACAGATGCAGACCATAATAGGGACTAAGTGCAGAAACA
Organism: Excalfactoria chinensis; assembly: GCF_039878825.1. NCBI lineage: Eukaryota > Metazoa > Chordata > Aves > Galliformes > Phasianidae > Excalfactoria > Excalfactoria chinensis. The sequence continues at coordinate 128,332,607 of NC_092826.1, forward strand.
ACAACAAAGGAGACTTGTGCGGAGAGCTGAAGCAAAAACCCCTAACAGTTCTGCAGCTTTCCTTCCACCATTTTGGCTGTTCAGGCTGATCCTTGAATGCATTGTATTTCCCATTTAACTCTGTTGCAGACAACACCTGAAAGTCTGACCACCAAGTCTAGAAACAATCGATTTGTTTAAGTTCTGTCTTTGTTTCTCCCATAGACCATTTCTACACCCAGAACACGTTTCCTACAGGTAGCCTTAGAGGCACAGTTGTTTACAAGACTCTAAATGGAGTCACAAGATCAGGCTTACAATATTATTAAAGGACTTGGCAGAAAGAAAGATGGTGCCACATGCAAACAAAGCTGGCAGCAAGAGGAACACAACGAGTAGAAAATAATGCTCAGATTGTCTGCCATGGGTTTCCTCCCCCTTTTTATTCTCTCCCCCATAAAACAGCGCCCTGACATTTGCAGCACTGGAGCTAATTGACAGTCTCAGCACAAAACACCCAGCCCACCTGCCGTTCAGCACAAACAGGTATTTTTAAGTGCAGCCCTGCGTCTGTTAGAGACTCCAGCAGCAGGTAAGTATGCCCACATTGCGGCCTTCCCCACTCACATACAAAATATTTTCTTCCTTGTAACCAAATCCGACTCCTCCCAACACTTCCCCAGCGCTGGTACCAACCCCTTTCACAGCTTCAAGGTCATAGACCAGAAAAACATAAGTGACTCTGAGCTACGGGCTACCATGAAGCTATGCTGCCTTGGAAATGAAAACCTAAGAAGACAAGCAGCTCACACTGCCTCTCCTTCTCCCATACAGAAGCAAAACAAAAGAATGCATAGCCACGGTTTCCCACGGGGCTACCAAGCGTTTAAAAGCTTGATATTTTCATTCTCTTGCCTATTTCATGTAACTGTTAGGTGACAAACGTATGCTAAATGTCTTTCCAAGATAGACACGCCAAATAAAAGTTGCATTTTATGCTTCAAGAAGCTAACAGGATTTTAAGAAACAGAAGTTAAATAAAATACAATAGCTACAAAAATAGCTTTGTAACCTCAGCCCTTCACCACTAAAAGAAGGCACACGATTCTGTTCTCCCAGCCAAGCTGCGAAATTATCAAGTCAATAGCAAATATTTGGTAACATCAAACACACGATCAAAAAGAAATCAGTTGCGTTCTGTGGCAGGCCAGAACACTAAGACAGTTGTATAAACAGCTCATCATCGGGATCAAGCAAGGCTCTGCTCCTCCGCCTCCACAGAGCTAAACACCCATGGCACAGGTGGGAAACCTTCCTCACTGCTCTGCTAACATTAACACTTCAGGTTTGCAACCAGCTACCACTGCGGTCCCTGCAGCCCAGGGGTCAGCAGTTGGGCTGTCCTCCCTCAGGATAAGTGCCGACCAGCACCAGGCACAGAAACTGGGACATGAGTGCATGGTGTCACTACTAGACAGTCACCAAAGTGACTCTGATGCTACAAATCAAAACTGTTGTAACACAGTGGGCCAGGCCTCGTAGACCCTTTGTGCTTTCTCTTTTATTACTACCATGCATCCTGGGCTGCATCAGAAAAGGGGTGGCCAGCAGGGCGAGGGAAGGGACCCTTCTGCTCTGCACCTACAAAGCCCCATCTGCAGTACTGTGTCCAGGTTTGGGGCCCTCAGCACAAGGACATGGAGATGCTGGAGTGGGTCCAAAGGAGGGCCACAAAGATGATCAGAGACCCCTCTTATGGGAGCTGGGGTTGTTCTAGCTTGGAGAAAAGTCCACAGAAACCTTGCTGTGGCCTTCCAGCACCTGAAGGAAGCTTACATGTAGGAAGGAAATCAACGCTATATACGGTATGATAGTAACAATAAACAGGGGAATGCCTTTAAACTAAACAAGAAGAGATATAGGTAAGATGGTAGAAAATAGTATCTCACTCATTTGGCAGTGAGGCCCTGGCACTGCTGCCCAGAGAACCTGTGGGTGCCGCATCCCTGAAGGCACACAAGGCTGGGTTGCATGGGGCCCTGGGCAGCCAACCCACAGTATGGGGATGGAAGTGACGGCCCTTAAGTCTCTTCCAGCCCAAGCTGTTCTGCAATTCTAAGAATGCCTTCTTAACAGAGCAGTAACAATGAATGAACCCCAGTGACAACAGAAACACAGGAAAATATTTTAATGAATACCATTAAAAAAGAAAAAAAAAAAAAAAAAGATTCAGACCACATTTTTAGAAGTGAAACCCAAATGGTAGAGGGGTAACTAATTTAAGGTGGGCCACGCGCCCATTAGGAAACACACACTCACACAGAACACATTTGCCATACATACATAACACACTCACCCACCAGCTGTGCCTACCAGCACAGAGACCAGCACCAAGCCAGCCCCAGCCGTGCTGACAGCAGCACTGGGTCAGGGATCCCACACTCAATCCTCTGGCACAGAGCTCCCAGGCTCTGCTTGCGACGGGACCTGCTCCTGATGGAACTGCTCCCAGCCCTTACTCAGCAGAGGCTGCACGGGGCCAGCACCCGCTGTTTGCTGAGGTCAGCCCCACCCTGCCTGCTGCCCGCACCCCTCCGACACTTCCTCGGGGTGGGAGCTACATGCAAAGCTCAGCAGTCCTACACGCCAGCCCGAGCCTACGTTGTTACTAACACAAGATTGTATTTGCGCACTTCCACACAAACTGGGATCTTCTCTAATCAAACCTGAATAACTGCAACAGCAACTTCAGCCCTTCTTGGAGTGGTTTGTTTAGGTATCTCCCTACTTCAGCAGTCGGCCTTTTTAGTGCAGCTGAAACCCTACAGCATCACCCACTGAAAGCTCCCAACCCTCACTGATCCCAAAGCACATGTGAGCAGCAAGGGAGAGAAGCGTGGCCCACTGACGGGAGCCTATAAAATCACAGTATGCACGTAATGTATTAGCTGTGCTCACTCCCCATTCCAGCATTATCTCAGAACGCAATAGGAAATAAAAACCAGGTATACAGCAGGTACCTCCCCTCAGTTTGTCATCTACAGTATATCCTTCTGATCTTCTATAACCAGGTCATTAAGGAAAAAAATCTTATGTGTTTGTTTTTTTTTTCCTTTATATTCCTCCTGAGAAAAGAAGAAAATAAAACCAAAGATCCCTTACTTGCTGTGGTTCAGGAATTATTTACTTGATAACACAAACAGATCTCAGATATTAAACGCAGGGCGCTGCGGATCTCAGATCTCCCCCGTGCCCTTGTTTCCACGTCCTACCAAGGAGCAGCAGTTGCCTTGTGCAGCTTTTTTTTTCCATTTTCAGCATCAAACTTCACCCATTACAGTCACGGAGCCTCCTGTGCTGCTGCTACAGAAATAAACTCAATTACCAGCGCTAAATCGGGATCGTTTCCTATTGGACCGGGCCGACAGCTCGCCAGGTTCTGTGAGTGGTTCCCCAGGGGCAAAGCTCTCAGCAGCTCAGCGCACACACGGCCACGGCTCAGCACCGGCCCCACAGCAGCAGCGGGCCGGGCTCTCCAGCCCAGCACAGCTCCACGTCGAGCCGCTGCCCGGACGCCCCCGTAGGCACCGCGTGAGCGCGCAGCACTGGGACGGAAATAGGTACAAAGATGCAAACGCCAACAACTCAGCCACAACAGGCGAGTTAGAAGCTTTTAGAAGCGAGCTTAATCCCTGTTCGCTCGGGTTAGCAACCCGCTCTACTGCCACGCAAAGTGCCTTCCCCGAGCTCGGACTTCCTTAAAAACTAAAGGCTTAATCAGTAACCACGCAGCGCTGCTCGCTGCTCCCTGACTCACGGCAGCCGATGCCCGACCCGCAACTGTCAGCGCACCTCGCGGGGCCGCTCCGCTCCCGTCCCGCGGGGCGCACCCACCCCCGGCCCCGCCGTCCGCACCAACGGCCCCGCCGCCCGAGTTGTTCAAAGGCGGCCGCAGCCCCGACGCGGAGTGGGGCGGATGGGGGGCGCGGCGGCTCCGGCAGCGCCGCCCGGGCCCCCTTTGTTCGCGGCGCGGCCGCCCAGGTGAGGCGGTTGCATAAGGCGCTCGGCCCGGGCCGCCCCCGGCGCCGCTCGGCCCCCGGCAGAGCCCAGGTGCGCGGCCGCCCCGAGCCCGCCCCGCCCGGGGGATGGCGGCGGGGGCCGAGGAGGGGGCGCGGCCGCGCTCTCGGCCCGCCTCGGGGCAGCCGCCCGCGGCGCCGCCGGCTCCGCGCTGCCCCCCGCCCGTCCCGCCGTTCCGAGAGGCGCGGCCCCGCGGCTCCTCACCTGAACCGGCCGCGCGGGCCCCGCTGCGGTGGCCGCGGTGGCGGCTGCGCGCGTGCCCTGCCCGCCGCTCGCGGCGCGACCCCTGCGTCGAGTGTCAGCTCGCGGGCACGGCGGCGTCACCCGCGTCACGTGCCGGGGGCGGGGCCGGCGCGGAGGTGGGGGCGGAGCTCCGCCCCCCGCGCGAGGCCGGAGCCGGGAGCGCCGCAGGTGGCGGGGCTGGGCCGGGGTGGGTCGGGCTGGGCCGGGGCTGCGGCCGGGCCGTGCGGGTGGCTGTGCCGGGGGAGCCGCAGTGCCGCCCCGCGGGGTCACGGTCACAGAATCACGGTGATTTCGTGCTCCGAGTGCGACGTGAAGTCGCTCGGTTATAGTGTGGTCAGATGGAGCACGCGATCCTTATCGCTTCCCCGTTGCGAGTGGAGACCCGAGTGTCGGTGAACAGGTGGACAAACCGCGGCGCTCGAGCAGCTCGACCGAAAGTAGATAAGGAGCAACAGGCGAAGTCGCTTATTCAGCGACGAGGACGCCCCTTCCTATAGCAGACAAAACTGCCGCACATCCCGGCTGCGAACATCTGCGTGACCTTCGCAGTGTTTTCAAGCTGTCGGCAATCTTATCTGCCTCCCCCAAAGAAACAGCGCCCGCTCCTCGTGGTGGCAAAGGGAACCTTGGAAACGCGAGCAGACTGAGAGCCGAGGCGTCTGCTGAGCCTGAGGACAGCCTGAAGCAACGTGTGCGCTCTGTGCGCTCTAATTAACGTGATCAGGGCTAATGCTGGCCTCGTGTTGATTATTTTAGCATGTGGAGTAAGCAAGGAGGTGGTAACATCCTCAGAAAGTGGGCGAGAGGGGTGTGAAAGGGGAGGGAAAGGAGAGAAGTGGCTTAAATACCTTTGAACGAACATGTGGGAGCATTGCCGTACAAAATGACATTCATAATAATGATACTTTCTTGGTATTTTGTATCTTAGTACAAGTATCTTAAAGTATCTTTGCTTCTGTGTATCTTGGCCTGAATACTTGCGCCTGCGTCCCCTGGGCACAAGGATTGAGGCCGCCCATAGAGCGCCCTTGTTGAATCCTTTGGGGTCTGTTGATGCAGTATGTCTGATATCTCTGATACAGCTCCTTGTTCAAGTTCATCACAGTGCTAAGAAAAACAGCAGCAGATTGGTATCTCTATTGGAAGGGAAACCTTTATATGTATATATAACATGTATATATATATATATATATATATATATGTTCATTATTTACCCTTAAAAAGCCAAAAAACACAAAACAACTTGTAGTTTTCCATTCAAAGAATGATAGAGCCACAGAACATCCCAAGTTGGAAGGATCACCCACTCCAACACAAGGATCATCAGTTCCAACTGGTAGCCCTACGCAGGATCACCCCAAAGATCAGCCATTTGCACCCCAGTTTGTGTAAATATGCCTGTGACAAAGAGTAATTCATGATGCTGTGTTCAGTTGGATGTTTTTGTCTAATAGGATTCTGCTCGTATGCCCAGTTTTGTGGTAGGAAATAACATACTTAAGGCACTCGGGTGTTTGTAAGCAAGCTGACTATATTGTACTTATTGACACGCCTGAGGTATGCATAAAAGCATCTAAAAAATCAGTCATAGTAACCACGCTGTAATTAGCCTTTCTCACTGCCAAAGCTGCAGCAGAGTGCTGCAGGATATGGCATTAGTGATTCACTATGAGGCACTCTTCCCTCTGAGTCAGTGCCGAACCACTGGTCCCACACCACGTCAATGTGCATAATAGAGCTGGAGGTGCCAGAAGATATGTAATTTTGAGTCCCTGCCCAAGCGCAGTCATCCCGCAACACTGCACACAAACTGTCCGGCTCCACTTCCAGTTTTAGTGCGCTACGTATCCCGCCTATGAAGGATTTCTCTATAAATCTGCTGGAAGAAGAGGAGCTGGAGGTCACGACCTGTTCCCACTGCAACTCGTTTTTCCTGGAGGTGTGCAAGTGTGGGATGGCTGTCACAGCAGCACCCGGGGTAGGGCTGTATGTACATGTTAGGTGACAAGATCCGATATGCGGGGTGGCCTCATGAATTTCAGACTGAAAGAACTGCTAAATAGAACCATAGAATTACCCAGGTTGGAAATGCAATTGTTCTATGTGCCGTGACAGAAACTATAGAGCTATTAATTTTTATGTTCGTTGATTTGGAAAGTTTATGTATGCTAACTCACACATAACACATCAATTTCTGCATCTGCAAAGCAACTCCTTAAGCAAAGGCAGCACGCAGTCAGTGTCTGTCTGTCCTGCTGCCCCATAGCTCTCCAAATGTAACTGTTTGCCAAAAGGGAGTTGTCTCGAAGGCTGTTAATTAAGTTGCTGGTTTGTGAAAAAGGACGGCCATGGAGAAGGGCAGGAGCAGCCACATAAGAAAATGGCATTATAGGTGTCAGTCGTGGAGGAAAAGGTTGACCTGATACTTTCTGTCATAAAACACAAATCTACAGAGAAAAATAAAAAAGAAAAAGTGTCACAGTCCTGAAAATCCAGTCTTGGAATAAACATTTTTTGTTGCTTTAATTAGACATGGAAAGAATAATTCTTGCCCTTAGGTTGGGAGCTCTGACATAGCAGGGCTGTTAGTACAGAAGTCTGAGCCTATTGAATCTGAAGGGCAAAATCTCAATATTTTTTCTTGTCTGACTCTTCCAATTCCACTCTCCACAAGTTCAGCTGTCCATTCCTTCAGGCATGACTCAGTTGCAGTAATTCTGGATGAACATCATGTTTTAATTCATTTGAAATGCATATTTGAGACTGGACACTGCCGTGCTGCCGCTAACAGTGCCGGAACTGCTGTTAGGTAACCGACCGAAACGTGCTGCCTAAAACCTGATCAGTCTGAGATCTGGGCTGTTTGTTCATTGTTTGCCCTCCCCCTCACCAAACAGCCTAATCTCATTCTGAGCTACATTGATTCCTTCTTTTGGAAGTACACAAAGCTTTCTTACAACTACAGGCAGGTACTGCAAATATTCACCTTACTCTTTCTGCTTTCTCCTTGGAGCTTCAATCCCTTTTTCTGTCTTTCTGTGTTTGGAACTGCAAGCTCAATAATAGCAATATGCAGCAGGGAAATCATTCTGAATTTAGATTTGAAAAAAAAATAATAATAAAAAATAAAAATCTACTTAAATGAACAAACAGTTCTGATATAAATAGAATTATTTATTTTTGCTTCCAATTCTACTCACGGATTTGTTTTATAAAGGAGTTCAACTTGCCTCATATGAAACGCATCACCTGGGGTGTCTCATATCTACTCTGCTCCCACTCTCTGTTTTTCTGACAGCTTCTACCCTCTCACCTCTAGCTAAAAATACTTCTGCCACCTACACACGTCCATACAATCAATCCCCCCTTTCTGTTCCTTCTAGAGACTACAAAGGCACTTTTAACAGCGTGCAGATGCTGTGGGCTTTTTGCATGAACTTGTCAATTTCCTCCCCATCTCCTGCCCCAGCTCGCGGATGAGCCATCTTTATTTATATAACTGCACTATAGGCAAAATCAATTGAAAAGGGAACAAAGAAAGTCAGGAATACAGAAAAGGAAGGCAGATTTCTCAGAAGTTCAGCAAAGAACTTCTCTTGCTGTGCCACTGCAGAGGAATGTTCTCTGCCTTAAGGAGGAGCTTCTGTTCACAGTTCAGAGAAAGTAATTTCTTTACTGTGAAAATGCAGGGAGAACTGTGTGCAATTCTTCCATCCTTACAGGGGATTTTGTACAAATAACGTTAAAATATACTGTGGGCTTCACATGCTTCTTCTGCTCATCTGCCACTTGGCTGTTGCGTGATGTGTAATAGTTGGATTTCTCTCTGGAACCATCTGGTGAGAGCTGTGACCGAAATTCCAATATGGCCATTGTTTGTATTAGCGGTCTATCAACTATCCGATTATCAGCATTACTAAAGAACAAAGTAGCACTTGTTTTGGTCAAAAGGACCATTTAAGTCTGCTCCTGCCATGAGCAGCCTCACTGGTTACCTGTGACCTAACACTGTTTGCTGCTTTTATATTCCAGGGCATCTAATGCCAAGGTATCACTTCTATGTTGAGCATGAAAATGCATCTCTGAGTCACAGAACGGGATTGAAAATCAGGAAAGGAACCAAATCCTTCTCTGGTACACTCTCGGGAGCAAGGAGTGGGTGAAGGAGTGCACTTCTTCCTGCTGCCTCTGCTCAAGCACAGAAATACAAAGGAATCTTAGGCCAGCACAACCACAGTGTCCCCATTTCACAGTGGCCTGAGCTAACAGACAGACAATACAAAAGGCACAAATAATCATTAATAACAGCTCTTTCCTGGGATAAAACTGTAATGAAAGGTACTGACTGTGGTAGGCAAACAGGGACACCTGCAGTGTTAAGATGGTTCTGGTCATGGCTTAGGGACGTGGTTCAGCCAGGTGTGAGCTGGAAATGAGGAGATGCTTTCTAAGCAAAACTAGAAATAAGAACTGAAATAGGCTGTAGGAGCAGGAGTAAAAAATACTTATGTTTCTCATACTCAGCATGGTGGCTTGAAACAGGTTAGTCGTGCACTCTGGTTTTTAGGAGGCCCCAACCGTTTACATGCTCCCATATTTAGCTGAACTGCAAAAGCAAAGAGGGATTTTGATTCCTGTGTGTAAATATACCAGGGGAAAACACCAACAAAAGGTTTTCTGTCACAGCAAAACGAATGCAAATTGGCCTCTTTTCCTTTTTTACTTTCTTTTTTCTTTTATATTTCCCCCCTAAGGAACAGCTTCCTGAAATCAAGGGAGAGGAGACTTTCAGTGGCTTCAGAAGAAGCAATGAAGTCGGGAAAGGCACAACACTTTTCAAGATGCTATTGAATGCATTTGGAGAAACACCAATATGGCTTGGTTGCTTCTGTGAAAGGAAGAAGATACAAGATTTCCCCATGTCCTCTGTGGCTGTGGCTAAAGCTCTGTGATAAATACAGCTTGCACAGTGAGGCCAGCTGTCCTGGGAGGGCCTGCAGCCGCACTGCTCAGTGCTCTGGTTCCTCATGGTCTGGTGTTCACATCCAAACTGGCTGGTGGGAAAATCCTCATGGCAGAAGATGTGTGGGACCCTCCAACCAAACCATTGGAAGGACAGCTCGAACAAGTTAACAAAATAAATGAGCTCATTCCAGTGCCTGTGAGCTCCTTCTGTTTGCCAATACAGATGTCACCTTCTATTCTTCCTCCTCCAGACCCTTTGTTCTGTTTCAGCCTCTGCACCAGCTCTTGTGTATTTAATTCTCTATTTCATAGGAGACTAAAGCAAATTTCTGTGCTCATAGCGACTGCAGAAAGAGTTAGGTAGAAGGTTATGACATTTCCACGGCTTGCTGTGTTTCTTTCTTTCAATTTTGTATTTTGTTTCTGACAAAAAAGTTATTTCAAGTCCTTGAGTGGGCTGGTATGAAGGAAACTATGTGCTGGCTCAGAGTTCCCAGTAATTTCAGCACATCATAGCCATTCCTGAGGAGGCACTGGAGTTCAAGGAACAAGCACGTTCTAATCCCGTTGCTCCTTCTTCAAGTACTGAGACCTTCAGGAATCCAAATCTTCATTGTCTCATGCTAGCTTTCATGCAAATGTTTTTGCAGCTCTTCATTACTCTTTCTGCTTGCCCAGTTGTTTCCCACTGAGGGGGGAAGTGGATCCCTTACAAAATATTACATTGATCCAAGGCTGGTTCAGCAGCAGTGCTGGAGGAGATGGCAGTCAGTGCTGCCATCCGCTCCGTTGTCTCAGCTGGCTTCAGCCAGAAATGAGTCACTCACATTTTTCACTAGAGAGCAAACCACGAAAAATACTCATAAAACAGGATTGGCTGGATCTGCCTTATTTGTGTATGTTTTTTATTAGTAAAACCAATTTGTCATTAGAAAGAATGGAAAATTACAGTACTTTGGCCAGACCAGCATTAGTTTACACCCTGAGCTGCTGTGAAGGATTCCCTGGTGTGTTTGAGGTGGACCATGGCTTGACCATACGATTGCCCCATCCTAAACAAAGGGAGAAAGGAGCAGCTGTGCGAGCCGTGACCCTGCACTGCACATCGTCACCACAGCCTCTGCCCAGCTCCCTTCCCCCAGCCACAGCAGTTCACTGCTGGCATTCCCCAAAGCCTTCGTGGAAACGCCTCATTTGTATCAGCATCATCAAGCTGCTCCCCAGTGCCTCCTCGTCAGCACCCTCGGCAGACGTCACTGCTGCACTCAAAAAGTCAGGCTTCTATTTAATAATTGCTAAACCTGTTTGTGAAAATGTTGGTGGTGAATATAAACCTTCCTGGTTTATAGCTCATTTGGAGCCCATTCAATAAAATCAATGTCCAAAATATACTTTAGCTGGTTCCGATCAGCTCAGTCTCAGTGAATGTTGTGCCTAGCAGGCTGTGGTTTGCCGGCATGTAACATGTGAGCTCCGACTGCTGTGTTACACACAGAGGTCGTGATTTTCTCCCTCAGTGGGAGGAAACCCAGCAGCAGCCTCCTGGCCCAGCCCACAACGTGCTGTGCTGGGCTGTGCTGATTTCGGTCGTGGTGACACTGTGTGTGGAACAGTCCCAGAGCTGCAGTCAGCTGGGCCCAGATAAAGGCAGGCTGCACCGCCACAGCATGGGGAAGCAAGAGCAGGGCCGTAGGGATCTATGATCCTGCTGATGAAAGAACACCTAGAAGGTGTGCTCGGTGATGAAATAACTGCACCTTAGGGATGAATAAACTACAAAGCCAAGTGAGAGGTGTTCTCTGGCCTAGAGCTTTGTTAGCATTACATTTGCAATGAAAGAGAACAGAGGGAGGGCTCTTGGGCATCCTGCTGAGACAAAAAACCAAAGGGGAAAACAAAATTATAAACAGGCCCCAGCTTGGGTGAGAACAAAGTTAAATGTGAGAGTTTTCATGGCAAAACAAAGAGCTCGTTGTTTGGCTCAGATGAAGCAGAAGATGCCATCTCCCCCACATTGTTGTCCTGTTGGAAGGGATCCATGCAGATCATCCAAACTCCTGACTCCACACAGCCCCTAAACCCAAACCCAGTGTCTGGGAGCGGTGTCCCAATGCTCATTGATCTCCAGCACTCAGGGCCGTGCCCACAGCACTGTGCAGCCCGTTCCATCCCACCGCCCTCTGGTGCAGAACCATCCCCTGACCCCCAGCTGCCCCTCCCCTGGCACAGCTCCATGCCGTTCCCTCGGGCCCTGTTGCTGTCACACACAGCAGAGCTCAGCGCTGCCCTCTGCTCCATGTGAGAAGCTGCAGCCGCCATCAGGCCTCCCCTCAGCTCTGCACTGAGCACATCCAAGCACCTCAGCTGCTCCTCATCCATGCTGCCTTCTGGACCCTTTCCCATCTTTGCCCAGCAGAAGTTAAAACAGTCTCCCCAATGTGGTGGTGGGTTAATAACACAAAGTCACCACTCTTGAACACAGAGAGTTCTTCAGCTGTTGTGCTTTTGGTTGTGTTGCTGGTAGGATCCCAGTCACATCGCCACACCAAGCAGTTCTCTATCTCAGCACATTTAGTTTCATTCTTGGAAGAGGGCAAGGGAGGCATGGAAAGGGAAGGAATGGTTTTTCTTATGAGGATGATTCAGGATTGCTCTGTTGTTTCATAAGTGGGCATTACTCATTTTTCCCACTTTATTATACCTTCTTTTGGAGAGACAAAAGAAATGAGTGTGCTTTCCTTCTGGGAGAGACCAACAGAGTGATAAGAAAAAATATAACGTCGTGGTCAAAAGAGAGCAGATCAAAAGTCTCTGATTGCTCTCTTTCTGAAGAAGGAAAGAAAAAAGAAGGGAACGTTCAGTGACAGTGGAATGTTACAAATTAGAGACCATTTTTCACACAGAAGATGTACTTGTTGCCAGAACCTTCCACAGCAGCTCCTGAGTGCAGGAGCAAGAAACAAAGGGGCCTTGCACAGGTGGAACTGCAGGGGCTGTAAACCCTCTGGTTTTACAGCATAAACCAGCCTGCTGGACCTCCTGCAGTGAAAAGGAAACCAGGGCAGGTCGCCTCCAAAAGAACTTGAATGCGTTGGCTTTTAGAGAAAGGATTTTGGCACAGGCAGTCCTCTGCTCCTGCACCACGTGTCTGCCTTAGTGTGGCCCTATGTAAAGCCAGCAAGAGATTCAGAAACTGAATTTGACTTCTACAGAGTCTGGGTTTACCACATAAAATCATCGCATCAGGACACCAGCACACTTTATTGCCAAGGAAATACTAAGAAAGTGTGGGCTGCAGGTTAGCCAGCCTGTGGTGTATCCTCCTGGCTCCTTGTTTATTCCAGAGAATAAACATGAGAAACACGAGACAGGTAAATAGGTCTCCATTTGTTGTGACAAAGAACAATCTGACATAAAGTAGACGGTTTGCAAAGTGAACACGATGATCAGCAGTGAATCACAGGACAGGAATCCCTCAGCAGAGCTTCCAGTTGCTGGGGACAAGGTAGCAGCAGCATTCTGCTCTTGGAGGGCCCCCAGCTCTCACCGTGCTTTCAGCACCTTCCCAGCCCTGTACAACCTAGAAGAGAAACAAAGAGAATGTGCTACTTGTCTCTCCTCCTTATTTAAAATCCCCCCCAAAGCAATTACAGATGAATTATGCACTCTTCCCCTCTCCTGTGTATGTGCTGGCTGGCTGGCTCATGTTAGCTATCTATTATTCATGGGCTCTCTCTCTCTCCAGTCTTGCCCCCCAGCCCCAGTGCTGCCCTACAGCACATCCCACTGCTGCTCACCCACTGTGGATTATTGCCATCTGCTGGAAAAATGTGATGGACTGCCAGTTAATCTCACCCCAATTCCTGGAAATGGAGTCAAGCCACTCAAGTTGTTAACAGCAGGCACTGACCAGCATCATCACAGCTGAGAGATGTGAATGCTTCATTGATCAGGTTATCGCATGGAGCAAGGCTGTTCTGCAGCTGGGAGGCTTTCTCTCAGATACAGATCATCCCAGGGTATTCAGTTAGATGTACAAGAAGGCAGGCTGGATATTAGGAAGAACTCCTCAGAAGAAGTGATGAAGCAGTGGCACAGGCTGCCCAGGGAGGTGGTGGAATCACTGTCCCTGGGGTGTTCAAGAACTGTGTGGATGTGGCACTGAGGGACACTGTTAGTGGACATGGTGGGGATGGGTCAGTGGTTGGGCATGACGGTCTTGGAGGTGTTTTCCAACCTTAATGATACTGTGCTTCTACCAGACTTTTTTTCCTTCCAGAGGTAAATTAATTCCAAGCACAGTAAGAAGACTCATTTAGAATTCTCCTAAGCAACCAGATCTTTTATGAGCAATGAGATCTTTAACATCGTTCAAAAACAAAAGAGTGCTTTGGAGATGAGGATGCACTCTGGAAATGGGGATGGGCTCTGATTCCCAGGGCTGCTGGGCTCCAGCAGCAGCACTGGTGTTGTTTCTTTGTGGCCTCTGACAAACCATCCCATGGTCCTATGAAGCCAAACGTGAAAAAAGGCCTACTGTGCTTCATAACATCCCAAGCAGATGACTACCAACATATGCTTTTATGCCCTTGTGTCGTGCATCTTTATGTTGAAGCTCAACTGGTGCAACTGCCAGAGGCAAATTAATTAATCTCTCAATGGAAGGTGAAACGATAGCTCCAATCTGCTGTATTACCTTTAATTTCCTGACCGTGTGCCACAGACATTTCATATCCCAGAGATGGATCCTCTTATAGAAGCAAGCAGGTTACTTCTCCGTGTTTTAAAGTCTTGATTTACTTTCATCTTCACTTTTCGATTGGGCTGTCAGACAGCAAAAGGCTGAGTGGGGCACCCAAGGAAGAAGTGATTTCAATCAAAGAAGATACAGCATGATGGGAGACAACCGACACTACCAGACAAGCTTATGATATATCACGGATGTTTTGTTCATATTACCGGTAAACTGCAAAATAATTCTGGATTACACCTCAAAGGAGGGTGAGTGGTTTAATCAAGATCATGTTTGAACATCCTCAATATAGTATCCAGAACTTTTGGTTGGTGTGAATGCTGGCAGGCTCAGTAAAATTGCTTGGACACAGACAGGGTCCCAGTCACTTTCTGAGGCTGAGGGAATCTGACAGGCCTTCGTCCCCTGACAGATCAGCCTGACAAGATGACGTGCTGATGATGGTCTATTTTCTGTAAATTCTGCAATGTTTGATCCTGTGATTGCACAACAGGAGTAAGATAAACGAGCTGCTTAAAATCAGCGCTTCCAAAAGCAAAAGGGCCTTTAATTTACTCATGGTGTTCTGTTATTACCTGACACTTACGTGTGATGGGCACTGAAACTCTACATTGATTTTTGAGCTTCAGAAACTGAAAGAGGAAATGGGTTCCATTGAGCTTGCACAGCCTTGCCACAGTGGGATTTTGTCATATTTTTCGGTGACAATGAATTCATCCATTGATCTGTTATTCCTAGTTGGCCCTAAAATGCAGATTGGTGCTTTATTATCTGCCTGTGTGCTGGAGGTTATGGCAGGGGTTCTTAGAGATATTCAGAATTGTTAGCACTACCGTCTGTACTGCTGTGAGCAAGCAGCGGGTATCGCACAGTGAGCAGGTGGATCCTGTGCCATAGAATTTGTAGTAAATGAAATGCAAAAGCAACATGTGGAGAGAAGGCAATGCGGTGGGAACCCCACAGCCTTGCTGTCACAGCCCTATTGCATGGCAAGGAAATGTTGCAAAGGGATGGGAGCTGCAGCTGAGCATAGAACTTACTCATTCCCTTCAGTGCTGTGCTGTGTATCTGCAGCTGCAGGCACAACACAAAGCACTGCGACTGCCTGATGGCACTGCTCTCACTGTTTGATCCAGGGGATTCCTATTGAATATGGTGAGGATGAATGACAAAATCACAGCATGGCTGAAGTAGGTCTGGACCTCTGGGTCCATCTGGCTCCTCAAGCAGGGACACCCAGAGCAGGGAGCCCAGACCCACGTCCAGGCAGCTTCTGGGGAGGGACCCCACTGGCTCTGGGCAGCCGGCTCCTTTCTATGCCATTTCTCCTGCTGCTAGTCTACTTAGATGTGCTTTGAGTTAATGGACTTAGAAATCCTTTAGTGTAGCAGGTGGGAGGGTTTAACCACTGTGGCTGGTTCTCATAGTGTTATCTGTGCTCAGCCAGTGCAGTGGTTGGCTTGGTCTGTTGGACCCTGGCTGGATACAGGTGGTTCCTCCCTTGATGGCAGGCCAGGCTGCAACCACTTCCCTGCAGGGATGAGGCAGCAGCCTGTGGGATCACAGTCACCTCCTGTGGGGGCCGCAGTCACTGGCTGTGGGGCGGTGGTCACCTCCTGTTGGGGTTTCTCTGCCTCCAAACCAGGAGACCACACAGGTTTCTATTCACTCAGCATCAGGAGAACCTCACACCGCTTTAGCAGCACAAGGCTGACACAGGACACAGTATCACAGCAGGGAAGAACTGTTGCTTAACACGTTTCCATTCCCAAACCCGAAATACTTTATACAGCAGGGCAGAGATTTTTCTGTTGAGTCTAATCCATGCCAGGCAGTAATCTCCTAATTACACTGTACAGCAGGATCAGTCTTGCTAATCCTTAATTAGATCTTTGCTTGGAAAACATTTTGTCTCACTGCTGTCTCTTGCACATGGTCTCCAGCTGCCCAAAGGCTCTCACCTCTGGCCCCAGATGTCTTAAATTCTTTGTTTGTCTTCTCCAGCAGTGATGCTGGGGCTGTGCACCCCAGGACCCCCCCTCCAGCTGCATCAGTGGCCCACATCCATTCCCACTCCCTCTGGGCTGGCCAAACCCAGGGCAAACCCTGAAGCACACAGTCCCACATGTCCTACATGGTTCTGAGTCCCACCATCCTGTGTAGTTACAGAAGCGGAGGGGAGCTACTCACAGGTGTATTTGAGTTATGGATTTAATCTTCCAGGGGGGACAGGAAGATGTAACCTGTCTTTTCCCTCTGCTGCTGCGTGAGACACAGTTGTTGGTATAGATGTATGTAAGGATCCATTTCTCCTTTTTGAGAATAAATGCAGGTCAGATGAGTGGTTTTAGTGAACAAAGGATTTTTAACCTAAAAGAAACACAATTCACTCTGACCTCATTTTCAAGCCACAGTGACCCTTCCTGATGTGATGTGAACTATTAGTGGTCTTCTACTATTAGCTGACGCCCCCAGATAGGAACCCGGGCTTTAGCCACCAATGCTTTTACTACACCACACACAAAGTACTCCTTTCAGCTGTGCTCCTTCCTTTAATTTGTCCCTTTCAACTTGGTCTATTCTATTATTCTATGAATTCTTTAAAAATACGCATCGATGAAACAGCAGATATTGATGTAAAGACAGGTTTAATACTTCAAAGGTGATTGCATTAGCTTCTGTGATGAATTGTTTGATAACAGTGGGAAATAATTTCACAAGCAAAGATGAAGATGCTCCAACCACCTGCACACACTGTGCCTGAGAATAACCCAACACAGGGAAATGCCAGCTTTCTTCCCAAACTGAGCCCATCTGGTGGTGTCCTGGTGGTGCCCGAAGCCTTCAATGGGACCAGAGCTCAGAGCCGGTGATAGCAGCCAGGCAGAACTCTTCTCTGTGACGGCTTTTGCAATGGCAAACACTGCTGGTGGGTGGCTCACATGAGCTTAGTCATCACTCAGGTGCCTCAGATAGGGATCACTGTTTTGGATGTGAGCTGAGGAAAGCAGGAAACCCGCAGTCAAGCTGTGTGACCTGGTGATTTCTGCCCCACCACCTCCTCCTCACACCCAGCTGGTGCAGCCAGGTGGGTCAGTCCTGCACGCACTGCTCTGGTTTCGCAGGCAAGCTACAGATGTTCCTCAAAGGAGTAGGATAAGAGCTCTAGAATCTGTTCAATCGGCTCATAGAGCAAAAACACTCAGTTTGGTGAAGCTGCTGGGCTGAGTCTCTCCAGTATGGCAAAGCAAAGGGAGATTTCCAGCTAGAAAGAGTGGGCAGAAGGACCTGCAGTGTTCAGGGCCTGAGTTTAGCAGAAGAATGTCTGCTCTGAGTTGGGCTCGGGGCTGACGGTCACCCACAGGCATAGCTCCGGTGTGGGTGAATCTCATCCTCCTTGAATATCAGGTTGCAAGAGAGTTATGGAGAGATGAGAACTGTCCCTCTGCCTGAGGATGTGCCACGGATTATAATTGCTTGGAGATCGTTTGTAACAAGCAGGATTTGGGGAACAGCAATTTCTGTAGAACTCTGCAGTTCCTAATTACCATCACAACCCTCTCATTGCACGGCTGACTCTTGACATGAGAAGCAGCAGTAATTGTGCGTTCCAGATCCAAAGCTGCAACTAATTGCTGCTGTGCTTCCTCCTGCTCACACACATGGGCTGACTGGAATGCGCCACATACTTGCCACGTCCAAATGCATCGCCCAAGAGGTGTGATGTTACAGGAATCTGAGGCAGCGAGCAGGCTGGGGCCGGCATCCACCCGTGCTTTTGCCAAGAGAGAAGGTTTCACCCCCAGCCTCGCTAACCTCACACCTTCCTGGGCACCACCCAGCCTGGAGACCTGCCTGGCGAAGCAGAGCTGTGAGCTACTGCTCCAGTTCACCAAGGGCGGGCTGTGGTGCAGAAGTGAGACAGCGGGCACGTGCCGATGTTGCCCTGGCAAAGTGCCCCAGCAGCCACTGCCTCCACACCAGGACAGCTGGCCAGTGTGTGTAATAATAACATAGAGTATAGCAAGAACATATATTAGTAATATATGACAGGAGGGTGCCTGCCCCTGTGTTCAAGGGGAGACAGGCAGCGGGAAGCCTCCACAAGCAGAGGCAAAGCTGCGTGTCGGACGGGACTGAGTTCATCCCTGAGCTCCCAGCAAAGCAGCTTAACAGGCAGAGATGGAGCAAAGTGCTTCTGTCTGAACACGGCCCTGCTGCCCTACGGCCTCCACCAGATCTGAGCTGGTTATTAGCATTAATTATTTAATATCTAATTAATAGTGTACTCTATCTCTGCTACTCATGTATGAAGAATGGTTTTAAACTAAAAGAGGAGAGGCTTGGGCTAGCTTTTAGGAGGAAATCCTTTACTCAGAGGGCCATGAGGCCTTGGCACTGCTGCCCAGAGAAGCTATGGGTGCCCCGTCAGTGGAGACACTCAAGACTGGGTTGGATGGGGCCCTGGGCAGCTTGAGCTGCTAGGTGGGAGCCCTGCCCACAGCGCAGGGATGGAGGTGATGGTCTTTAAGGTCCCATACAGGCCGAGTCATTCTGTGATTCTTTGCTTTCAGAAAATCTTTCTGTACCAACCTACGTGATCTTTAAACGGGAACAATTCTGACCTCTGTGAAGAGTTTCATAAGCAGAGAGCAATAAATAGGTTTTCTCCCAGGAACCCTTTTCCCCATCTCAAGACAGACTTTCCCAATACTGGTTTGTTTGCTTTTCAACCGAGAGATCGCCTAAAATCCGTAGTATCACAACCTGCCATTATAGAAACAAACGGTACAGAGTCTCCAGCATGTGACACTCGTGGGTAATCTCAGTGACATTACTGCACGCCCATTACCACACACGTCAAGTGAAAATAACGTTTCAGAAGGGAACATATTCCATATCACTCCCCCACAAGAACATTTTAGAGGGTGGAAGGGACCTGCAGCTGTTTGGCAAGCGTGAGTCTCACTGCGGGGTGAGTCAGTGTGCAGTGACATTACTCAAAGAAGTCAGAGGTCAGACATGACGTCCTGCTGCACTGATGCTGTGCACTGATTGCTCGCTCTGGACTGGGCCCTCTCAGCCAGAGGTACCCACAGTGCTGCTTCTGCCCCAAAGGGTCAGCTGGGCAGTCTCAAAGAGTAAGAAATGCGATTGTACACACACACAGATGTATGTGTACTGAGTTACAAGCGGAGCTAAACCTGTGCATGTGGAACCTGGATCAGTGCTGCATACATTGCATTATTTGGGGTTTTAGACAGCAGCCAACAGCAGTCTAATGTTAGTGAACGTTTGCTGTTGAATGTGTGAGTGAGCACTCACTATGTCAAAGATAAATGACTCTATCAGTAATATATACGTGAACGTGAACCAAATTCCTCAGCTAAACGTACCTCCCTGCTCTCCTCCCTCTCTGTCAGATTCAGGCCTCAAGCCTAGAAATCAATCTGCCACACGTGGCTGGCCATGAATGCAGGGTAGTCACAGGGGTGTCCTGGGCTGACAGCACCTGTGGTATCTGACTCAGGCTGGTGTTCAGTGCATCCCAGTCACCCAGTGGCCGCACAGGGCGGGTGGTGTTGGCAGGAGCAGAAGTCAGCAGTGAGATCCCAGCCCCAGCCCCACCTGAGGGGTCAAACACCTCTTTGCAAACACTCCTTCTAACCCTGTCTACAAACACAAAACAAAGCCAAACAACACAGGGCGGTTTTGGTTTTTCAGCTCTTTGATGGAATAAAGGAAGTGGGAGCAGGGAATCCTCACTGCAGACCCACGCATGAATCATGACTTTCTGTTTTGGTTCACTTTGGTGCCGGGCTTTGTTTTCTCTGCTGCTACTTGTTCCCTTGGCTTAGTGGTTTCCCCCCCTCCAGACAAACGTTACTTCTCTTCAGAAGGCCCCTCTGAGTTTTCCTTGCTGCTGTGTGTGGAGCAGAGCAACTCCCACCTACTCTCCTTCCCAGGAACAGTCCTCACCTTGTTCCCACTCAGTCCCTGTGGGGATCCACACAGCTGAGCACCTGCCCCATGGTGCCATCCCCACCACCCATGTTGCTCTGCAACACGTCCTAAGGGCTCCATCATGACACTCCTGCACTCCCCCTCCTCAACACAATAGGGGAAGAAAATGTGGTGAAAAAAGCTAAAGAGTTGAGATAAGGACCAGGAGATCACTCATCAGTTACTGTCGTGGGAAGAACAGACTCCGCACAAAGGAGAGTAATGTAATTTATAGCCTGTTGCTAATAGAACAGAGCACTGAGAATTAAAGCACACTCAATGCACTTTCCCCACCATCCTCTGCCACCTCCTCCCCCCCAGGCGGTGCAGGGGAAGGAGGCCTGCAGGCAGTCCACAACTCTTCATCTTTGTTACCCCTCCACGGTCGCTCTGCTCCACGTGGGGCCTCTCTCATGGTCAGCATCCTTCCCAGAACCATCCTGGATTCCCAGCAGATCTCAGACACCTCTGGCTCTGCACAGCCCTGCCATGTCCCATAGTGCCGAAGGAGCCAGGGATCTGTCTGACCAAAGAACCCAACACAGCCAAGCTGTGGGTCACTGCTCCACCAGCGGCTACGAAGGCCTGATCTCTGCCGGCGTCATTAATTAAATGCCCTCCTGGCCACCTGCACACGTACTCCTGCTCCTGCACTCAAGGGAACACAGTTCTCTCCAGACAGCTTCTGCAAAGCTTCTGGTTACAGCTGGGTGAAAGTGAATAGTGCAAAAAGGCCATATTTTATTGTATTTTATGCCTATTTTCACGTGCTAAGCTCATTTGTTATGCACATTCTCTCATTTCCTGCTCCCCAGCTCATTTTCAGCAGCGTGTCTGCAGGTTAATAAACTCAACCAGAGCCACGTGGATCATTTTAGTGCAAGTCACGCGCTCTGCATCCCCACTGAGCCCATAGCAGAAGGGCTCGTTTGCTGCCATGTTGTCACTGACTTACCCTGTGCTGGAACTGGATGCTGCTGTTTGTCACCCCGGGAACGAAACATTAATGCTACCTGCATTTAACACACAGCCCGCTGTATGGGCTGCCGAGGGAAGCTGACAGCCCTCTGAAATAACGAGTGTGGGGGAAGAATTGTTTCTAGCCTAAACCTCCTGTGGTACAACTTGTGGCCATTTCCTCGGGTCCTGTTTGTTGCCTGGGAGAAGAGGCCAAGCCCTCCTCACCACAACCTCCCTTCAGGAAGTCGTAGAGTGCAATGAGGTCTGCCCTGAGCCTCCTCTTCTCCAGCCGTTTCGTGATAAACGGCGCTCGACCCGCACGACAGCAGCACAGCTGGCTGAAAAGGAGCCAGGCGAAGCGCCAACCGGGCAGGTTTCGGTGGCTCTAAGCGGCTGCAGCCCGGGGGGAGGTGAGGGCACGAGAGAAACGCAGCTTCTATGGGAGCGGGGAGCAAAAGCAAAGCGAACAACGCTGATCCTCGAGGCGTTTCGGCAGCCCCGCGCTCCCAAGCGGGCGCCCCGCAGCCGGGCTCCGCGCGTCCCCTGGCGGCCCCAGGCTGCCGCTCCATCGGCTTCCAGGCTCTCGTCGGGCCCTGAGAGGAGCAGCGGCTGCGCATCCAACTCGAGAGCGGTGTGGAAACAGAAATGAGGTCCTGGAAATTCCCCTACAGGTGACAGAGAGCTTCCATCTAAAATACAGCAGTGCAGCAGCAGCCACCGAAAGCAGAAACAACTGTTGTAAATCACAGTGAAAGGAAAAATAGCCTGCAAGAAGAGAACACCTGGGAGAGAGAAAGGTAAGAGGCCTACAGAGCATCGGAAAGGGACTGGAACAAAAGGTGAGGGATGTGATCACAGATTCCATAATTGGCCAGGAAACCTGTAAAGGGAATAAATACACCCCGACCATTCAGCACGCAGGTGGAAATGCAATGAACACACAGAGTTCAAAGGTTTTTCTTCTCTTTATTTAAACACAAATACATTTACAGCATGCAAGTAAGTTAAAACTATACGGCGTCTTCCCCAAACCAACCTTTCAATGCATCTTAAGTGTACTGAAGTTAAACCATCGTATTCCACAGGTAGAATTGTCCTCTCATGTCAAATTTAGAATCACACACAGCAGTGAGTCAGCAGTTCAGTTACACAAATAATTTAGTCGCTCACCTGAAATAAATATTATTTCACCGAGTTCCTGCCCTAAACCTTCCTGTAAAAAGCGTCATCGGGAGGAACGTACAAATAAGAACCATTTGAAGACTGCGAGTTTCAATAGCAGTGATGAACATTCCCTGTAGAGGCTGAAGGTTCATTTACAAAACGCAGTCGTCGTCCCGTCCAGCTGAGCTACGACAGCCAAACCTGAACACAAAAAGGTTTTTTGTTCTGCTCATTCCTTTTTACACTTGCAGAGGCAGTTTTTGGTAAACTCCAAACAAGGTTTAAAATAAAAAAGGTATAAATATAAAAAGGTGACGTACGCTGAGCTACGGATCGGTTACCATTCATTTAAGTTTTCACACAGCAATGTTCAGCACCAAAACCCACAATGATCACCTATGGAAATGAAACCCTCATTCACAGGCACAAGAATAAAAATCCTGCTTCATTTGGATGCATTTTAAAGAAAGTGGGGTTTTGCTTCTTTGATTGCAAGTCAACAGATGAAGGCCTGAACACCTGGAGTCAATGCAAACAGATAACAGACAGCGCCGTTCCCATTATGAGCAATCTCAGGTGAACAGCTTGCCGTTCCTTTCCTTTCCTCAGTGTGCTGTATTTGAACACGCTCTGAAACAACAAGCAAGTCTGGAGTGTTGGGCAGCCTTCAGCAACAGAAGCCTTAAAAGCTGAGAACTGCAACAGAAGTGACATTTCTGACCGACACACTCGACCTTTCAAAAACAAACTACGAAGAACTCAGACTAACGTAGATGTAGAAAACCAGCAGTTCAAGGTCTAACGTCTGACTACGCTCCATCAGAATGGAAGTATTTTCTCTATTACATAAAAGTTGAACACGAATTGCTGTCTGAACAGCCACAGGTCTGGGTTCCCACAACAATTGATGAATACCCATTAAGAAAACACCAACTAACGTTCAAAGCCATTTTAATCAGGCATGGAGAGCCATCCCAATTCATTCCATAACATTCAGTTCCTTCTTCCTCAAAGACCTGATAATTAATTTCTATCCAGAGGCCGTTCTAAAAATTATAGTGGCTAAACCCTATGAATAAGTTAGGCAAATCAGGCTAGAAGGTTTTAAAACCCAGATACAGCTCAGTGGGAATATCAGAGCTCAACCAACCGACCGACCAAAAAAACCCGTGTTTCATTTCATCAGCCGCTTTACAGGACTTTATTGCAAAGAGAAGAAAAAAGATCCAACAGCTACTACTTAGGACATTCCAAATACCTACTTACAAACGGATTACAAACACAATTCAGTGTAGTGCTTTATTTTTATTTCTAAACGCAGCTCTGGGACTTCCAGATACATCCACTTTAAGCCATATCCTTGATCAGGTGTATCTGAAACAGTTGCTGAAATTAATTGTAATTGGAAGTTAAAATTTTTTGCCCAAAGTTCAGGACTGTGTATGCAGTGGAATATCGAGTTACATTTCAGATTGTGCTCATTCCACTATTATTGAACAGCGAAAGTGAACCGTCACAGATAGAGACAAATGGACATAAAAGCTCGTTGGAATGAAGCAGAAAGTTTCCACTCCACCGGACTGCACTGTGTGTAGAATCGGGAACAGGACAGATGAGACCATCCATCGCCAAAGTCGTTTTTGTAAACTTCGGTTTGCTCTTAGTACTGTACAGGGTTTAATCCTAAAGCACCCGATAAACAGGCATCGAATCAGGTAACAGTGAATCAGCCTTGTTCATGTTGAACTCTTTAGTTCTGTGGTGCAGCGCTCACAGTGCCTTATGGCAGCTGTCGTAAGCACACTTCAGTATTCTTAGGCTGTACAAATAAGTTTAGTTCCAATGCTCTACGTAGCATCCCAAAAGAAAACCGTAATGTTATGCAGAGTGCCAATCTAGTTCAGTGGGACACGTAGTGTTATATCAAGTGATGGAAATGAAAATATACTCAAACACTGTTGCACATTCCCTAAGACAATAAAATGTACACAAAAGAAGCTAGAAAATTTGAACTAAGAGTTTCTCAATGTACATTCAGCTTGGCACAGTGCAGGCTAAATTTAAGACATGAAAGACAAACGGTGTAATGAGCAGAGCTACACTTTAACTAACACGTCATTTCTCAAGACGCCAAAATTGCACTCTAGTTTTTGTTTGTTTGGAGGGGAAGGGGGAATTCGTTAGCAGAATTTGGAGAGGGGAAAAGAGCTGTACAGGCCAGGTATAATTTATACATTTTCAAAAAATAATCCTACAGTCCCCAAAGGGAGAGTTTATTGTCATGGAATGACTCCCTCTAGACGATATCCAATCCTCCTCACGCCGCATTAACCTCTCAGCAACTGTAAATGAGAAAAATACAGGAGTTAAATGTTTGTACTTCACAAGCCAAAAAAGCCAAGCTATTTACACTTACAGTACAGCCACTATTTATACAGCTCTTAAGAGCTCAGTTCTTAAACCACTTAAATAAATGCTAATACAACATCTGCTTTAGAATGAGAAGTTACGCAACACAAAGCATTTAAGCAATGCTGGCAGTTACCAATACAAATTTACAGCAAGATAAGCTGACTGATATAATCGAGACCAGATACTCAAAGCAGCAAACATGACAATCCAGCCAATTCTATCTCACCTCCATTTCCTACAGCTATTGCTACTTCTCCAGGGAAGTGAGAACTGCCCGGGTACCACCTACCCACCCAACAGCTGCTGCTCTTTTGGAAGGATGAAGTGGGAACAAAGCACTAATGAAGTTTCTTTCTTGTAGGCAAGTCACAACTGACTGACTCTTCAATGAGCTGAGAACACCTGCAGTAAGTTGTTAAATGTCAGTCTCCAGATATTAAACAGCATATCGTGTTTCTACTGGACCAAGTTCTAACCCAACCAGAAATCCAGATGCTTGCGATCTTAGTATTAACCCTCAAAAAGAAAAAGATGACCACTGTTGTGCTTGTAAGTGCTAAACTCAGCATTATTATATAGCAACACGTAACGTGCTCATACAGAAAAAAAATCTATGAAAGCTTTAAAACTGCCCAGAGGGACTCTGTGAGCCCATTATATTATGTCACTGGTTTCTTTTGTCATTTCATTGTTTTTGTGGCGTTTTATTTTCCCCAACTTATCTTTCCTCTCCCTGACAATTTATCTACAAATAGTCCAAAAGTCCAAGTGCTAAGTCTCCTACTGAAATTCCCCATGACCAACAGTGAAAGTTTGTTCTTTAAAGCAAGATAAAAGCTCAAAATTCAGCTACTTATTGCTGATTATAAGGGTACTTAAACCACTTGGTAAAGAGGTATGACATTTAGTAGCATCTCTCTCTCCTAACAGATCTAGGTAGCACTGTTTTACCACAAACATCCACATGCTCCAGGCATCTAAAATAAAATCAATCAGACCTCCAGATGCCTCTGCATTGGACAGCTAAACTTGACTGCCTTCACAGCCACAGTAGCTGCAAGATTGGCTTCATCGAGCCAAAAATAATAATCAAACATCCACGAACTGCCACCTCCTTGGTCACCAAATGGAGTTGTTGCTCCAAATTAAATTACATTCCACTTCATACTTAAGATGAAGT
Organism: Excalfactoria chinensis; assembly: GCF_039878825.1. Lineage (NCBI taxonomy): Eukaryota > Metazoa > Chordata > Aves > Galliformes > Phasianidae > Excalfactoria > Excalfactoria chinensis. The sequence goes on from NC_092826.1 coordinate 128,358,343, forward strand.
TAAGAACGGCTACTGAACAGAACAGTGTTCCTCTAAGTAGTTCTGCAGCCTGAGCTTCTTCCCTTAATTAAAGCAAAAGACTTGACAAGACATTCAGCTAGCAACAAGAAATGAACAGAAATGAGATTAATATAAGCCACTCTGGAGCCATTCAAGAAGAAAAAGGCCAAGGAGTTCAGCACCATACAATCATGTTGGAAGGGTTTTCCAACTGAAGATCCTGATAATCTGAACTAAGAGTTCCTAGCAAATATTCTTATTAGGACACTCAAAAGTGAGGGTGATGACAGAGGAAGCAGCCAAGCTTTTCTGTTCGATGACCCATAAATGAACTACACTGCAGAAATTAATGAAAAAGAGACTAAATTCAGTGAATAACATGTATGAGTACCTGATTCAGTTTAATGACTTATTAAATTAGAGATGCAGTCTCAAGTTTAAAAGTGCACATATTGATTTCAACTGCTATAGCTGTATTTTAATCAGTACATTTAAATTTAGTGGACAGAGACATTATTTCTTCCATTAAACACCCACAAATTACAAACACACGAAACACGATACATAGTTGGCCAAAACTGCTAAGAAACAATGTATAAGAACAGGGCCTTCTTTATTTTATTACCCAATGCTTTTCTAAAGGGAACTACAAAAGCAAACTCTAGCAAGCCAGAATATTCCCAAATATTAGCTATTTGCTGTGGCTGGTAAAAAAATATATATACATATAAATATATATATACATATAAAAGCCAATAGGATATTGTTATTTTGTTCTAATGCAACAGAACTCCAGCATTACTGTTTGACAATAAGTGTTAGTTGCAAAACAAAAGCAAATGCATTAAGCAGATGCACACAGATACTGATTCTCTAACTATAAATTCTGGGCAAAAAAAAGTTGATGACTTTTCACGTGATTTTATGCAGAACGGACAGCAATGAAGCTGACACAAAAACAGTCCAGTAGTACATTTAAAACAAATCCTTTGAGCCAAACTTACACTTTGTCCTGCCGTCCTCCACCTCCGCGCAGTGCAACTGGCTGGCTGTTCTGAGTGAATGCACCTCCCCCACGAATTGCACTTGGATGAGTTGGAGAAGCTGCTGGATGTTGGCCAGGACGGATGGGCTTAGCTGCATGAAAAGAGACATGACTTACAGGTTTGCATGTAACACTCTCATCATTTAAATTTACTAATGCTTTGTTTTACAGTGAGCTAAAAGTGATAATAAAAATTGAATGCATTTTGAATTGAATGAAAACAAGATGAGGGAGGTGGTGTTTTCCAAACTTAGCAGATTAGTACTGAGCACTGAAAAACAGACACAGTGTTTCTTTTCTTGTCCGTACTAGAATTAAGGCTAACAAAGTTTTGAACAATTATTATCTTCATGCGTATTATCTGCTCCACCTAATGGATGTCCTTGTAAGAGCAGTTTCTTGTCAGGAAGAACTCAACTCATCACTTAAGTTTTATGAGCTTTATGTTCCTGTAAAGAATTTTAGCCCACCTCACTCCTACCACTAGTCAATGCTGCTCTGCCAGCAGCTCTGCAAATGGATTACTCCAGGCAAAACTCCCTTATAGACTGCTCCAGGCACTACTTACAAGCACGCATTATAATACTTGCTATACTTTTGAACTCAAAACAAAGTAGTTTAGACAAGCAATTCACATGCTGCATGTGCTTTCCTTAACTAAACCTGTTTGCAATGAGCATTGCACCAGTTCCTAATCTTATGAAGTTCTGACATATTAAAATCATAAAGGTTGGAAAAGACCTTTAAGATCTAGTTTAACTATACACCCACCACTAACAATGCCTATTAAACCCTGTACCACATCTACATGCTTCTTGAACACCTCTGAGGGCAGAGACCCCACCACTCCCCTGGGCAGTTATCAGTGAAGACGATACCCACCTCACCACAGTCTCCTTCCTTTCAGACAGTTGTAGAGAGTGATAAAGATTCCCCAGAGCCTCCTTTTCTCCAAGCTAAACAATCCCAGTTCCCTCAGCCACTCTACCTACACCTTGTGCTCCAGACCCCTCACAGCTTCATTGCCCTTCTCTGGACACGCTCCAGGGCCTCAGTGCCTTCCTTCCAGCTCAGGAGGCTGAGGATAACTGGTCTGACTATTCAAGACACATGTAAAGAAAACACTGAGAATTTGAACCTTTTCCTTATCTTCAGTCATGTTTTCCCACTGTATCCAGTAAAGGACACAGATTCTCCTTGGCTCTCCTCTCACTGTTAATATATTTGCAAAAATCTTTTTTGTTGCCTTTTACTACAGTAGCCAGTTTGAGCTCACGCTGAGCTTTTGCCTTTCTAGTTTTCTCCCAGCGCATCCTATCAACTTCTTTATGCTCTCCTTGAGTTGTCTGTACCTTCTTCCACAGCAGATAAAATCTTTTTTTCTCCAGGAGTCTCAGCAGAAGTTCCCTGTACAGCCACACTGGTCTTCCTCCCTGCCAGCTCATCTTACAGCACAGAGAGACAGCCTGCTCCTGCACCCTTAAGAATACCTTCTTGAGGAGCCATCCATTCTTCCAGGACTACTCTGCCCCTTCAAGTCTGACTTCCAAGGAACTCTCACTACCAGTGTCCTGAACGGTTCTAAGTCTGCCCTGTTGAAGACCAAGGCAGCAGCCTTGCTGACTTCACCAAAAATAGAGAGCTCTACTGCTCCATGGCTGCTCTGCTCAAGACAGCTCCTGACCACCACGTCTCCCCCACAAGTCCTTCTCTGTTTGTGAGCAGCAGGTCAAGCAGGACACCTCCCTCGGTAGGTTCTCTTAACAGCTATATCAGGAAGTTATCTCCCACATGCTCTATAAACCTCTGACTGCCACCTCTGCCCTGTGTTGTATTTCCGCCATTTATCAGGGAAGTTAAATCCCTCATGAGAACAAGGGCTGTTGATTGCATGACTTCTGCCAGTTGCTCACAGAACGCCTCTCCCATCTCTTCATCTTAGTAGGGATCTGTTATAGACCTTGTTGGTCTTCCCCCCGATCCTCACCCACAGGGACTTGACCTTATAATTCCCAGCCCCAAGCTCTACAACATCAAAACAGTACAATACAGAGAGCCATGCCCCCACTCCTCGTTGTCTGCCTATCCCTACTGAACATGTATTTAGGTTTCAGCAGACAGTTTTAGCTATAAAGCAACTATAGGTAGCAGCTACATCAGAGAAACACTTCTCAATTTCTGCTCAATAAGAAACTGATCTCCAGTAGCACAGGCCTAGTTCAATTAGACATTTAATTACAGGAGGCTTTATTCCTGTGATAAATTCACTAAAGAACTGTTTTGTTGTCTTAAATATCACTTGAGGCAAAGATAAGGCAGGAGAGCACCAGTCTTTGCATCATCACTCAGTGCATCCCAAAAAACAAAATCCAGTCCCCCCCCAAAAACCACTTCAGTCTGCAACAGCTCTTGATGTGCCTACAGAACACAAGTTCAACTCCAGCTCTCACTTCAGTTATGTTCAAATTTAAGGAAAGTGTATTGACTACTGAAGATCTGATCAAGGACAACAAAAAGGCAGGACCACAAAGTTCCTGCTACAAAAAAAGGCAAAAGAAGAACACAGGCACAGGTACATCCCTCTACAGGTCTCACACCCTGCTAGCCCTCAGTATCTGACAGCATAGCAGCAGGTGGGAAGGAAGACCTTCCCAGCTTACACAACAGATCACAGAAATGACCCGTTTGATGCAAAACATAACAAAACACACATTCAGTCCAACTGATAACCATAACAGAACTTGCAGAACAAAACACACCAAGTTCACACAAATGGATCCAACTGTGGCTGAAAAATACACACAGAAATAAATCAGAAGTGATGGAAGCTTTAAGAGCCAGTGGATTCTTTACTAACCAATCTGTGCAGAATGTCCTCGTCTGGCCATATTTTTGGATCTTACAGCTTCCTTTATACGGTCTACTTCCTGCTGATACCGTTTGCGATCACGAGATGCGTTCTCTTTGGCTTCCTTCAATGCAGACTCCAAAGCTTTAACTCTTTCAGCTGTAGCTCTAAGTCGCTTCTCCAATTTAGGAAGCTCACAGCGAAGATCGGCGTTATCACGTACCAGCTACAAAAACAAAATCCATTCGTTGCTTGGTTTTTCTCTTCATGGGTAGATCCAACCAACACATGATCCCCTGAACAGGCATATTGTCTAATATGTACAGTACAGTAGGGCACCTATCCTAGTGTGCTCAAACTTTTAGTAAACCTCATAGTTGAGCACTAAGACTGTCATTTGAAAATCTGTTACTATAAAAGAATATACTATGCAACACAGACAAAGCTGATGTGCTGTCACAGACAAGCAGGCATCCCCCAGATAGAGAAACTGACTTTTAACACATCAGCTTCAGTCTTCATTGGTTTAAATGCAACTATTTCATTGATATCTATTGAATTATTTTACAGGAAAACTTTAGCCTACTGTTTTATATCAAGAAATACATTCAAGACATCAAAATACTTTCAGAACAGTTACTTCATGAACTATGTGCCACCTCCAGGATAATGCAGTCTAAGTAGTCTGTTAGCTTTTGATTAAACCTGAAATTTGGCCTTACTGTACCTGCTTGTGAACCTTTGTAAGCTGTTCAAGATTATTCTCAAGAAAAGAGATCTTCTGTTTTTGTGCAGCACTGCCTCCTGTATCATCTGAGTCTATCTCAGCACTCTGCAGTAACAAAGAAAAGATACTGAGTACAAATCTGAATGTACATATTAAAATCAAACCAGAAAAAACAAACACAGATCAATAACAAACTCAGTTTTAAACTGAAATGTGTGCAACAATCTGAGAGAAACCAAGTACCATCACAGCACCAGATTACCTTTTTCACTCTAGTAGCCAGATCTTGAACAAATAGCTTCCGAAGATTGTGGAGAGTCTGAAGTTCTTTAGCCTACAGTTGAGGAGGGGGGAAAAAAAGAATTATTTCTGAAGGAAAAAAGCAAGTAATCCCATTTCCTTTGAAATACATTTTGATGAGCTTACCACAGTCTCTTCCAAGCCCTTTAAATCTTGCCTTGCTTGCTCCCGTCTGTCCTGCATAACCCTAAAAGAGAATACATTCATACTAAATCATCTGAGCAAAATTAAAAATGCTTTAGGAGACCAGAGTGGTAAACTACATGGTTCACATGAAAAACATTTTTCAGCTGAAGTCCTCAGGATTATGGATATAATCAACTGATGACACAACAACTCAAACTGACACGGAACAAAGGAGGAAGCTGCCAACTGCAAAGAGAGAAAGCTTCTAATACTGAAAGGATACGTACAAGTACTATAAGCTAACTAAATTATAAATGTCTAAAATGAGCAAAGAAAGATTTTTCAGAATTAAGTTCAGTAACACCAGTGAAAATTTTGTTCTACCAAAGCTCTTCAGTCATTTGTGAATGTGTTAAATATCCAGTGATGGATTTGAGATTTTCTCTTTTTGTTCCACCTCTTCACCTCCATTACATTTGCCAAAGCTTGCACCATAAGCTACAGAACCTGTTTCCAGGCATATAACCCAACAATACTGCTCTGCAAATCTCCTGTCTTCCTACTAAATGTGAAAGCATTCATTGCACTGTTAACACTCTGGAAAGTTCTCTTCATCCAGCCACATTACTGGATTTCAGTTAAACGACTAAACATCTGAGATGATCAGATATGCTACACAATCTGTCAGCATTCTATCTGTTTTCCAGACCTCACTGGAAAAGTAGCTGTAGGCACCTTATACAACTATTTAGGTCAATAAAATGTGAATAGTCAGCATTATTTCTGGTCTGTCCTTTGCCAGCACATTTCTGATGTGCAATGGAAAATAACTGAAGGAGGAGGACACAATATTGAATGAAATTTTAATGTTTCTTGCAGATCCTTGGAAGAGCAAAGTTTTTAACATAGCAAGTCCCTTTAAGAGACCAATGCTGTATATTTCTTTTACTAGCCTGCAAAACAAAATATGAAACAAACATGCGGTATCTTTATTAAATCTTCTACGACAAGAAAACCTATTGCAACTGACAGTGAAAGGTATACGGAATAAATAAGGTGGACTTTAAGACCACACTACTATTCAAATTTCAGTCAATTCAAGCAACAATGTATTTCACAGCAAAAATCCAGAAAAGAATGTGCTGATTACTGCTTACTAATACAGATCAATCAAGTCTGATTGTTTGAACTTCTACAGTTTAAGTCAGACCTACCTAACTAACTAAACCACACAAGAACTGGAAACATTAAAGATCTGTTATAATGTTAATGCAAGTCTCTTCTAGCCTTACAGCATGCAAAACTTAGCTGTAAAAATGGGAAGTTAACTGCTCCATCCTATAGCACATGAACACTGAAAAATACCATGCCTTTTGTCACATATACCATGACACCCTTGCACCCTTCATTATTTTACTTCCAGCTTTATATACTAAGGTGGTGAAAAAGGTTCTAAAAAGATTAATTTCAAGGTGGCTCTGGAGCCTCCCTCTAATAAGCATATTTATCATATAGTCAACGCAACTTCATCATATCAGATCACTAGTCATAAAGGAAAACTTCCTCCACATGCTTGTTTTGTGTGAGATTATCACTTACGTAAGTTCATGGAGTTTTCTACTTTTCTCCTGATCGGTTGCTTTCAACTTCTCATGCTCAACTCTAAGACGTTCCTGTTCAAGCATCATCTTCTGATTTTGGCTGAAGACGAAGAAAATAATCAGATGTATTTTTAAAAGGATGGGAAAGGAATTTAAATAGATATCCAGTATATATTAAGTTAAAGCAGAAAACACCTTTGTTGTATCACTATCATGACAAGCATCCAGAAATACATTTAAGTACAATCCAAGACATGTTGTCAATAATTAGAAACTAAGGCTTCTGATATGTTGTCACAGTCAAGTGAATCTACTGTAAATGACATCCAGTAAAGCGACAGAAGTAAGGTACTGTTGAAGAAAAACCCCTGCCACTTCTCCCCCATCCTCCCGTCCTTCTGTACTTGCCCAGTCTAGAGACATTTGCCATCACCAAAATGATAATTGCTTACTCTTGGAGTTCAGTGATAAGTTTCTCCTTTGCATCAACTTCATCTCGTAGGCTACTGATCTGTTTCTGATGTGTCTCACGATGGCTTTGAATCTGCTGTTCCACAGCTTGCTGTTAAGAAAAAAAACAGCATGTGTTATGCTTGCAGAAGTTGTTGTAATTTGTGCTGTTTAAAGAAAAAAAAAAAAAAAAGAAAGAAATTAACTTACCTTGACTTCATTTGCAGTTTGAACCTTATTTAAGTGCTCTTTCTCCATCTCATGGACTTTCTCTAAAAATGGGAGAAAAGAGAAGACTTTCCAGCCAGGCACCAAGGCTACCACAAGGAGAATGAAGGTAGTTCACCTTTCCTCCTCTCCCACACCTTAGAATTTGGAAGTTGTACGTCTGTGTGTATCAATTACAATCAATAACATCTTTAATCCTACTCTTAGTATCTGCAAGTACACATTCCTTTTGACTAGTTCTTTAAGTTTTGTAGCAAGAAGCTACCTTACAGCTCTGTCCTTCAATCTAGATTGACCAGTTTCCTTTTTATTGTTACTTATTTCAATTGGGGTGGAGGATGGACAGACAGACTACAAAAATCTGTTCTTACCTTGTGCTCGCAGTTGAACTAGCTCTTCATTAAGAGAATCCACAGACTCTTCCAGTTGTCTCTTTTTCTGTTCCACATTCTGAAGATATTCAGTCAGTGACTTGATCTTGGCTTCATGCTTTTAGAATGAAAAGATTCTTTTACTTCACAAATAGATATCATGGAATTAAATCTATATAAACACACTGTACTTTTTTTGGCAGGGAAAAGAGATGTGTTTGAATACATAAACCAAAATATAAAGAAATTGAACCACACATGTAATTACAATTTTGGTGGTAGTTAGGAGTCACACTGCTCATCCACCCTAACAACCACAATAAAGCAGCCAGTCATGTGTGTAAAACTACTGTAATATCACTGTTCTAATGCTGTCTCTCCCATTTCCAACTTGACATGCTAGAGCAGAGCACAAGATAGGTGAGATCTGTATTTGTAAAGGAACCCATGATGGAGAACATAAAGATTCTAGTAATTAATACAAATGTTACAAAAATACTATCAGGCTGCAAACATACTATGGAAATTCTAACATCCTGTCATACAACTACTCAAAAGCATCCAAACTTCAGAGAAAACAAAGGATACAGCTGAGTCCTGTAAAGAAACACTTACCTGAGAGATACGAAGTTGACAGGCAGCCAACTCCTTCTCATTTTCTTCCATTTTCTTATTGCTTTCAGCCTGTGTGCCTTCCAACTGTTTGCATCGTTTTACCATTGTTTTTACTTCTGATTTCATTTTGCTAATGTACAGCCTTGCAACTGTGAATTCCTCATCTATCATGCCAGTTCCCTCCGGCTGCTGAAAATTGTGGAATCACATTTAGAAAGCTTAGGTAAAGAAACAGAATTCATGATGAGGTAAAGCAACTTAGTGCCTAGCATCCTGGCACTCACCCCTACCAGTAATCACAGCACTCGGCATCAAAATGAACTTAAATGAATAACCTGGAAGTGTAACATGCTTAAAAGGTTACCTTCAAATCCCTTAGAAGCTTAACTGTAACAAACCTGACTGAAGTATTTACAACTTGCATCTTCAGGTTAACACCAAAAATTATCAACTGATCTAACCTAAGCTCTTGAAAGTAATTATTACTTTTGTTGTTATTGTTTTCTTTCCTAAGCTATTTTGTTTGCACAAAGGTAATACGTCACTCACAGCACTGCCTGTCCTACAGTCATCTTCTAAATTAAACTTTATTTCAGTTACATTTTCCACGTTTAAGGTAAGTAACCTTCCTACTGCCACTGCAGGTCCAAGACAATGCCCTTGAAACTGTCAAGGTCCTAAGGACACTATGAACGAAAACACTATTTCAAATACCATACCTGTTCTCTCTCATTTTTGCATAATCAATTTATTTTTTGGACCTGGTAAATCACAGAAAAAGCAAGAAATAACCTAATTCTGAATTTACTAATACATAAGGCTTCCCATGGTGGTTATTTTTACATCTCTTTGAAACCTCATCCTACCCAGCCACAGTGCACGTGTGCAATACACGGCACTAAAAATTGCATTGACTAAATCTTACCTTGACATCATTATTTCCTACTGCAATTCCTATTTCTGCAAGATCTTTTAGTAAGGAGGCCATCATCTCCGTTGCTCGTTTCTTCTGATGGTTAGTCATTTCTTTAAGCTTTTGAAGCTCTGCATCTATGCTAGCTAAAGTAACCTACAATAAAAATAATTACATTTTAATAAACAATACGTGCATTTTTAGAATTTATTTTTTTTATTACATAATATTGCAACATCAAAACATGCACCCAAGTTCCAGGAGTCTTTAAGAACTACTATTGCTCTCAAGCAGAACTGCAGTTACACTGAACTGCTGTGGATGCAGCAGCTGCAATTCAACAGCCTGTATGCTCAAAACTTGCCTGCTCTTGGTTTACCAGATTTAAAAGACAAGTGGGACATTTTACAGCAGAAACATTCCAGCAGTGCCAAAGGATAGTTACTGCATGGGTTTGCTGCAACAGACTGAGAACAACATCTTAATTTTACTTCCATATCCATCTCTTGGTTCTGTCAACACAAATCAGTACCAAAACTGTGCAGTCATCTCTGAATGATGCTGAGAAGACAAACAGCTTCCACAGATAGTTTCACTAAACATATAAACAAACTTTGATGCAGGAAGAAACCTTTCAGGACATATCAACCATGAAAGTATTTCCGCATTTTCATACAAGAGAGAAGAAGAGACAGAAAGAGCCGTATAGAGCTCTAGAGCTCATATTAGCCATTTAGGTAACCAAATCAGTTGTATTCTGGTATTAAACAAGTTTTAGACTTGTTTAAAAACTCTCATTTTCTCCTTGAAAAAAACCTTTGACTTCAAGAAAGATACACAGATAAAGGCAAGAAAAATTTATACATTGAAGATTCTCAGTAATCCAATCCATTTTCCTACCGATTTTTGGTTGAGTTCATCACTAAGCAGTTCATACTCCTTCGCCTTATCTTCTACTTCCTGAGACTTCTGATCATAATTGACAGCTAACTCTTCAAGAGCTTGCAGCACCTCTTTCACTTCCTCTTTAGAGGCATCATTTTCAGCCTGAAGGCGATTCAACTCAGCTTGCAGATTGTCTTGGTCCCGTCTAGTTGATGCTAGAAGCTACAACAATGACAGATTTATTTAAATAACAAATCATTAACAAGCATAATGCATTAATAAGTGAAATCTTCATGTTTTTACCTACTGAAACTGCTTGTACCTACTTTTTATTTTTTATAGTGCCTAGCATAAGAAATTAAGGATATTAAGTATAGGTACAATGAAATGCTTCCAGAACACTTCTGGCTCCTATAGTCTCTGCAAAACGGAAATGATTACAGACCAAGGCACTTCAGGCTAGCAAATGAAAACACACACAACATTGCAAATCCTCAAAAGAGATGCTGAATATTTCTCATGAGTCTAAAACTGTCAACAAATGAGCTCCAACTTTCAGCATTCTCAACTCATTTCCTTCTTGGCCAATACACCTAGTTTTTTTTTACTATTATTATTACTTAAAAATAAATAGCATTTGTCATTTGCTCCAACATCTTTGTTCAAAGAAATTGATCAGTGTTTACCCACATGTTTAAGTTATACTTGACATGTCGTCATAAGCATTTTGAATATTTCACTAAGTACATCCTTAAACAACAAAGATGTCCCTTTTTATTATGGGCCATAATATTCCACACATACCCGCTGTCCAACTTCTCTGCCAGTACAGCAATACTGACTATAGTCAACAGTAGAAAACATTTCTTACAGCAAATCAAAGTATCTTCAGTATTGACAAATTGCTAATTTTGTACAAAGATGACAACAGCCTATGTCTTGGTATAAAGTATTTCGCAGAACTGCAGGGGTTGGAAGGAACCTCTTCAGACCATCAAGCCCATTACCCACGCTAAAGCAGGATCCCTATGGCAGGTCACACAGGTTCCTTTTGTCTTCATGGATACTTAGGAATCAAGCATTCTGGCTCAAACGTAGCCAAAAGCACAGCGTAAGGGGAAAGAATGATTAAGGCGAGCATTTCAATTCAGGTTAAAACAACAACAAAAAAAACCAACAAACATTGTACAGTAATAAGCCAGCATCCTACTCCATAGTCATAACTGTGGCCCATTAAGAATATCTCAGAGAGTCAAAGAAAAGCAAAACGAAGGTACAAAAGCAATACTCACTTCTTCCTGATCCAACATTTGTGTTTTCAGTTTTTCTACCAGCTGGCTCTGCTGATTAATTTCTTCATCCTGCAGTTGAAGAAACTCTGTTCAATAAACTGACAAATACCACTGAGAAAAACAAACAATCCAAGAGAAGGTAGCATCAGGCATATAATCTTCCAAGCTCTAAGATGACTGGACAGCTCAAAGCAGTAAAAGCAAAGAAAACATACACACGTATAAAACACTGTGCTCCAAAGACAATATTTTTCCAACTGTGCTGTTAGAAATCTTCCCCAATCTATTTTAAGCTTCCAGAAACAATTCAGATTTAATGAGAAGCTTTTTGTTCTCCAAATTTAGTACAACTGTTTCAATTTTCAGTTATGTTCCATGCGTGCATATTTCACTTGAAAATAGCAGTTTTTCCTTCCAGCTAATTTTCCTCTGCTTACTCACTACCTTCCTCCTTCTGGTGCAGAATTAAACCAAGCAATCAGCTAGGAATGGTCACCATCCAGGAAGCATAAATACTAGCTGAAGTTCTCATGAATGTTTCCCCCTTTCATTATTCTCTCTCTTCCACCCGACCCCACTCCCCCCACATGATGGATCTTTGCATCCAGTACAATTTTTTCTAGTTTCAGCAAAGGGGAAAGAGCAACTAAGAAAGGATGCTCATTTTGGATGAAATCAAGCAATTTTAACACCACTCAGTCAGAACTAGAGAATTAGAGTAGGTGCTTCCGGCAAAAGTTTAAACAAGCTGTAGTAACAAATGAATACAGACAAATTAAGTCCTACCTAAAACATTCCAAGATGCATTTCAAAGAGATCTTATGTTAAATAAAAAAGGCACACCTTGTCATCCAGTTGTTTGTATAATTTGGCAATTTCTTCCTCACATTTTCTTCTCTCGGCATCAGTGAAATTGCCAGTTACTCCAATCGTGGTAGCTGGTTTATCATTAATAACGGTAATATCCTTGTCCACCGCAAAAGCTTCTAAGTTGGCCTTCTCCTTGTCAAACTGCTCATCAACAGGCACAGTCTCCCCTTAAATAAAGGCATATACACTTATGAAGTATTTTTAGCAGAGTTGGTCATCTTCCACCAAGCATTATCTACTCCCTAATTACAGTACATGGTTAATAAGCAATCAAGTGCGCAGCTTCCATGGCAAAAATGACTACTCCATCACCCAGACTAACTCTTGCTTACCACTGAATGTTACATTTCACCCAGTTAACTCTGATGTTGGCTGCAAATCTTACTACAAAATATCTTCCAAAACTGCACTGCAGACAGAAACCCCCCCTTATACCCGCCACCTTTGCCAGTTTGTCATGACAGGTAGCCATATTTACTGCTAAACTGATTTGCTTCATTAAAAATATTTCCACAGTTATACTTTTATGTTTCTATGCTCATCAGCGCTTTCCTGAGGAACACTTCACTACTTTCACATTTAAAGTATCACATAAGAATTTAAGCACTTCTCTGGTAAATTCAAAGTGAATTCCTTGGCATCTTATTACAAAGCATTTTATGCGGCCCCTGAACAATATGGGCGCTTTCCAACATTCCTGTGTGGTATGTGAATATTCTGGAAGAATTACACTCAACATTCCAGGTGTCTCTACATAAGACAGGGAGGAGGAAAAATAAATAAATTCTATCACACCCAACTTAAGTGAGGCCATTCCATTTTTTTTTCCCCTCAGATTTACACTAGAATGTGGTGCACAAATTGTCTGATTTGGATGACATATTACTTTACGACGGCAAAATCATCTAAAACTGAAAACTCCAGAACACATCCATATCTTAAATCTTAACTTCACATTTTGTATTTATCTTGCATTTTGTCAGTCATTTCAGTCCAAAAGTATCCAATCATTCAGAGAGAGCAGGCACATTGTTAGCAAATACTTTTTCTGCCTATAGAAATGTTTGAGCTGTAAATGAGGTCGAAGTCTTACAATACTGACTTGAATTTTACAGTTTTGCACAGTTTCTGCACTGACAGTTAGTATCATTCTTCACTTCCAGATCAATATTTTAGAATGTACCTTGATCTCATTCTGCCAGTAAATCAGGCACTGAAAAACCTACAACCAACACACTTACAGACATTTTTGCCAGTATGGGATTACTCAAGTTGTTCTAAATCCAATGAAAAATAGCAAGCTTCAACAGCATTATTATCATTAGCATAATGCTAATATCATAGCATTAATATTCTTTTCAATGTTTGGCATAGTATTCTTTATTTTTTTTGAATATTTAAGAGGAAATAGAAGAGTAATTCAGCATCTCTTTGTCCAAAGTGTACACAACAAAGAAAACTGCTTCTCACCATTCCGCCATCTGTTGAGTTCATTTTCCAGCCACTGTATGGTGTTACGCAGTGTCTTGTTTTTCTCTTTTTCTTTCTCATACTTTTTCTTCCACTGTTCTGCAGTGAGCTCAACATTGACACAGACTGTGTTCTTAATGGTCTTTGCTCTACATAAAAAGAAAAACCTCTGAAACAGATTCTATTTTCTACATAAGGAAATTATGTTGAAAGCATAAACAACTCCTACCTCTTCCAAAAGCTCATCTCTACACTCTGTCCATTTACTAATTGTTCAATTAGATTGATACAATTGTTAATGGACTCAGTAATGTAACAGGCATAGAGAAGACAGAAAAAAATCTCAAGCCAGTTGAGCTGGAAAGAAGCAGCTGTATACTTTAACTTGAACTGGGACAGCGTACAGCTTTGAATAAAGACTCACATTTACCATACCCAACAAACATTTCTCTAGTGGACAGCATAATACTTTCAGTATGTAAATCACTTGGCTTAAGAAACAGCTCCAAAGTTCAGTGACTAGATCTGCATTAACCAAACAAGTGCCATGAGCTATGAAGTACAAATGCATTTAATTCAGGTGATACATTTGGCCAAGCAAACCTCATCTCCAGAGACAAAATATCAAGGACTAATACACTCTGATGACATTAACGTGCAGCTGTTGCATTAGCAATGCACCTGGCTTACATCAGTAACTTATGTATAACTTCCTACCACGAATTATCTCCTCAAAAAGGTGAAAACAGAAAAAAAGCTTATTGGCAGACAAAAACCCATCCCTGCCACCGTCATGACTCTTGTACATTTATGCAAGCCTCGGTGGGAGTTGACTACTACCAAAAGGCACATCATTTCCTACTGAATTACGTAATATTTATTTAACCTTTAGTTCCTACCTGAAGCCTGAGGGCTTCAGCAGAAACTTAACAACCCCAGAAAGCTGAGTTAATAAACCAGACCAACTACAGTCATTTGAGCAACTTCTGAAGAAGGGACAACGACTCTAACAAACACAGCTACAGTTGGAAGACACTTCCTCATACCTGAATGCTAGAAATAGTGCAAGGAAAGGATCTCCTAGAATCTTAAAGGAGACCAAACCAGAATTCCAGTGCTGCAGAAAACAGTCATCATCCCACACCTACTAACTACACATATTCTACCATATTTTTAACAAGTTCTGAAGTCATGTAGTCTACCTTCCATAATGAAAATCTTCTCCAAATAAATAAAATTGAAAATTACTTTGTTGAACTAAAATGGAAGAGAAAAACACATTAAGCATGAGAAGCTGATGGCTTTCATAGTGGTAGAACTAAAGGAAGAAAGTAAACATAGTAATTAATTTGGTTTAGGAATCCTGACTGGGTAGCTTATTCCTCACTCTGCCTTTATTTCTAATAGCTCAGTATTAAGGGACATCTACTTTTGCAATCAGCATCACTCTCAGGTCTCAAACTATATACTTTTTAAAGAACAGCTTCACTGCTTTGTTTATTGTAGAAGGTTTGTTTTATCAGTCACTGTTAGGCATGTAAGTGCAGTGCATACACAGCACTTAAACTGCGTTATGAAATTCTGTTTCTTACCTCTCATTTAAGTCATATACTCACCTTTGGCCAAACAGAAGAGTAGATTTAGTTTCAGATTCATTGTATGAAGATGGAGAACAGCAAATAACAATAGTGGTTCTACAGTTACCCCCTAGTGAATCTTGAAGGATTCTGGTCATTTTACTATCACGATATGGAACATAAGTCTACCAAGAAAAGGAGTAAAAGAATTGGTCATTTCTTTTTTTTTCCTGATATTATTTACACTGTTGAAGAGCTATTCTTTCCTTAGGTACGACTTCATTAGGAAAACAGATTAAATACTACTTTAATCAATATAACATTCAGTTGAACATGCACAGAGCGATCTAAAATCTTGTTTTTATGCTTGGTAACTTCTGGAGTATAACAAAGCTTACCATCTGTTTAGGCCCCTTAATAGCAAATGCAACTTTGTTATTTATCAGTGACAACACAGTACAAGTAAACCTTATTATTGCAAGGTACTGATGTAATTGGATTAGTTTAAAAGACTCCACTCACATCATTATGACCAATAAAGAATTTGTCTATAATATATTGTACAGAAATACAAGCCCTTAACACTGAAGTACAAAGAAAGGACCAAAAAAACCATAGAACACTTACACTGCTTTCAGCCAAAGCCGAGATGACATTTCCAAGAGCAGATAAAGACTTGTTGATGTTCTTAGCCTCATCCAGCACAGCACCTTCCGCCCCAGTTTTGCTAACCTGAAGTATTTCAGTAAATTACTGAATGTTACTTCAGAAATATCACTTTCCATATTTCATACAAAACTTGGATACCAGGTCTTAAAATGCATAAATTACAGTGCATAAGGAAAATAACAGTAATATAGAATAAGCAGAATGGTACATGTTTCCTTCTCTTCTTCAAGCCACAGACACAGCAAGCTGAGCTGTCATTTCAAATAAGAAACTCAGTACCACTATCAAGTGCAAACGCCGATACTCCACATCCATAAATAGACTCTTGATTCCAGTACCTGGCTAGCCAACACACCTCTTTTTTTCTTCCACTCAGATACTGAGATTGAACTTTATCCTACTTCCCAACCTCCATATTTACAAACCCTCACTGCAGAAATGCGAAACAGCTTAGAGATAATATCTAACAGCCAATAAAGACTAGGACTGGGAAATCACAATTCAGAAATGAAGTTAAAACTCTTCACAGATAAGGACTGAGCAGTCGTTACTGTATTACTGTAAAACATTTGATTGTAAAGAATGATTTTTGTTTTTCAAAGCCGGAAGAAAAACAGAACGTTACCTTTTCGCTGCCTGCCAAGTCCACAAGATAGAGTTTTCCACTCAGCTTCTGTTCTGTTTGAGTATTCTCTTGCTTTACATTAATAAGAAAAATACTATGACTTCGAGAGCTGTGCTCATTCATATCTGCAATTAAAAATACATAACTGATCAAAAATAACAGCACAACAGATCTAGCTTGGCTAAACAGCATCTTGCTAACAGAGAAAGGAAAGATGCAAAGCTAATGAAACAGTATACAGCTGTATCACCATGACACAGTAAAACTGAAGGCAATAACCAACAGTACCATCTAATTAAAGATACCATCCCCTTTGTGTTTTCTGTTAACATCATAAATTCACAGATAAGATTTGGTAACTTGTCAACTATGGAATTCACACATTTAATTTATTATATAAGAAAGCATTTTTGCATTGCAGTACCAGAGTACTTTTTCTTGTTTGTTTACAGCACATCACACTTATATCCTTTTGTGTAAATGTCAAGTAGATGGCCAAAATTCCTCACCACCCTTTCTGGTTTAAATGCTTATTCTGCATGTCTCATTGCAAAGGTGAGCAGTAAAAGAGATTCATGTCAAAGCTTAAAGATGATTTTAATGAATTAACAACAATCCAATCTGACTGCAATCTGAATGACAATGTCTGCCTACACAGCAAGTTTGTGGACGATACCAAGCTGAGCGGTACAGTCAATAAACTGGAAGGAAGGGAAGCCCTCCAGAGGGAACTGGACAGGAGAAGTGGGCCCATGAAAACCTAATGAGGTTCAACAAGTGCTGCACTTGGGACAGAGCAATCCCAGGTATTTATACAAACAGGGTGAAGATCTCCTTGAGAGCAGCCCTGCAAAGAAGGACTTGGGGGTTCTGGTGGATAAGAAGCTGGACATGAGCTGGCAGCGCATGCTCACAGCCTGGAAGGCCAACTGTGTTCTAGGCTGCATTAAAAAAGGGATGGTCAGCAGGGAGAGGGAGTTGATTGTCTCCCTCTTCTCAGCTCTTGTGAGGCCCCATCTGGAGTACTGCAGTCAGGTTTGAGGCTCCCAGTACAGGAAGAACATGGAGCTCTTGGAGCGGGTCCAGAGGAGAACGGCCTCTAAGATGATCAGAGGGCTGGAGCATCACTCCTATGAGGAAAGGTTGAGAAAACTGGGCTTGTTGAGCTTGGAGAAGAGCAAGCTCTGGGAAGACCTCACTGTGGCCTTCCAGTACTTGAAGGGATCATTTAAACAGGAGGGGAAATGGCTGCTTACATGGGTTGCTAGTGACAGGACAAGGGGGAATGGTTTTAAACTGAGATGGGCGAGATTTAGGTTAGGCATTAGAAGGAAGTTTTTCTACACATTAGGTGGTGATGGACTGGAACAGGTTGCCCAAGAAGGTTGTGGATGCCCCATCCGTGGAGGCATTCAAGGCAAGACTGGATAAGGCTCTAGGCAGCCTGGTGGTTGGCGACTTCTGCACGATGATCACTGTGGTCCTTTTCAACCCAGGTCATTCTATGATTCTTCCTTTTATCTATAAATCTCTCACAGGCTTAAAAGGTAATCAACACCACAGAAATAAATCAAATTGAAAGAATATCCTTCTATCTGAATTTCTGCTATTTTTCTTTTCATTAGTCTAGTACTTATTTCAGAACCTTACTACCTTGGAGCACCGAAGTAGAAGGGCAGGACTTTTCTTAATGGAAAGATTTTCCCCATGTCCAATTCTTAACCAAGGAATATAACCATATTTTTCTTTATGATAGTTTTTTTTTTTTTTTTTTCTACCAAATAAATATCTGGACAAATTTCACAAACAATCTCTGGTTCTCAAAGATTTCAGAGTCACTTCAAATAGAAATAATACTCTGCACACATCTCAACTTCCCTCCTCTTCATCTCTGAAATACAGGCAAAATAAACACACAAACAACTCCTAATCCTAACCCTTTGGGGGATTCAAAAGCCTATGGCATGAATCCTTGCAACTCATCTGCACATCTCAGGCCAAAGAAAAAAATGGGATGCTACTTATACCTGCAGCATGGTTGGAAACTATAAGCTGATCAGCTTTTCTTACAGGCTACAATAAAATGGCCAAACTGTAGATGAGTCACAGTGGCTTATTTAAAGGTTCACAGAGTAACTGGAACTAACTCCACAAACCAGGATTCTGCACTACTCCCTAATGAACAACTCCAATGATTCAAAGCTCTTCACCAATTGCTTAATTCTCAATCAAAGCCTAATTATCATCATTAGGAAATAAAAAAATAAAAAAATTGAAAGACTTGGTACTTAAAGACATATCACAACTGCTTGCACTAAACCTTATCAACAGCCTGAACTTAGTTCACCATCCTTGCCTTATGGTATGTTTTAAGACATCAGGAAGACAACTGATAAAGCACTAAAGCAGGTAGGGGTAGTACTTACTTGTAACTGCTACATGTCTGTTTGATTTTCCTTCATCTATAGTATCCATAACTTCTTCCGGACTACATACAAAACGTTCTGTGCAACCCTTTAAAGTAATATCAAAATAAAACAGCAATAAGCCAGAAGAAAATGGAGCACAGTAGAAGCAAAAGATCAAAACAGAGTGACACTAACCTTTACATAGGGAACTCTATTTTTGTCTTCATGAACAGAAAGATTGGTCTTTGAAACTGGAAGAGAAAAAGTTCTAAAGCTAAGGTATGTATGATTTCTTCAGAGAATGAGACATTTACAGCAGATCCAAGTAAAAATTGAACATACATCAAACGACCGCTACTGCAGTTACAGTTGCATTATATACATTAGCTACGTGTGGTCTCATTTTGATGCATCTATATCAGAGATGGGTTACTTATTAACATAACACATATGTCCCAGTATCATCCTAAAGCTTTTGTTCTTTAAATCTCTTTACTTCCTATGCTCAAAGTAAATAAGAAACTCACCATCCAAAAGGTCCCTTATTTTATCCAAGTATATTTCAAAATACGACACCTAGAAGCGTGAAACAAATAGCATTAGAACACAAAAATGTTCTTCAGAAGGACTCAGTACAATTACCATGACCTCCCATGTACTGCCATTTCTAGTTGACAACCACGAGGACAAACTAAAATACACAGCACTGCCACAAGTTATCAAGATAGCTACCATCAATGTTTAATGGAAACAAGATTAAAGTGTTAATGTAATTATTCTTTGAGAAGAGCCAGTTTCTGAAATAACTTGTCTTTATATTTTCCAATTCACAAGCATTCGTAACAGATATGGAACATCCATTCCGCAATAAACTACTTCCACTTTTAATATAGATTAAATATAGGAAATAAAGAAACTGTTACCTTAATATGAAACTCAAGATTCTCATCCATAGAGTAAATATAATTAAAGATATCTTGTACTATTCTTGGAATAATCCCCATTCCATCTGGGTCGTGAAGCTTCCCCTTTTAGAAAAGAGAATGAAAAAACATTAATACCTAATCAAACAGCACAAAGTATTTGAAGGCAGAATAAAAAGTCAAACAAGATAGCTCTGAAGTGTTGGTGGGTAAAATGCACTTATGCTTATCTGCAAAGGAAGCTCCTGGCCATCCACTCAGGGCCAGCAGTTGCTAGAAACAAAAAGAACAGCCTCAAAAATGTCACACACAAAGATGAGAAATCTACCATGAACAATATTGTGTTTTCCATCCTGCTTTTGATAGCTGAATAAATACAGTAACTGCCATTCTTACATATGAAAAATATTTTATGTATCCAAAGTTTGTAATAGAAAGGAAAAGAAAATGAAAGATGCAGATGCTTCATTTCTGGAAGTGTCCAAATTTAGGGTGGATGGGGGCTCTAGGCAACTTAATCTAACGAAAGATGTCCATGCCCACTGCAGAGTAGTTGGAACTATTGATCTTAAAAGATAGTTTCTAACCTAAACCATTCTATGATTTCATGAAAACAAGCCAATATCTCATCTGTATGAATATAACACCACTGCGGTGAAAAGAGATGAAAACGATATTAAAAGAAAATAATTTTAAGTTGCCTTACTTCCATAGTGTGTGTCTTTCCAGATGATGTCTGCCCGTAAGCAAATATTGTACCGTTGTATCCCTCAAGTACATCTAGAGGAAAAAATTACTTTCATTAGGACTGATTTCCTTCTCCTAAACAAAAGTCAAATAAAATAGAATGCAAGCAATTCCTAAAAAGTTCAGCAAGTTGAGCCATTCAGTGACTGAAAAGTAAATGCTACAATACTTGGTGCTGGGAGAGGATGGCAGCAGTGTTCTCCCTTACCACTTTTAATGCAGTCACCATAGATTGCATTTTCAGAAGCTGTATGAGAAGCAACTGCTCCTTCAGCCAGCAAAACACAACTTGAGAGTTGGTAATAAGAAGTAAATGAATACAGCTGCCACACTGAACAGACAGCCTTTGACCATTTAAACAAACTGTATTATGTGCTACATTATTTGCTGCCTTCACAGTAAAGCTGGAGTACCTGATTATTAAGAGAATGAGCTATGCTACATGTTCCCAGCATCTTATTCCTTGGCCATAAGCTTATGTTTTAAATCATGAACAACTCAATTCTGAGTTTCAGGTTGAAGGGTAAGGTGGCTTGTGGCTTTGTTTGTTTGCAAGTCAGTTAATGCAGAAACACATTCTGCTAACTTCTTTTTCACAAGCAAGTATGAGAGACTCCAAACAGTGAGGTCTACCTCCCGTTACAACCATAATCCAACTGTAACACCACTACAGCTCTTTAGTATCACAATCTAACAGAGAACAGAAAATCCACCCACAGAAACTAAAATTAAACATTTAGATAGAAGAAGAATAAAGGGACAAGGCTACATACAACCCTTATTTAACTCTTTTTGAAGGAAGAAACTTCTGATCTAACCCTGATTCCTCCTTAACTCTTCAAAAGTAAAATACCTGCGGCAACACAGACTTGTAACAATTCACTTTTCTATTTACTAATAACCTTCAACACTTCACTAAGCTGGTCTTGCTTCTAACTGCTGATAGTTTATGCTCTCCTAAGAAGGGCTTTGATACAGTTTTAAAAGCTGTGTCAATTGGAACTTGTACTGATCCCCTTAAGAAATGAATCAATTTTATTTTGAGGGAATTACCTAACTCCTTATAAACATAGTTCATTGTGGTATAACCTTCTCTGTTAGAAGACTTGAGCCCCAGAAGCCACAAAGCCATTAGACAGTTCAAGTTTAGAGAGAGTACACTCTAACAAGCACTGAAATCAGGTAACTCATAATTGCAAAGTTAAAACAAAACAAACATGACGTTTTCCATGTTTCACCTTACATTCCTCCAAAGAACAATAACTGTAGGATGTTTTCTGACACCAATTAAAAAAACCTACTCTTATGAGTTGTTTTCAAACAGACAGAAGCCTATCTTTTATTAATTTACGGCAACTGTTTTAACCTTTAGCAAGATCTGAAAAAAAAATAAATATCAAACTAACAGGTAAATATCATCAAATGTTGCGAACAACTGGAGAAGCAGGCTTAGCATTGACATTTATACTCTGAACCATGATGACTGTTATTAAACATTCAGAAGGTAAACAGGAGCAACATAAGTACCAGTTTTCAACATAAAAACCCATACAAATAAGGCGTTTCCTGATAACGAAGAGTTCATCCCACCTTACCTTTGACAATCTTTTTAGCACAATCATTGTATACTTGCTCCTGGGATGTGTTTGACTGGAATACACGGTCAAATATATATGGCTTGGACTGCAAAATAAAAAGAAAGGCTGTTAAAAAAAGACCACCTGGGAAGCACAACTGAAAGGTGTTTGTTCACATAACTTAGAAGCAGCCTACATGGTCTCAGTACGATCTCATGTTTTATTTTAAGTACTTGAAGGACGCAGTGAGGAAATCGGCTTATGTATGTGTCTAAATCTTTACATGTTTGCTTACAAATAAGGCCTTGAATTAAATATGTTTGGCTTTTAAGTGCAACCCAAACCATTTTCCATAACTACACTGCTACAAGACCTCTACTCTATTTACACTGGAAACCAGTGCCTAGCATCTATACCTCTGAGAAAACTTCATTCTTCTCCACTGCTTTGGTAAAGCCAAATTATTAAAAACAACTTGTATCACATCACACACTATATGCCTTCATAGTATTTGTTAACAATCTCAAACCAAAGGAAACATCCAGGTCACCTACAGTCAGCACAGGAAACATTTCCCCATGCATGATATTCTTACAATAAGGCTCTGTAAACAGAAGGAAAAGGCCACTTTGGAGGAAGGGAACCTTTCAAAGATTTCTTTAGGAAAATACTGAGAGAGGAAGCTCTGACACAGCTTTTTGAAAAGAATGTGGGATTTGCTAACAGCTGTAACACGCTGACAATCCATAAAGATGAGTTATTATGTTCATCTTACTAAGCTGAAAATTTCCTAGCACTTTCAGAGTTTGATTTATTATTATCTTTGCAGACAGCTGAGGTTTCCAAGGGCCTTTAGTCAGTTCCTACCACTAAACTTAATGCAACCGTTCAATGCCCCATTTGGCCTATGTTTAATTCATTATCATCCTTCCCCTCCCCCAAAGATACTGTGGAACGGCCTTCCTGGCAGCAGAACAAGTCTAGCTTCCATCTTTTACCCACCCACTCACCACATTCCCTTTCCCAGCCTGACCTTCCATGTGCCTTTTAATAACATCTAGTGTAACACCAAACAAAGCTTTTTGGAGCCAACGCATATCACTCTGTTTAAAGGGCTTGAAATTCAGATAGATGAGCTCCCTCTTGGAAAAAAGAAAATAATTACATAGTTCACTGTGTAAATATGCTCAAGAAACCACAAGACTCAGTAGGCAGAAACTATCCCTAAGGTGCTGAAGTCTGAACATTTGTTTCACAGTAGGGAAATTACAGGCTTTCTCATTTAGTCATTCTAGCTTCAAATACACCTCAAACTTGTATGCTCTACAGGTGAAACTCAGATCTCTATGTACACCAGAAGACAAACAAGCAAGTCCAAGTATCCCCAAGGTAAGAAAATGAAAGCTGAAACGTTGTTATGTAAAAAGTCTAAGTCACCACAGAGAACACTCATTTTAAGTTCTCTTTCTCACTGACATCTGTAACTTCAAAAAGCCTCCATCCTCACCATTACCAGGAAGCTATGCTACAAACTCCAAGCCATCCACATCATAAGCATGAGGCACATTTCCTCCATGCTCAAGTTTGTCTGCATGTTTCTACACACTGAAATAATACATATTATCCATAATAATAGCCATGGAGGATCACGTTTACCACTACACATTGGAAAAATCCAGACGAAAAAGAGAGTGTCCAAGAGGAGTGTGCAGCTGATGCACCAGGGGGAAAGGATACCCCTCAGGCAAACACTGCCAGGCTTCAGATGTAGATCCATGTGAAAAATGTTATGTTCAACAAGGCCAAATGCAAGGTTCTGCACCAGCAAATCCCAGTATGTGTCCAGACTGAGAGTCCCTGAAGGAAAGGACCTAGGGACCAAGGATGAAAAATAAGATATGGGCCAACCATGTGAACTGGCAGCCCAGAAAGCACTTCGCTGGCTTATATGCATGCTGGACTGCATAAAGACAAATATGGCCAGCAAGTCAAGGGAGGCAACTGTATCTCTCTACTCCAGCCTTGTGAGACCCCATTTGCAGCACCACATCCAGTCCTGGGGCCCCAGCACAAGAAAGATGTGAAGCTGCTGGAGCAGGTCCAGAGAAGGCCATGAGGATGCTCAGAGGGCTGCAGCAGCTCTTCCACAAGGGAAGGCTGAGGGAGCTGGGACTGTACAGCCTGGAGAAGAGCAGGCAGCCTTCCAGTACAAGGAGGGAGCTCACAAAAAAAAGACAGGGAGAGACTCTTTACCAGAGTGTGTAGTAACAGCTCGAGGGGTGACAGTTTTAAACAGGGAGGAACCTATTTTTCTGGCAAGCAAAGGCTGACTGAACTACACTACTCTTTTCTAAAAGGAACATTACATTTACTAATGCAATAGCAACCCCTAGACATAGAATACTTCTAGATTATTTACTCTCAAACAGCCACTTGGATGCTTTCATAAAAGAAGAGAGATAAAGCACATTATATAATTACTGGCATATTTTTTTGTTTACAAAGGATTTGAAGAACAGCACACACGATGACCGCCACAGATTAGTAAGAACAGAGAGCCAAACTGCAAGGCCTTCACTCAGGCAATATTGCCTTTAATTGGAATTTGTCACATGCCCGGCAGCTTTCACTGTATAAATAAACAAGATCAATTCCTCTCAACAACTGCTACCAATGTAAGTGCAAAATGTAGTAATTCCAACCAAAAGAACCCTTATGAATGATGCTGCTTACATCACTTGTTACTTCCCATTTTAGGAGGTGAAAAGTGGTACCTTCATTTTACATGTTCTCAGCATTATACTTCTCCAGATCAATGTAGAACACAACTTCAAAGCACTCAAAAACCCAACTGCGTACTTCCCTCCCCCCCCCAGACTGCAGTATATTTCTTTATAAAATCCATAAAAAACCCACTTCATCATCAGTGAACCAGTAATGAACCAAGTAGGTTCAACTAAGCAGGTTCCAAAACAATCTTGTTTTAAGAATACAAGTTGCATTTAGTGCTGTTTCACACCACTGACAGCAGCAACACTACATCTTATCACTATTCTTTTTTAACAGTTTACTTTTTGCTGTCAACAAAGCCAAAATAGCATCACCTAGATTAACTCGCCCCAGAAAGTCTGGTCATTATCTTTAAGGGATTAGTCATGAAAGATTAAAGTGTCGGATATTTTTTCCTACATTGGATGCCTTTTCTTCCCCGAGGAGTAACTGATCAGATGACATGAAGGCCATGAACACACAAGAGGCCCAAGCAGCACTACCACAAGGTGCCTGCAGCAGTGGCAGTATTGCTTCTGAAATAGGAGGCTGCTTGAACATACTCCAGAAATGTTCAGCAAATCTTACTAAAACCCAATTAAGAAATTAACATGACCTATAAGTGACACCAGGAATGCCAAGCAAACAAGTACAATGCTGACTTCACTCCAAGGAGAGGAAATTTAACATTCACATTCATTTCTTGCCTATTAGCCACAGGAAAACTTCAGCTCCCATAACTGCTGCACTGAAGGGATGCTGCCCCACAGCAAGAACTCTGCAAGCACCTCCATAGCCCCTACAAAACACTCCTGTCAACATGATTTATCACTAGTTGAAGTCAATGTGAACATAGGGTTTAAGTTCAAGTACAGAGATCCACAGTTAAAGACCAGCTATCATCCTCCACTTGCTAGAATGGACTGTTAAAACAACATCATAGCTATCCATGCTTAAGTTAAAAGAGGCTGAAGCAAGAAGTAAAGGGCTTACCTTCTGCCTTTCAGTTTTGCATCTTTAATAACAAATATTCTTCCTATCAGCACAAAACATGTTAAAAAAAAACTCACTGAACAACCTCTGGAAAGTATGAAGACAATAGCCTGACTCAGTTCTTCCTGTTACTAAGCAAAGGTATTACTGCTTGAACACACCTAGCACAGAGTTTTCTTCTTAGCTCTGTGCTTACACAACTGCAGTTGATACACAACAGTCAGTCAACCTCCACTTTTTGCTTTATTTCTCTTATTTCTGTGCAAATATTGGAAAGATTATTCATGCTGATACTTGAATTGCACCAGTTACTTACTGTTATGGAAGCAGTGCTAACCACACATACCAAAGTTACTAAAAACTCCATTTCCAGCATGAAAACAGAAATTCTGCAAAAAGAGTCTCAGCAAAACTTTGGTTTACTGTTTCTTCTACAGAGAAAAATGCTGCTGGCTGGCACAGAAACAGTCCTTGAGTTTCAGAACAAAAGACAAACATGAGACAAGTGAGTTGTTTTAAACGGATACGTAGCCACAAAGTCTAATCCTCCTTCAGACATGGCAAAGCTACAATATTTGCTTTCTGTTTAGTCAGCACAGCAACATCTGACAAGCCTTCCAATCATCCACCACCTCACAGGAGAACAATATTAAGAAAAAACTCTGAAGGAATAGTCTATTCAGCTTCACATTGCTGTTTGGGATTCACACTTGCAGTTGCAATCCAGGCATCAAGTGTTTTCATTTGCACTTCTAATTAAATACTGTTTGCTTTCACACTAACAAAATAATAATTAAAAGAACATACCTTGCTTCTTTTACTCATGTGGGCCAGCCCCTTTCTGTCAGCAGTGCACGTGAAGTACATTTTCATTCTGAGTAATCTAAAGCCAAAAGCTCCAGTGATAGCAAGTGATCTTCAGTAATCTGTCTCTCACATAACTCTCATTTGCTATCCAATATTAGTTTAAAAGGTAATGAAAAAGAAAGCTGAAGGTCTCAAACTCTTCACAAGGGTTACACCTCACTCCAAAGAAACATGAAAACACAAGCAGGCAGAGTTCTTTTGTCTTAATACTCACAGAAGTAAGCAATACTCTATGATTGCTACGCAAAATATCTGGAGGACAGACAAAGGGATATGGAGCATTTGGGTGAGCATCCAATATACCTCACCACTCCCATCATTCAGCAGCACTGTTTTCAGTTTGAAAGAGCTCAAGTGGACTGTATTCAGCAATTCATCTTTTGGGGAGTTTTAAGATAAGCAAGCAGTCTCATGTTTGAAAAAATTAAGAACATAATCATGTAAGTTTGTTGTTCTTCCACATTCCGTTCTACTCAAAAGCCTGAAATTGTTGAGTAAATTGCTGTCAACTTTTGTATGTAAGGGTACTTATAATATTTAACCTAACCGTCATATACTCATAGCAAGTCACCCATTCTCTATGTTAACAGAACCCTTGTATTTACTTAACTGAGAGAACCATTCAAAAATACTCAGTAATGTGTTTGAGTGGAAAAATGCATCCCAATTAATGATTTAAAAGGTTTTTACTGATGTAAAAAAAAAATAACATGCCAACCTGTGCAAGGACAGTACTTGGTCTGCTCTTCAAAACAGACTGACATCCCCTCACACTGCTCCAATGCCTGAGCTACAATAATGTGTTTTATCTAATACAAATCAAAAAGACAAGGGAGGAAAGACGGCCATGTCAGTAATTAAGCAGGAGCCAGGGAAAGAAGGGGGAAGGGAAGACAGATAGCTCAGAGATGACAAGGGAGCCAAGGAGGGAGGAGGAGAAGGGTTTGGCTGTAGTCACGGACTCCCTTCCCACCCGCCTCCACAGAGGAGTCAGATGTGCAGTCTGCCACAAACGCTCCTTCCGCAATCACCCAGTTTTCAGCTCCTATCTACCATTCCAGGCAACTCCCAGATATTGTTAAAGAAGCCTTCCCTGCTTCAGCACAGACCAAGTGCACACAAGAAGGTGAAATCCCTTCAGGCTGCTCAAGACAAGGCAGCTAAGGAAAGCACCTACAGAAGTGCTTCAAGTACAGTTCAGCAGGCAGCCAAAACGACTTTCAGCAGTAAATACAGAAACTATCAGCTGATAGTAATCAAATGCACAGCTCACTGAGGAATGCTTTTAGAAACTGTTTCACAAGAAGAACTAAGAACTGTTTCTGTTACCATCTGTCCTTTGGCAGTTCCAGGAGGCACAGGAGGTGGGTGATTACGC
Source organism: Excalfactoria chinensis (assembly GCF_039878825.1). NCBI lineage: Eukaryota > Metazoa > Chordata > Aves > Galliformes > Phasianidae > Excalfactoria > Excalfactoria chinensis. Next base: position 128,386,617 of record NC_092826.1, read on the forward strand.
TGCTCTGTCAGGAAGTTCAAGACTTTGCAAGATCTGTCTGTTTGTTAAAAAATATCCAATGACAGAAGAAGTCCCACAGGTTACAGTTAGTGCCTCAACTGCTTAAGAAAGTGAAGTTCCACCTTTGAGAATGCAAGCTGTGTCATTTACCTGCTACTATAAAAACCAAAATGCACAGGACATCAATCCTACATACTAAGATTTTGCGAAACAAAACTCACATATCGTCACTGCTACGAAATGCACCAGCTTTAGAGGCTTATTCTTCCAAACACAGCAAGTCCCTGGATTGGGACAACTGGAGGATATGTATTTTTGTTGGTTTGTTTTTAATCAAAGAAGAAAACTAAGTGTGGTCATAGCACTGAACGTTAATTCCCAGCCAAGGCCCAGCAGAGCTCCCCCTGCAGCCCTCAGAACGGCCACCAGATTGCTCTACAGACATCGTGCCACCCCAGCCCAATTCTTAAATATTTTCAGTGTATTTAAGGAGCATGCGGGCGTTTTAAAGGGCACATCCACAACATCTTTCTTGCCTTTTTTTTTTTTCTCCTCTAAGCCGTGAACTACTTCAAGAAGATGAGGAGAACTGTTACTTGTTACACAGTCGGAAGACATCAGGGTTTCTAAAACTCATCCTGGATTTCGGAGAACAAATGCTGTCACAATGAATGAACGCTCACTCACTGAAGTCAGATCATTTGTTCTAATTAGTTTCTCTGTTTTCCAGGCCTGGATCCTTGCTGAGGAGTTTACCTACACAAACTCAAACACGTACTCGACTACAGTGATCTACCAGCTGAGACAAGCCCCAAATCACCTCAATTTCATAAGCCCGCTACCCTTCCCGCAGCTGCAGATTCGTGGCATTCCGCGTTTAATGGACAAACTGGAGTACTAACACTTCGTAATTCGCACTAAAAAGCAGTACGTTATTACAGTACCCGCAATGGAAGGAGCTGTGAGAGGACTCTCGTCCGGGACTCCCAGCGCTCCGCCGCCACGTCCCGCCCGCTCCGGCCCAGCCGCCCCTCAGCCCGCGCCCACCCCGCCGACCCCGCGCCCCCCGCCCGGCACCGCCCCTCGCTCACCGCGATGACGACGGTGTCCTCGCCCTGGAACTTGGCGACGTACTTGTCGCCGCGGGTCACCTCGGACTCGTTGAGGGGCCTGAAGCGGCACATCACTTTGATGTTACACTCCGCCGGGTCCGCCATCTTAGGCCGCCGCCGCCCGCGGGGCGCTCAGCTCCGCCGCTGCCTGCTCCGCTCCGGGGCTCTACCAGCCGCCGTGCCGTCGCCGCCGGAAGGCCCGCGTCCGCCCGAGCAGGAGGAAAAAGAAAAGGGCTCCTTCCCGGCCGCCGCCTCCCGCTTTCACTTCCTCCCCAATATGGCAGCCATGGCGGCGCCGCAGCCGGCGAGACCGAACACCCCCCTCGGCCGGGCGGAGGCGGGGCCGGCGCGGGGCAGGGAAGGGTGACGTCACCCTCTGCAGAGCCCGGCCCTGCCCCCCTCGGCTGGGGCGCGCCGCGCAGGCGCAGTGGGACTCACGTTCGTTGCTAGGGCGGCGGGACCGCTGCCGCGCGCCGCCTCGGCGCCCGGGGGAGCGCGGCCGAGCGAGGGGGCGGGGCGTGACCGAGGGGGCGGGGCGTGACCGAGGGGGCGGGGCGTGACCGAGGGGGCGGGGCGTGACCGAGGGGGCGGGGCGTGACCGAGGGGGCGGGGCGTGACCGAGGCCTCCGCCCGCCCACAGCGCTCGCGGTCGGGCCGCGCGGCGCAGCCGCTGCTGTGGGCGCGTGTGGGACCGTGTTAACGGCTCGGGGCTGGGAACTTTTGAAATAGCCTTGAAATAAGTAGAAAAAGGAGTGTTTTCCTGAAATTTGTACGTGATACCGAGTTAGGATTACTCACTATAGAAATGTGCTTCTCTTAAGGGTACTGGCTTTTTCATTAAAAGGGGAAAAATAAGATGAATTTTAATAGGAACCGTCTGAGATGGAGTAGCCTGTGTTGCCAAAGGCTTTTGCAGCGTGGGGATGTGAACAGCGTGTGATCACGTAGGGCAGGTACAAGGTGAGCACTGCTTCCAAACTGCGCCACGGGACAGACAGATCACCTCACAGTCCAGCTTCATCCACAAATCACCTCACAGTCCAGCTTCATCCATGGGGCGTTTCTTACGCCCTTATACAAAGAATAGTTCTGTGCCTGGCTGTTACAAAGGCTGTTACGCAGCTGTTTGGATCCTCACAGATTCCCTCTGACAGGATCTTATTCTTATGAAGGACCTGTCGCCTTGTACTTACTACTATTCCAATCCATCTGCTTTCATTCCTGAGGGAAAATAAAAATGCTGGCTGCAAAACCACTAATTCCATAGTTATTACTCCCAGCAGCGTTCCAGCTACTAAAACATCCTTTACCCCAGCCTACTTAACAAACTTCTAGTTCTTGTTACTCTATAACCAAGGAGGGCCGTAGTGCTAGCCATGTTTGCTGACGTACAGTACCCAGCTTAAGAATGTCTTGTTATGGCAGAAACTTCATCAGGATGATTGGTAAGGAAATAGGTGCTCGGGCTTGCTTACCTTCTAAACAGCAAACTTCGCAAAGAATAGTGACTCATGAATAGGAAGTTACTTGCTTTAATTATGTTGAAACAAGAAAATACCTGCATGCATCAACTATGTTGACAAAACTGCTTAGTTCTAGCCTATTGAGTCTATGCAAATTCATAGCAGAATGACTGATGGTCTCTCTTATCCCGGCTGTGGGATACCTTCCTACAAGAGCTGTGCTAAACTAAACATGCATGTTCTGTTGTCCATTTCAGGTATTCCGTCATGAAGTTTCTCTTCAGGGAACAGAAGTTCCAGCTATTCAGCACCCCTTCTTTTACACGGCCTACTTTAAATCTGACACGATGCAGTATGCTCAAAGAAGACAGTGTTATCGTTGTTGGCTCTAACACGTCAAAACAACAGTCTTGAAAACTTATGTCTAAAGATGTGATATCACTTTCTTGACAACGGAGCAGAGATTAAGCATCCTGGTAAGTTTCTCATTTTGTCACTGTTCTGCTTACAAAGAAGCAAAATTGCTTCTGCCAGTGTCTTGTTGACATCAGGTAAAGTATTTGCAGTTAGGCCAATAGTCATCTACAGAAAGAAGACCAGAACTCACTCACCTCATAAGTTTGACCTCATAAGTTAAATAGGTTTTCTAAAGAAACCCTATATGGCATATTCAGAAAAGTTTCTCAGTAAAGACCAATGCTTTGTTAAAAGTAATTTTTCCAACAATTTTATGTCCATTTGTTCACTAACCATGTTTTTTTTCCCATGTATGATCTGTGCAGTAAACCTCAAGATATTCTTTTGTGATTTGTAGATCCTTTATATCTCTGGTCTTTCCCAGCAATAAAAGCACATTAAGGAAAGAGAATTGGCAAACCTGAGCCTTGCAGTGAAGCTATATTTGGGTAATGATGTAATAATTAACTATTACAATTGTTTCAGCAAAGTGAGAATAGTTTTGATTTGGTCTTAAAAGAATACCACGTAGATGAACAGATCTTTAAAGCAGGTGTTTGTTGGGAAGCAAATTAAAGCTTTTTCCTCCTGCCCTTTAAAGAACTGAATTCTTTTACCAGTACCTGTTGACATTCAGTGTTCCTAATGCAAACACAAGTGCTCTTCTTATTTTAATTTGCAGCAAACTAGAAAAATAGAGCATGTGACTTTGGAGAACTTACTGTGTGTCCAGGTTCAATTGATTCTGAATTTGCAAAGCAATCTGTCGGACAAAAAGAATTAATCTGCTAAATGTACTGTACCTCAAAGACAATTTGTAGTTGTTTCTAACACTGTCTGTAAATAAAGGCTATTAAGATGTCTTGTGAATTCTAGTGACACTGCCTGACACTGGAAAAGCATAATTAAAAGTAACGATATCCTATGGTTCAGACAGCTTTTAAAATACAGTTTAGAGTCTCTACCAGCAGACTGTAAGCAATCAATTCAGCTTTTGGAACAGAACAGATAAATAAATTACTGAGATTGGCAGAAAGCTGGCAGATAAAATTTAGTGTCATGAAATAACACTGCAGTCAAACTGAAACTCTCATTCAATTATGAAATAGTAAAGCTTCTTCTTTCAGTCTTATAAATAATATGATATGGAACGTATCTCCTGTCCCAGGCAGGTTTAGGCTTTTAGGTGATCTGAAAGGCTGAAGCACACTTAGATAATGCAACTGCAACAGTAACTTCTTGTTATAAATACCAGTGGTTCTAAGAATCAGTTTTTTGGTTGGTTTGGTTTTGTTTGGCAAGAGATGCAAAGAGCTCAGAGGAACCTCCCGTTTCTTCCTAATCACCAAGATCATATTTGATAATTTCTAGTAGTGTTAGTCTAATTAAAAGCAAAACACACTGTGGGAATCAAACCACATTTTCGATGTTTATTTCAGCTAATCTGTGCAAATTAACACTAACATTTGGTAACTACCGAAAGCACAGACTCTGAATTCTCCCTGAAGAAGGAACACGCTTTTGAGCCACATTTGTACTTCTAACCATAAAAAATGTTTGTCAGCCATTTTGTGAAACATGTCATCATAAATCCCTATTCTCAGTCACTTTACATTGCTTATAACTCTTACTAAACTCACCACTGGATTGAGTCTTCGTTTTGATCATTGCTTAGCTCTTTCAACTAGTGAGAATAGACGTGCATTGTTTGCTAAGGGAAAACTCACAATTGTGGCAGTTACAGCAGGGGATCTAAGCATGAAGGTTTGTTAGTGAAACCCATATCAGAGCTCCTATGCTGTTGATTATCTAAAAGTACTCAAAACTAGCTGTCATAGAAAAACCTTGGAAAAAAAAGCTCCTGTGCTCCGGTTTAGTAGGATTTCCTTTTTCATTGAGTAATTGAGATGAAAGCTGGAGCTGAAAGCAAGGGTTATGACTTCATTGAGTTCTAGAAGAAACTGCTGTATTTCATCTGCAGATAAGAGTATGGGTTGTTAGAAGGAACAGAAAAAATACTTGGGATAGAAGAGAAAAGGCAGAAGATCCAAGATCCAAGTTTGGGGGCATAAGAAGAAACAATCAGGGAAGTCTGTGACAGCTGCAGGACCTACTTCAGCAGCACAAATGGGATCTGTGAACCCTCACTCTTTGCTGTCACCAAATAGATGTGGAAATCATGGATGTGTTCAGATGGCACATGCAGAAGGATACCGCCATATAGCTACCGTGTGCTTTGTCAGTGCAAGGGGCAGAGGCAATGGGCCTAAAATACAATCATGACTCTACCTGAATCATGAAATACTGCAGAAATGAATTGAGATGCCGCGCTACAAAATTCATATCAGTATAGTGCAATATGAAGAAATTTATAGTTTTTTTAAAAGGCAAAGAAATAATGTACAGGACATGCTTCACAATAGAATAGCATTCGAAAGTGTAAAAGGGACAAAAATAAGTGATCTTGGCTGATCCAGCTGTCATGATGTGGTATTGACAGTAATGGCAGTCTCACAACAGCCTGATTTGAAATGGCTGATGGCTATAGACATCAATACCATACATCTCAGGTTGCATTCAGAAATAAAAGAGATCACACTGAGATTATTATTCTGCCAAGTACTCAGTGGGTGGAAAAATTAGCATTTCATTGGAAACAGACTATTTCCCTAACTGAAGTGTAAAAGGGAAGTCAGCTTTAACCCTGGAGTCAGTGAATTCACAGCACATTTCTGTTTGTTGTCATTTGTAAGTTGCATCTTTTCAGTTTAGTTTCAGTTTTGTTTGCTTTTTCTCTTCACTGCCGGAATGCTCTTCCTAAGGACCATATATATCTCAATAACCTCGCCTGGAAGTAACAAAAATATGGATAAAAGATTTGCATTTGTAAATATAGCCCTGCTCATTTGTTAACTCATAAATGGCAAAAAACAAAACAAAACAAAACAAAACAAAAGAAAGTTAAAATTGAAGGACAAAAGCTACATCATGAACATCACAGTCAAGAATAGATCCAAAGATCATATATCCTTTAAAGCATCAGTCAGGTCCTCATTGATATGATGGACAGATTACCCTGATTTAATATTCTAAGTGCTTTTATGTGCCAAAACGCATCGCTAATATAATCCGAGCTAGCAGTGACATAGCTAATTTGTCTTGCTTCAAACCCCAGACTCAGAGAAAGTACAGAATGGAAAGGAGAATGAATGACAAAGAGATATCAATCTACGTGCTATGATTATACATCAATATGATGGGTTGCTCTATTGATATTTTATATCGTGTACTTGAGAGCATATCACAAGTGTCTTCACTGATTTCATATGAGGATGTCAGAAATTATACATGCTGTCTCTTTTCTTAAAAAAGAGCTTTTATCTTGTTTTGTACAGGACATTCAGCAAGATTTAATGTGCAGTGATTCCATGAGCCGATGGAATTTTCTCTGACATTTCACCTCCACTGTGATTAATAGTTCATCAGGCACTTGCAAAACTATGAGTTTGGTTGCAAAAAGTGCATTTGTTTTTATTCAGCATAGTTCTGCTTTGAAGGATGACCACACACTGCTTTTTTACTTGGCATGAAGCGTGCTTATACTCAAAACCATGTCTGAAATCTAGCAAAATATATATTTTATTAATTGCTACTTCATAGGCTTTGCAGAAATAATGCTGGGGGAGAGTAATCCAAAGCCTTTTCTAGGTCTTTTTTGAACAGAATTACCTCAATGCTGATGTTTATTGTTGGTGACAGCATATAAGATATGCACAAAAGGGAACTGACTTTCAGAATCCAGTTTGAAATTGCTGAGCTGAGAGCACTTTTTAAAGTTCTTTGTGGAACAAATTTTTATGGCAGTGGTAAACAAACCATTCGTGGGGGGTTAGAGGATGGAAGAACTGCATCAAAATGGACCTTTTATAGTATCTTAAATTCCGGCTGACCTCACACAGACTCATCAACCTGACTTCTAGTCTTCCCATAAATGGATATATGCCTTGCCTGCACAGAAGTAAGAATCTTCATTAGCTGGAGAGCTGCCCGAAGGAAAGGGAGTGGTGTGTGTGTGCATATGTGTATGTACTTGTCACGGGGCAGTTCATATAGTTTTCTTCATTTCCTCCAAGTCACATCTTCTTCAAACTGTCCACAGGATAGAGAGCAAGAGAAATTTCATCAGCAGGTGTTTAGTGAAAGTCTTATTTTTTGTAATCTGGACATTTGCCAGTCATTACAACATGGCAAAGATATGTGGGATAGCAGCAGTTCTTGGTGCTCAAGTGCTGACTTAGTGCGCTGAGGAGTGCTAGAGCTTACAAAGGAAAAAAAACCACATAGGGGATGAGGCGGGCACTGATCACTTTCTGGCAGCATCTGAAGATCTTTTGTCATCCTGAATAAACTCCCCTCACTTCTGTATTTCATTCTTGTAGATGGTCAGATTCAGCTAATTTTGTAGCCATGCCCTCACTGCCTATCCAACCTTGTAATGTTTTTCTTTTATGCATTCCTTGTTTTACCATGTCTAGCAGGCATGCAGATGGTTCAGAAGAAATACACCTACTTACACAATCTTTCCCACCCTGTTGTGTTTTAACTCAGCAGACAACTAAAGCACCACACAGCTGTTTGCTCACTCCCTTCTTGTGTTGAGATGGAGGAAGAGAACTGTAGTAAAAAGTGAAAGAGAACTCGTGGGTTGAGATAAAAAATGTTTAGTATCACAGAAAGGGAAGGGTAAATAATATTAATGATAGTTATGTATACTTATTTATATATACATACATACATATATATATGTATATATACATACATACACACACATATATAAAACAAGTGACATACAATGCAATTGCTCACCATTCACTGACCAGTGCCCAGACAGTCCCCAGGCAATATCTGTTTCCCAGAGGCAACTCACCCAGTTTTTTAGATAGCAAAATGTCCTGTGATATGGAATATCCCTTTAGCCAGTTTAGGTCAGCTGTCCTGGTTATGTCTTCTCCCAGCTCCTTATGCCCCCCTGGCCCCCTCACTGGCAGGACAGCACAAGGAGCCAAAACACCCTTGGCTCTGTGCAACACTGCTCAGCAGCAACTAGAACACTGGTTTGTTATGAACGTTGTTTTCTTCTTAAAGCCAGAACACAGCATCATATCAGCCACTCTGATGAAAATCAACTCTATCCCAGCTGAAATCATACCACATTTGGTTCTTTCTTTTTAAAAAATCTTTACGAGATCAAAGATCATTGGTATTATGGGCCATGCTTTGTACGACTTTGCTGCTGCTTTTCTATCCTTGCCTTTGTTCTTGTCCTTCCTGTCCTCTTTTCTCTGCTGGTGATGCCAAGATACATTTTTCCAGAGTTGCTGCAATGCTATGCACTACATCTCTCCAGCTTTATCAGATACTCTTCATGACTCCTTCTGTCATGACACCTACCGAAAATGGCAAATAATATTTGCAAAGACAAAAGGACAGTAAGAACAATTTATGAAAACCCTTTTATTTGTGACACGAAGAAGACATGGATTCACCTTCAAAGCTGCCCATGGTCCTTCTAAGGTTTTCTTCAGCAGACAACAGCAGCCTTCTTGTTTTCCTACTTGTTAGAAGAATATAAAAAAAAACATTGCCAGAAATAAAATCAGCCTAGTGGAACTGAAATTGCCTTTGTGATTCCCACACCTCTTAGTTAGTTGCATTCTGATTTGTCCGCACCTCTTTCAGAGACAATGGTATCAACATTCTTGGCAAAGAACACTTCCTTCCTTAGTCACAGGTGTGAAGACAGAGCTTCTACTTGGATGGAAAAATAAGGAAATTGTTTCCTCAGTTGATTTAGTGTCCATTTTTGGAATCCCCAAAAGGGTTACGCTTGCTAAAAGAGAAGGAAAAATAATACAGAGATTTCAGTGAGATCTATGATTTTTAAAGTGGGAGACAGTGCCCCTTGCAAGTAGATGGTGTTACATTGCTTACCATGAGCAAAAATAGAGTATTCTTTATCTCCCTTGCACTGGTGCATTTAACAGTCACTACACAGCTTGTGCCTGTTGCCCCTTGTCCTGTCACTAGGCATCACCAAGCCTGGCCTATCTGGCTCTCACTCATTAGATATTTATGCATTTTAATTAGATCTCCCCTTAGTCTTCTTATCTGTCTGAACAGCCCCAGGTCTCTCACCTTCTCCTCATAAGAAGGATGCTCCAGGTCCCTGATTATCTTTGTGGCCCTCCACTGGACTCTCTATGAGTTTCCTGTCTTTCTTAACTGAGGAGCCCAGAACTGCACACAGTACTCCAGATGTGGACTCACCAGGGCAGAGTAGAGAGAGAAGATAACTTCTCAACCTGCTGCCCATGCAGTTTTTAATGCTGAAGTAATTCTAAATCTGTGAAAATTTTCCACTTCTGTTATTATGATGTGCATTTGTCATTTGTTCAGAAATCAATACTGTGCATTTATTTGTAAACTTATTACTGGTATTTTATGTGATCACCAAACCATACCTGTATTTCACTGTTAATAAGACTTAAAGCAGATGTTGAAGTATCTAGTAAGGATATAGTTCTCCAAATTTATTTCACAATGAGAGAACTTCTTTAATCCCATTACAGTTTCTAGAAATCACCCCTTTCTAAGCTTGACTACTTTGCACTTCGTGGTTCACAGCAGTATAGATGAATACTGGACCTACTTTGCTTTGAAAACTGTGTGTGTATGTGTCTGTTTTGCTTTTAAGCCACAGTTTGAGAGGTCGATTGCATTACTCTTTTATATATTAATTTATCTGAGTGTCTGTTCTTTCCTAGACAAAATGTACTCTGATTACAAATACACCGGTCCTACTTCTGTTGCTGGAATGTACAGCCTGTCTATGAGAAGCAGCACTGCTATTTTAGACAAATGTAGTATTTAATGGAATAATGTAAAGGTTAACTCACAAGTTCATGCTGGTTTAATTAAAAAAATTAATTAGATTCCTGTTGTATTCCCCATGGCTAGATTTCCCTGGGAAAAGATAGACAACAATGGTACATTGTTATAAAAGCTGTAAATGTTATAAGATGGAGGTTGATGGGGATCACAAAACAAGATAAGAAATACTCTGAAGTTAGAATTAAAGCCTGAGATAACTGTTCTTTTGCATCCAGTTTCTTATTAGGGCTAGTGCCTAAGTATATTCTGCAGAGAAGATTCGTGTTTTAGCCTCCCATTACACGACTTCTCTTGCTTATCTAAGGGAGTTGGGTAGGGGCTGGTGGTCTCAGTGCATGGCAGAGATACTTCTGGAGTTAGAAGCTCTAGGAATATCTTGGATCTTTTGGATAATTTACTTCAAATTCTTAGTACTGTAAAGACGTTAAGGAAATGATAGCTGCTGCTTTTTTCTTACAGTCCATCAGAGGTACAGCTCTTGTCCTTTTCTTCTGTGTCTTGAGTCTGTATAGGCAATTAGGTGCAGTGTGCACTGAGGATGGGATTGGTCACAAAGTGATTCTATGGCTCTTTTAAGATTAAATATCTGTTGCAATGATTCTTTGATTTCATGGGACATCATTCAGTGACCTACGTAGTCATCTTCAATCAGCTGTTGATGTTTTGGACAGTGCTAAGATATGAATCCAGAAAATGAGAAGCAGTGCTAATAATCTTGGGAGACAAACTCTGGATGGCTTTGAGCTCATCTTTCTAGGCCAAATAAAAGATTCCTCAAGAAATTTCAACTGAGCATTTGTGGCTGTTGAATGTGTATCATAGTATCATAGTATCATAGTATCGTGCGAGTTGGAAGGGACCTTAGAGATCATCGAGTCCAACTCCCGGGTTTCGAGCCCCCTGTGTAGCGAAGCAGCACTTCTACCCCTGCGCCACAGGGGGGATGTGTACCAGGAGGTATTTTGCTCTGAATATGAAGAACATATTTGTTTACTCTTGTTTGTACATAGACTGGGAAAATAGCAAAGCTCCTTCCCTGGGAGGCAAGCATTCCCTTTCTTTCTGCAGTTCACAGCTCAACATCATGACCTGGTCATGAGAAAAAGTGAGAAGTACTGGTATGCTCGTTACATCACTTTAGAATTAACTAAAACTTCCAGTGTTATTTAAATCTTTATTTAGATCACCCGACACCTTGTCTTGAAGATTTTAGAGGACACTCAGACAAAATCATATGTATTTAGTATAGAAGAGTCCTAATATCGGCAATTTTTGTAGAAACTTCAAGATAAAACAAATTGCCTGAGGAAAAATCATGTATCACAGCATATAGGATCTTTGGTATTCTTGGTCTGTAGTCCAGACGGTGCCCAGGATTTCTCTTCAGCATTTTAATTGGGGAAGGCTAAAGTTCTTCTGTCTGCCAGAGATGTGTTGCAGTCTTTGTTTGACCTTGCCTGAGGCAGGATGCTTCTTAGAGCATTAAATAACCAGAACAGTTAAAACCTAGAACAGATTTCACCCTGCCTGTCATAAGCACCTCAGGTTAGACAGTAGTCTAGACATCCTAGTCTCTTCTTAGAGTCCATGAACAAATCTAAGTACCCCCAGGAGGTTATTTATGTCACTATACGATGCATCAGATAAACTGTCCATTGAAGAGGCCCATGTTGAATCTAGAAGATCCCAGATAAACTGATTTAGCTTTGGACAGCCACATCCTAAATGCCTAAAGCCTGCCTAGGATGAATGCTGTGCTGTGCCCTTAAGTAGGGGGCATTTTAAGCAGATGCTTGAATTAACTCATGGAGCTCTTGACTATAGATTTGAATTGACCTAAATGAGATTTCCAGAAGACTGCCTATAGTAGAAATGCTTCAGTCTCAGGACGTTTTTAATCACATGATAATCTCACATTTTGCCAAACTGTTGGCTGACTAATTCAAAATATCTTCAAATAATAGAGAACCAGACCAGTTATCTCTGTATTTTACAAAGATCAAACTAAACCCATTGAACTGTTACTGCTTCAAACTTTGTACTGAAGGACACACTATAGAAAGCTCTGTCATTAGACCTCAGCAAGAACTTAGTAGACTCTGACATGAGTCATTTCATACAGAAGATGCAGCCACCAAATGGTGCTATTGTATGAAGAGCAAAGCATGGGACATTAGGTGGGGGTAAGGCACGATGATCTCTAGAGGTTGCTTCTATCCTCAAGGATTCTTTGATTCTGTGATAACTGCATTTTTGGCATGCAAGTACATTCTCCCACTGCACCATGACTTCTCCGTTGTTTTGCCAGTACTATTACTATACTTTCTTTATTGACAACAACGAAAACTGAATTTGGCTGTCTAAACATTTTAAACATTTCACTATTGTGTCAAAGAGACACTTGGCAAATGGGTCTGGTATATTTGAAGGAAGCATAATGAATATATATATTTCCAACCAGATTCCAGAGGTATTGTTATCACTGAGCACAGGTTAAATTGAGTGACGGATAGAGCTGATGTAATGAAAACAAATTCTAAGTACACAATTGTGTGTTTGAGTCACCTGCCCACGTGGTGTTAAAAAAGAAAAAATATTCATTTCTGTTATAGGTGTGCTCAGTGGACACTTTGCAAAGATTAATAGCCAACATTCTGCCAGCACAGCATGGGATATGATTTTCCTTTTGATTTTAATATTATTCTATGTGGGAATCAGAATAATCATCTTTGTGGGATTGAATAATAAAGCCAAATGCATGAAAAATAAGCTACTGTATGTTATTTTGGAGGACATTTTTACTTTTTGTTCCCAAATACACTGTTCATTTTCAAAAGCTACCTTATTGTCATGTAATATATTTCAATAATTTAAAACTCTCTGCATGCAAAATGGAAACAGAATTTAAATAGTAGAGCAGTATTTTCCTTTTCTCCAAGTAGGAGCATGGTTTCATTGTTGCAATTCAGTTGTGTGTGAACATAATGAGTTCCATATACTTCAGTGATGTGAAATTTGAAGACAGGCGATGGGTTGGTATTCCAGTGCCAGGCTCTGAAAGCAGGAGTCACAGACTGACACATCTGTATGCAGTTAATACTCATTCAAACAACTGTGCACTTTCTGTCTGGTCTTAACTCTCTAGCAATGTTTTTGGTTTCCCAAAGAAGCACTGAGGGAAGCAGGGGCTGAGAAAAAAGTGATGAAGACAACTATGGAAGTTTTATTACTTGTGGCCACACAGTGCTAAAATTCAAGTTCTTTGGCTGCTTTACACTTGCCCGACTTTTTAAATACTGTTAGTGGAGCTTAATTGTTGTCACAGAAATAATTAATCAGATGACAAATGATTTGCCTTTCTACCATGGAAATGACTGCAATGGATGTTTTGGTATTTCTGAGTTCTCTTCAGAAAAAAACATCCTTTTCAAGAGAAAACTTAATCATTTTGGCAGAGAAGCAAGTATAACCTTGACAAAACTCGCAGCATTTGTTCTGGCAAGCTGTATCATTTTAAATCACAAACATTAGATCTGTACCACAGATTGTACTCAATCCACATTTTACTGTTTGCCTACTGTGTGGCAATCTACCATAAACAGTTCTGCATAAACTACTGTGGCTGTGCAGAAAAGTTACACATTCTTTTTGTGAAGTACTATTTTCTTTTCTCAGTGTACGTGTTTTAGTTTCTCAGTGTGAAACTGTCATTGTCATCTCAGATCCTGCAATTCGTCTTAGGAACATAGCCAGGTAAACTTGCAGAAAGAATACATGGGCTCCGCCAGACTCACAATGGTTTTGTTTGCTTTGAGTCTGCTGGATTTTTCACCAACAGACTCCAAGCAGTAGCTTTTCTACATCTAGAAGTTAGCTTGGGGTGCAAACTGAAAAACAGTGCAATATAAAGTGGCTGATTAAGAGAGTAATTTGAGGTGCAGGTCTTTTTGATCAGTTAGAAATATTTTGCAGATACATTTTAATCTTAACTTGTATGTGTATGTAGAGTTTGTATGGAAATGTGAAGTCTATCGCTGTTGAGGTTGCTCCGTATTCACTGAGTCTTTTTTAAAAATCAGTACACTCACGGTGCCTGTAAAAGACAAGAACTGCTATTTACACATTACAGCATTAATGAACCTTTCCAGAGCTTTTCTCCCTTGCATACCATTTCTTTGCCTGGGTTACAAGTGCAAAGAAAAAGTCTCAAGAGGATGGTACAACTGGCAAAGAACCAAATACGGACCCATATCCTGACTTCGATTACAAAACAAAGATCACCTTATATTTAATCCACTTACTGAAGTCTCATAAAATTAATCGCTGCTGCATTTTTCTAGTTCTTGATCATTTTCTGTTCAGCAAGACAATATTTGAAGCTATAAGCTTTTCAGGAACAGTTGCAAACAGTTCTATTTGATCTTCAAATACAAGCACTAGGCAAAGGGTTTGGTGTTTGTTTGTGGCTTTTTTGCATTTTGTTCTGCTTCTTTTTTACCTTTTCCTTTGGAGGGCAAAGCATCTGTTATCTAAACAAGCCATGAACTGAAGGAGAAAGATCATATGTTGTCTGTATGTATTTAGACAGCAGAGCAGGTCAGCTGCATGTGAGAAATACGTGACTGTTCTTTATTCTGGTTTGTTTTTGTTTTTAATTTGCACTGTTTCATGTTTTTTCAAGAGATGTTGAACAGGAACCAGGTCTTGTGATCATATTGTAGGACAATAATTCAATAACTGAAACAAAAATAACAGAGGTTTCAGCAGTTTCCTTTCATACTGAAACAGTACACAAAAAAGCTCTCAAACTATGCAAAATGCCCTTTTGCTTTGTAAAGGGAAACATAATCTTACGCTTCTAACAGTTCAGTTCAGTGTAACACTGCCAGTTACTTGCTTGTTGTTCTTGAAGAAGCAATAGGTCAGGCACACAGCTATCCTCAGTGCTCAGACTCACATTTTTGTCAGGTATGTAAGCAATCTGTGCAGCAGCTGGGACAGACATAACTTTCTCATCCTACCAGTGGCCTCTTCAAATTAGGTTCCATATTCGTCAGCAGTGGTAAAAATCTTGCACTGCTCCTTTCAGTCACACAACTACGGCTGCAATTTCAACAAGTGCAAATGGCCCACACAGAGTGAAATCCACACAGGGATTTCACTGCCATAAGCAAAAGCAGCAGTTACTGTCCTAGTCTCTGCAAACAGCACAGCACTGCTGTTGTGAACTTGACCAAAGTAACTCGGGGAACTAGTCAAAGCTAGAACTGTTTCAAAATGAAACAGTTAAATAACAGATAAATACTTTAAAAAGCCAACAAACCAGCTACCTTGGTGACAGGAATATTGCTCTGTCATAATGATGGAACGGATTTCAAGAAAAATACAAATGCCAGTAAACTGGAAGACATAAAGATATTTGAATTTGCTGACAGCAGAGTCACAAGGAAAAGAAGTGAAAATATCCTGAGCAGTGTTTGTGGTAATTATAAACACACAAAGTAAGCTTCCCATCACTATCAGTCCTCGCCTTGCCAACTGACCCATCTAGTTGTTATGAAGGTCTTCCCACGTGATTTCTGGATGAAGTGTTGAGGTGTTTTCTGACTATTAACAATGGTCTCCTTGTATGCTGAGCAGGGCAGGGCACGCACTCAGTCAGCTGACAGAGTTAACCAAGATAAAATCTTTCACTATTTCTTTTGGGTTGAAATTTGGAGGAAAAGTTCTTGTGAGACTTTATAAATCAATATTTTTGTGTTTTTTTTTCTGTTTAGTGTGAAAAGGAAAGAAAAAGAATACTGACCATAAAACCAGTAGGTGACATTTGGAGTGAAGTAGAAGCACAGAATCCTTAAAGTTGGAAGGATCCAGTCTGGCCTTAAGCATCTCCGGGGATGGGGCTTCCACCGCATCTCTGGGCAACCTGTTCCAGTGCCTCACCATCCTCACTGTAAAAGACATTTTCTTTATATTCAACATAAATCTCATCACTGTAAGTTTGAAACCATTTTTCCTTGTCCTGTCACCTCAGACAACCCTGCTAAAGATTCTATCCCCTTCTTTCTCCCAGCCCTCCTTTAGACATCAATAGGCTGCTATCGGGTCCCCTTGGAGCCTTCTAGTTTCCAGGCTGCACAGCCCCAGCTCTCTCAGCCCATCGTTGGAGGAGAGGTGTTCCAATACATTCTAGCCTCTACACAGTTTCCTGAAGTGGAACTTAATTCTACAATAGATAAATTTTCCAGCGTTATCACGTTCTTTTCTTCTTTACAGAGACTTCATAGATTCAGAGATTTCAAATTTTTTTTTCAAATTCAGAGATTTCATTTGCTTTTTCTTTCTTATTTCTTCTCTAGGAGTGCTGGGGGTCTATGAATTCAAATGGTCCAAGTGGTACCTCTCACCCTTCCTGGGAGTGAAGTAACGAATGATGGCCAAAAATAAAAAGGTGTAGGAACTGTCTAGCTGTGTAAGGACTGTATGAGTGTCTAACGGTATAAGGACTGGCTGTGTAAGTGTCTTTTCTTTTAGAGTCTGAAAGATGTTTAGTAATGAAGTCTGGGTACTACAGAAACTGTACACCCCCACTGCCAAGGAGAGAGAACAACCGGCAGGGTGAGGGTGAGGATGCATGCCAAGCTCTCCCACTCGTCCCACATCTATCCTAAGAGTATTCAGCAAGCAGCCAAAGTTAGCTTGCAAGTTAGCTGGGGACAAATGCTTCCCTTGCCCACAGCATGTCTCTCATCTCCACCCACAAAGAGGAATCCTGTGTTTGGCACCAGAATGCCGGGAATACAGAATCACTCCCTTCTGTTCATTCTCAGCCCATTTCAGTGCCAACTAGAGCAGAATTCAGCCAACGGATTGCAGATCTTGGAAACTAAGCAGCAGTAAGTCAGAGGTTTTCCTCCATGCTCCAACAACAGGTATTTTTAATGGAGCATGGGTGAGGCTTTTAGTTTGGTTTTTAATTCTGCCCCAGTGGTTAGCAGAAGCTTTCACCTACAGGATCTCAGGAACTCTGTTTGACCTCAGTTAGTGCTTCGAGGAACTAAGCTAATAGGAGTCTAAGACATTACTTTACCATCACAGGAATATATATATACATTACAAACATGTGCTTTGCTAAAATGATCTTGGAACAATTTCTGCGTGCCTTTGTGTGTCCTCTTGGATCATTACTGCCATTCTTTCTGTGCTGGCATTCCAGAGTTGCTGATTCACAGACTGCATCTGGTTCTGTATCGTTCTTTCCAACTCAAAGTCTGGTGCATTATTTGAACACTTGACTTGCAACAGTCACTGTCCCTCTATGGCTGACTTTTTTGTTTCAACATCCCGGGTTATAAAAACATTTCTGCAAGGCCTTTCCTCATTGCATTTGATTAGACTATTTCATTTATCAGAAATGAAGCATTTTCTTTCTTTCTTTATTTCTCTTTTTCTCTGACTTTCTTCACCATTTTGCATGACTTCAGAAAGGCGTGGAAAAGCGAAGAAGTCTTTCTACAAAGAGTGATCAGGCCCAGGACTGGGACACAACTCTGATAGCAAAACCTGAGACAATATGTGAGGTCAGAAAACAGCTGAGATTTCTACCTATTTTGTAGGCTATTAAGAGGCCTGGAGAAGTGACTATGTTTCACTAAATGCATGTTAGGGAAGATGCCTCTTGACCTTCAAACTCCTCTACTAAGGTACATGAATAATGAAATGACTTGCCTTCCTGGGGAGTTCATTTTCTTTCCATCAAAAGTGGTTAAGATTCAGTCCTATTAAAGTCAGTGAAGACCTGCAGGTATCTCAGCAGATCTAGGATTACTCCCAAGAAAAATATATTCCTTGCCTTATCTAATGTCGGCTTGTTGGTTTTTGTTTGTTTGTTTGTTTTTCCTCTACAGCAAATTCTGTGAGATCCTCCTTCAAAAGAAACAACGAAAAAACAACAAACCCCCATCCCCAACAAAACAGTTGTTCAGAGTGTGAGTGACTTTAATAGAGTGATTTGTTCTCCACCAAGCTGTTTAATGTGGGTAGCAACTGTGCGGCCCTCTTCATCATCCAGCTTTGCCAGGTAGAAATTCCCAAAGGAGGGATGTGAATTTGATCTCCACCATCTTTCCTTTTTGTTTTCCATTGAGACTTAGTTGCACTGCCGGTGTGGTGGTGCATTTGGTGGTAGAAGTGTGGTGCTCTGAGAACAGGATGGGCAACTTCTTCAGTAAGTTTCAGTAAGTAACTGCACTGAGCTTTCAGTGATTTACAAAGTCTGAGTACTGGCTGCTTTCTAAAAGCTGAAACCAGCAGTCTTTCCAGTGCCCCATCTATAAACTGACTCAGAAACCCACAATCACTGACTGTAACAGGATGCATTTTATGTTTTGAATGGATGGAAATGGGTCAGGAATGGATGGAAATGGCTGCAGTGGGTGTTAACAGAAAATAAGGGTACAACAAATCCAGGATCAGAAGGGTCCTCAGTTTCTTCAATTCAAATGTTGTCAGCTGCTCTCAGTTTGCAGCAAGCTTTGCAACGCCAGGTTTCTCTCTCCAAACCAAACATTGCTGAAGTTTGACAGTTCCACAACAGTTTTCACTTTCAGGGATTTTCTTGCTAACAGGCACGTCTCATGTCTTTGAAGAAAAAACGCAGCGTGCACTTTGCTGTCTTAGGGTCAAAGAGCGCAGTTTGTGGATCTTTTGTTTGATTTCAGCCTGTCGTGGCTTTTTTTTCATTGTTTGAGTTCACAGTCCAAGAACTGAACTGGTGGCTCACATCACAGCCAGAGTGACCACACAGGCACATCTACAGGGACTCAAGTGCCAAAGCTAGATTTCCAGTGGGTCTCAGCCAGCTCATCTGAAACTAGCTTGGAAATCTGCACGGCACTGCGGACAGTCACTGCAGTAGCTGAGTTTCTCAAGTAGACATGCACAACTTTTCCTTATGTATGAGACAGAGTGGGAGCTTCTTCCTTCTAGACAGTGTCCCAGGCCTGGATGCCATAAGAAACTTGATTTCCAGCACAGGCGTCTCCTTGTGAAATTCATCCTGAATGTTTCCAATCTAAATTATTTAAAGCGATAGTGGCATTACAGCCAAAAATAATGTCTCTATCAGCAGATAGAGCTGAGCTGAGGTCACAGAAATCCCATTTGTCATATCCTGAATAAAAGCTTTCATGCTGCAAACAAAAAATAGAACATGGGATACTTCACCAGTGCTGAAAACAGCCTAGTTTAGTGCTGGCTATTACAAGCAAGACAGCTGTGCTTTCTGAACCAACACTAAGTAGCAGAATTCAGCTCTGCTGCTCCGTGTAATAGCTGCTCTATTGAAAGTGTTGTGATATCTGCTGTGTCTGCATGGGGAATGAAAGCTAATGAGGACCTGCTACAAGGATGACCAATACTTTTCATCACTGCTATCAAGCAATGGAGCTTCTTTGCCAACCAGCACAAAGTCAGTCTTCTGTCAGAAACCCACTTCCAGTTAAAGTCTGAATTGTGCTCTATTTTTTTTCTCATAATTTAGTGCTTTTTTGGATGAAATTCACTTTCATCTACTTCAACTGAAGTCTTCTCAAGGCTCAGAGATGGCCAAACAGCCTTGCTTACAGTCAGTTGC
Organism: Excalfactoria chinensis; assembly: GCF_039878825.1. NCBI lineage: Eukaryota > Metazoa > Chordata > Aves > Galliformes > Phasianidae > Excalfactoria > Excalfactoria chinensis. Next base: position 128,406,233 of record NC_092826.1, read on the forward strand.
TAGAAATTTCTATCAGGAATTGAATGGGTAGGACAAAGAACAGCAAATTGAATCCAAAATATCTAGTGAAGAGAGGGGTAAAAGCCAAATTAAGTAAGAGAGAAGAGGCTTCTGAGTGCCAAACATGCCATTACTAGAAATCTTCTAATAGTTATGATATTGGTCTTGTGAAGACACTTGAGGAAGAAAACGTAAATAAATGGAGAAGATACCACGTTACTATAAGAATACATAGGAAGCCATATGAGAAAGGCCACAAAGTCTGGTGGCATGGATGTAATTTACTTCAAGGCACTGTGCCAATTTATGGCCTAATCTCTGCCAAAGTATTTTTGGGCCTGGTCTCTGTGGTTGTTGATTAATCTGTCTTATTCCATCACCCTGCAAGAGAGTATTTAGCCCAAGGAGACATATGAAACTGAGCAAGAATTTATTTCAGGGAGTGGGCTTAATGTTCTTGACAAGATGGAAAGTTACCAGCTGGGTCACCTTCTGCATCTTGTCCACATCAAATAATTTTATCTTAATGTCTATTAGACCAAGCATAAATGAAAGGTAGAATTTTCTAGCTTTCCTTAAAACTGTAGCTATTGAGAAAGAGGCCACACATTGAGTCATGTCTCATATTGAAGCAGTCTGTATCTAAAAAGGCACAAAGCCTTGACAGGTTTCTATACTCAAGTAAGTAGAATTTTAAAGCCATTTTTATAGCAATAATCTCATTCTTGAAGGTTGGTTGTTCAGCTGATCTGGCTGGCCTGGTTCTATTATATGTAAGATGGAGTATGGGATGTCTCCCTGAAACTTTCAGGTTAAATGTAGAAGTCTTGTTAGAAAGGGTAGGCTCCAAAGACGTTTATGGCTTCCAACCACATTGTTCTTGCTGTTGAGGAATGACTGTGAGTGCAGTGTTTTGAAACATCCATGCAAGGCCTTGCAGAATGATCTGTATGGGGATTATCACAGCAGCAGCGTCAGGTTCTTAAGTGTTAACAAATGTGTTTTAATTCTTGTTACAAATTCAGAGTGGAGTGTCAAATGCAAAGTGGGTCCTAGCAAAGTGGGTCCTTGTTTCCCTGTACTCCAGTATTAGGTGGAGGTTTTTAGCATACTATTTTGCTTATTGTTCAGTCATCTTGCTTGCCTCTGTAAATCTCTGCTGAGATCACATGGGGGATTCTCTCTGGGGAACTGCATAGAATAGTACCTTGTCACTCTGATTTACAACGTATGAAAGAAAGCACTGCACCCCTGGCATATCTTTCTTTGTCATCACTAAATTTAGTCCATGGGAAGGATTCTTTGAGACCATCACCAAGGAGGAATAGCTGTATTCAGTGTATGTGACGCATTTTTTTGGTGCCATTGCTTATGTAAAACCTTTTTTTTCCCACAGTAGCTTGATGCAAAGGTGCGAGCTTACTTCGTTATCATTAAATTTGAAGTGGAAAATCAAAATGCAGCTTTCAGTCGAAACTGAACTTTTACTATAATGGAGCTTGGGTGATACATCCTGTGCTGGCTTTGTTAAAAACATAATCTACAGTGCAGAGTTTGGAAGAACCGTTTCTTTTTGTCAGAATTGGGATGGTATCATGGACCAAGCCATTTAGTTTTCATCTGTCTGCTTACAGAGTTCTAAATTAATTGCAGTTATACTGATTGGTTTCATGAGAATGATGATCCTTGTCAGGACCTGGCTTGGGACCAGCACTTTAATGTAACCAAACAGCTAAAAGATGTCCTTTGTTAAGCCATGGTCTGTGCTGCAAACAGACAGCTGTCCTCGAGGTAAACCTCTGTATGCAATTGAAATGCTTTGCAGCCCTCTGAGGTCTTTGGACCAGACATCTTAACTATACTAATATCGTCTATGTTGAAAGAAACAAAAAGATAACGTAGAAGGGCAATGGGCAGCCGGGAACAGCTGACAAAGCTGGAGGAGCAGCAGGGAAGGGAAAAATCAAGTCAATGATTAGTAAGCAGCTTGGGAAGGCGGATCTATGAACCATGTAACAGCAGAGAAACAAACAGTTTGATAAGCTAGGAAAAAAAATGTATGAAAGTGGGTTTAGCTGATGACAGCTGATGGCTGTCACCAGCCAGTCAGGCATTGCTCCAAAGCACGAGGAAGAGCAGCCTGCCAAAGTGCTTATCCCAACCGCTTGCCAAAACCTGTGCTCTTACAGGAAGAACATTGGCGCCAAGGAAACTGCAACAGAGGCTGTTTATTTTCATTCTCAAGGTTTGTTAAGTGTGTAGCCACATCCATCCCCACATCTGGCGTCAGTCTTCTTCTCCTACCTGATCATACACAACCTGTAAACAGTGACACAAGCCTTCTGTGGAAAGAACTCTGAATTCTTTCAAGTCTGCTGGCAGTGACTCTGAGGGATGGTGCTTATCGTGGGCATCGAGGCCACACTAATGCTTACCCACACAAACACACAGAGGTATGTGCTGGTGCAGTAGTTGTCAGGGACACTGTGGCTATGGTAATGACTACCTACACGAACATGCAAAAGTATTTGCCAATATATTAGCTTCCTCCTGCCAAATCATTCTAATAAGGAAGATGATGAAGAAATGAAGAATGGGATACACGATGGGCACATTAACGTCCTGCTCGAGCCTTAGCATATGCGACATTTTCCAAGATACAAATCATACCGATAATCTCTAGATGTTAAATCACACAAAACTTTCACGTTGATCAGATTGCCAACCAAATACTAAAACACCGCCCGGTCCAACCCCACGAGGCAATCTTCTATGCCAAATTTTACTCTTTAAATCAGGCAATTTTTGAAGCTGAAACTTACGCTTGTTGTGCTGATGGTATCAATTTACCACAAGTTAAACAAAGAACTTTTAAACTCACATGAGATGTGCCAACTTCACATTTCCCTATGCTTTATTATCTCCAGTCTGATTTTTACGTGGCTGGTTTGATGTATGTGTATATACATACTTCATGAGATAGGATTATCACACTGAGACATGCAAATACAAAACTGAAAGCACTTTCAAGCTATATGAAATACACCTCTATAACACTAATACTACTCATAAGACAATGCTATCTTTATACTTAGAAAATATGATTAAACAGAGAATTGTATTTGATTAGATGATTTTATCCCATTTTATCCGTCACCTCAGATACTAAGTAGTAACAACAACAAAAATGCAGTTGTTACTCAAATCAAATTCTTCAATGATAAAAGTAGAATTTATCCCAGAAACAGAATAAAAAACAAGGCCAGTTTAGAAAACATTTCTATCAGAGTTTCAAGAAGCTGGACCCCTCATGTTGCAGTGCTGGCCCTCGATAGTCTGTTGGTGTCTGCAGACAGTGGTAACCGAGTGCGATACTTTTCTCTACTGTTGATGTGGGTGAAGGAAGGAAAGCCACGATCCTGGTCCATTTGTGCATGTGATGTTGTCTCCATCTTGTATGGAGATTAAGCTTTTTATTGGGCACCAAGTTTCGTTCTGATCACAAACCCTGTGCTCACAACCCATGCAGTATTAGTTTTATGTAAGAGTGACTCCTTTTTTCCACTACATCAGTTAGGGGCAGACTGTTAAGATTTTAGATAATATATTAAGTGAAATTTGCTTTAAAATCTTATCAGCATTGCTTACAGATAGTGTTTTCAACGTTAGGCATCTCAGAGGAGCCGGCTGTCACATATGAAGTTCCAGTGAAAAACACGTTGATGAAAGTAGTACATGAAATCAGTTTCAGTAATTGTGACTGAAGTGCCTTTGATTCAGTGACTGAGAAATCCTCTCTTTTGACTCCAGGAGGAAGCCTTTGATTTCTCAGCATCCACTACTGCCTGAAACAGCACTGCGGGTCCTTACACCTCCCTGAGTCAACACTTCCCTTTCCGGAGGTACTACAGTTGTTCCCTTCTCAACTGGTAATTACGTACCGAGACTTAGTGAATGTATTATTTCCTAAGATAGTACGTTTAGTTTGTGAGGATGTGAAAGGAGAAAAGATAGGAAACAGAGTTTTTCTGCGCACTTTATTGTCATCCACCGAAGAGCTTTCCCTGCAAGGAAAGTGAACGCTCTGCCAAGTCAATATTTCCTTTGCGTGTTGCACTCAGGTTCATGTCACAGAGATAGTCTCCATCCAAACAAAACATACTTGTTAAAATAGCTGAGAAATTATATGGTCATCGGGACTGTAAACATAAAGAAAATATCTAGGCCTGTACAGAAACTTCAAGTTTTAGAGCTGATTTAATTTCACTGAATATTTAATCATTTGTAGAGAAAGCCCGATTTTTGTCCCCTTAAGCTTAAAATACTAAATACTGATTTCCTAATTTGATATAATTAAAATATATATTGCTTTCCAAACACTTTCCAAGTGGCCCTTCATTTTTGCAGCAGTAAGAATTAGTTTGCGAAGTCATTTGTTCAACGCTTAGGGTCCAGCTGAACAAAAACCTGAATTTATCCCCTGTGCTTTAATGAACGTGACTAAAGCAAGCTACAAGGACGTGAGCTTCTGCTCCATAATCTCAGTAGCAGACTGTACCTGCTATAATGGATGGAATAATTTGTTTTTCCTGATAGCCTTTTTTTATGTTCTGTAGTGAAACCAATTACTCAACCATGATTCACGCACAACACAGTAAGAGACAAGGCCCAAATAAAAGCAGTGATGGAGCCATTTCAGAACTAAGAACATTCTGAATTACTAAGGGATGGAAGACTTTGGCAGCTAGATGGGTAAAGCAAGCTCAGTAATTGTCTAAAGGAGCTTGAAGGTGTACCACAATGAATTCAATGGAAGTCGTGCAGCAGCAGATACTGATTTTATTTTATTGTATACCAATTACTCCTGTTTTTAGAATGTTAACTTCCTTCTTTCAGACATCTGATGGGGATAATTTACAAAGGTAAAGTATGTCTTTTCTTTAGTAAGCCTTATATTTTATGACATGATACAGTTGATACAATTATAGCAGAATGAAGTTGGTTTAATCCACATGCCGTTATTTTACTTCTCATTGCTTGAACATTTTGCTCACAGTTCCTTTCTGAAATCCATTGACAGTTCAGGGCAGGAACTTACAGAAAAAGAGTTGGTACCAGACTTAACGATCAGGCTCTGAACTACAGTGTTCCTCTATTAGTAACCCAGTGTAGTATTTGGTACTGAAATGATAAAGGTATTTTGTTGTACCACAAAGTTACGCTGAAAGGCTTTTGCTAAATATGGATTAAAAGGTAAAATACCTTGAAATGCCTCCCCTACATGTACCTGAAGATAATCCACAGCAGAATCTGTCATGGCATGCAACTGAAATCCACTAAACCCATAGTCCTCAGCAGAACACGGCTTCCTGCTCGGTGCAGGCATGCTTGGCTCTGCCGCAGGGTGGAAAGCTTGCCTTGCCTCCCTCACTTAAATCTTAAGTCCTCATGGGAAGGGCGGGTGTCTGCCAAGAAGCGGGGAGGGAAGGAGTATGAAATGAGAAAGGAATCCAGCTATTACTGTAGAAACAAGTGCAGCTTAAACAAAAATCCAACACAGAAAAGTTTAACAGTTGGAAACGTGTCACTTTTTCTGATCTCTTCATGTTACTCTACATATATGGGCTACATTGCACAGCAGCTTTGAGAGAATAATACAAATGACTCCAAACAACAGCTGGAAATAAGACCAAAAAATTAAAGGAAACCATGAAATGAGGGAATACAGGGTAGCAGCGATAGGCTGAAAGCATGAATTGTAATGGAAGTATCACCCTCTGTGCCGCTCTGCCATTAGATGCACCAAAGAAATGTTGTTAGAACAGAACAGAATTTATGGCTGGGAATCAATTTGCCCTCAAGGTCTTTTACTCTGTTGTTCTGCCAGGAGTTAAAGGACGCCTTGTCCTGCCGCAGCGGTGGCTACTCATGCCACACTACAGACGCTTTTCTCGTTGGCCTGTCTTGCCTTGAATAGCGTGAATTGGCCTGTGGACAGAAACTCTTGTCCTGTCAGTTTGTCATTAGCCTCTGTGTCATACAGCTAGGAAGGCATGGCAGGAGAGACTGGTAATGGAGACATGACCAGAACTAGCATGAATAAAGCACAGAAGGCTTTAACAGGAGGAATTCAGCAGCCCCAAAGTTGTGTCCTGTAATTTTCTCTGCAGCTGGTGGTTGTTTTCTGATAGGTGGAGATACAGTTCATGATTTTTAACAGAGGAAATAAACACAAAATGTATGTTGTTTGTCATCTGACATTGCTGAAAACTATACAGCCAGCAAGACTTGGAGTGGTGACCAAGCCATGTGAAGGGGGAGATTAGCAGTCCCAAAACGTATTTAATGGAGCATTTATGTAGTTATCCAGACTCAGTTTTCTATCTCTTTTTAGACTTTTCACTCTTCTAAATCCTGCTTGTGGTTGCTATTTGTATTTCCCTTATGTTTGTGTCACAAGAAGTGATTGTATTTCCTGGCAGCGATATTGAATGCTGGGTGGTATTTGTACACGTTTCTGTACCGCTGACACCTCCTACTCCCAAAGAGATCACAAAATGCCGGACTATTAACATTAGCAATTACAAACCTGCTAATGGAGCTCCTGGGCTGGATGACCTCCAGAGGTCCCTCCCATCCCCTACAGTTCCATGATCCTGTAATCTCAACAGTGGACTCCCTTTCTTTAGCCCAACAAGGTTCATCTCGTGCTTCCTCTACAGCCAAGAGGAAATTTCTATAATGCAATTCAGGGCAGAAACCAGAGACTGAAGGCTGAGATGTCAGTGCTGACAATGACTCTATAGAGTAAGTCTGACTACAGGGGGCTGAAGATGCAGCATCCACAGGCTGCGGATTCCTCATTTTTTACGCCAGGATTATTATTTTTTCTATTGAAGAAAATGAATCCCAATAAACCCAAACAAATAGCACTCATTAAACAAAAAGAACAAGAGGAGAAAGCTGCTGATCTCATGCTTCCCTGTGGAGAAAATGAGGAAAGGGTGGAGAACGGCCTGGACACCTGATTGTCTCGTAAGATAGGATGGGAACAATGAGGCGGCTGGTGTGAGCCTGTCAGAGCACTTTCATTTTGGCACTTCAACAAATGCTGGCAGCGTTTTCTTTTTTAATGTCAACATTATGTGCACGACTTCAAGGTAAGCTTTCCAGCTCTCTCAAGTTAATTGATACGTCAGGAATTCTGTACTGGAACATCATGTCCTGAGTGATGAATGAAAAATAGTGCCAATATATATGTTGCCTTGGAGAAGCAACTAGAAACGTCCAGATGCATTCCAAAAGCATTGGCCAGAAATGGACGAGTTTGCTGCAGTTATTTCCTTTAATGTGTGTTAATTTCTTTAATCAGACTGATTAAGAACAGCAGGATTATGTCCTCTGTAGTTTTGATGAGTAAATCATAGTCATAGAATGGCTCGGGTTGGAATGGACCTCAAGGGTCATCGAGTTCAACCCCATGCCACAGGCCATAGATAAAGTCATCAGGTTACCCAGGAAATACAGTCGTGCCTCCCAAATTGGATCAACTTCCATCTCATACATAACTTGCCTTTGAGATGGATTCTGCTGATCATGTGGGACAAATCAATGTTACCAGTAGCTGTTGCTCTTGGGATACATGTGATACATCCTGCATGTATCCTAATGCTGTAGGTGAACATCCACCTGTGCTGCAGGTATCACAGACTTTCAGGACACATCTTCTACCTCACAGCCCCTGAGTCACCAACTGTGCCCCCAGAAACGGCAGCTTTATGCTGCATGAACCTGCAGAGGGTCTGCTGTGCATCTCTACGGGGTACTGCTGCAGTTGATGTAACCCATAGCAGACAACATGTATTCTGCTGCAGGCAGGTAAGGAAGGCCTTGCAAGGCCTGTCATAACTGCATTTTTATAATCACACTCTTCCTGTGCACAACGATGAGTGTCTGTAACTGCAAAGATGAGTTGCTTTCATACTGAAGTTAAAGATGACAGGGTTCCTTTCTTGCCCAGGCAGCACTGAGCTCACACAGCACTGCCGTGAGACAGGGAAGGCTGAGAGCAGCGCAGGGCAGCCGAGGGTTTTGTGCTGCTGGGGTTTAACTCCAGTTAGCGTTCTCTGTCTCAGCGCTGCGCTACTTTATCGTGGCAAATCAAAACTGACTTCATCACGTACCATCAAATCAATGAGATCTTAAACTCAGCACTTGAAACCTGGAGCACTTCTGCTGTTTTAGCAACACTTCCGAGGCTTTAGTGTCAGTTAATTTTATCACGTGAGCAGTAACACTGCACTCGCTGTACCAAAAACCTGCTGGGGATAAGGAAATAATTCAGGACTATAAAGGGAAACCTTGTGGTGCCTTCAGCTGAACCTCAGAAGATCCCGGCTTCCATTCATTGCTTCCATTAATTTACTTCATTCCTGCTCTTCATTTTGTGCAGCTTTACATCCAGGCACAAATAAATAAGGTGGAGAGATGGTGACAGTTGTGTTTGTTTATAAGCAGCATAAGCAGATGTGGCACCTCTCTGGGGGAGGACACCAAGTGTAGGAGACCTGTTGAGAGGAACCCTGTAAGGAACCCTGTAAGGACAGCTGTGTGCACACTTGGCAGGGTAGCTGCAGCTCCTCAGTCTCTGTAAGCAGTGCTACTTCGACATGATGCTATTTGATTTGATGCAGTTTGAAGAGTAATCCTAAGGGAACACTGAGCCTCGCCAGCAAAGGAAACGCTGCTCCTCGGTGAGAGTGCTCCTGCTGGTTAGCTGGTACAGCAATATCCTCCGGAAGGAGCAGCTGCTATGCTGTGGGGGCTGCCCTCCAGGCCCCATGCAAGAACGCCCCTCAATGGCCTGCAGCCCTTGGCCCTGCTGGGCTCCCGGAGTGGCAGCAGTTGGTGAGCTCTGGGCTTAGTGGGGAGCTGTGGTCTGGCAAGGCCTGCTGCAGCTCAGGAGGACGAAGATCAGGGAATATCTGCATCCTAAACAGAGTATCTCTTCTTGCTGAAAGCTTCATTTCTTAACAAAGTCAAATGAAGTAAAAGCCTTCCCGAGCAGAGGTGTGGTTTTGTTCCTGTGACAAAATGCAGCTCCTGCTTCCCAAGGGCTGTTCCTGCTGGCCAGGTCCATCTCCTCCCACAGCGTTAAGCTCAGTGGCACCGGCAGCACAATCCTTCAGCTGTAAAAAACTCTGAAACTAATCAGAACTGATGTTCTGATGGTGTGTTGGATGGGGCCCTGAGAACATGGAGCAGCCCACCTGGCCCAAGTGGGAAGGGAAAAACAGTTAATGCTCAGATATATTCTGTGCTGATTTATTGGAAAATAGTACCAGTTGTAATCCAGTTTATAGCACGAAGGTCTCCACCAATAGCTGTAACAGCCGGTTTGCACGGTTCTGGTTTTTGCTGTTTACACTGCCGCCTAATGGGGAGCCGTCAGCTCCTTTCCCAGCCTATCCTGCCTGCTGCTGCCATCGGCACCGCAGCGCTCCCAGCTGCAGCCGCCAGCAGCGGACAGGACGCCGCGAGCAGCAAACCCGTCCTGTCCCAGCGATCCTTCCCAACGACTCGGGCTGGAGCCGACACGCTCAGCTTCCGCCACGGGGCTGTTCTGCATTTAGTCTGAGTTCGTTCGTACAGAACTGGGCTGTGCGACCCGAACACATCGAACACACAAGAAAGCAAGTGAAACTTCCGCCCCCTGGCTGCCGTACACAACTATACGGAAAACACATGAATGAGCACTCAGCGAAAATGCAGCTCTCAGTACCGAGATGCACAGCGGCGATCTGTTCGCACAGGGCAAGTTAGAAACATACACCGCTCAGCTTCGTTAAACTCTCTATGGTTCTGCTTTTACTCCCAGCATACAGAGCGCCCCTCAGCGCTGAGCCACGTGGGATCACACAGAATGCTTCCATCCCCACTTCCTCTGAAGCACCCAGAAACTGAATTATTCACGGTCGGTCTGTTCTCGGCTCCAGCTGCTGTCGCTGCTGTTTGCATACCTGGATCTGGCATGGCTCCACGCCAGCCTTCAGGGAACACTGAATTTAGTGCGGCCAGTTCCTTTGTTTTGATGAGAATTGTGTATTATTTATTAGCTCGGTTTCCCGATGTAGGATTTTTGCTTTAGCGCAGAACAGCACTTGAACATCTGACATCAACCTCTGTCTTTTCTCAGCAGCACAACGAACCGCCCAGCAGCAGCCAAACCCGTAACGTCCGCAGACAGCAGCATCCCACCTCTGGAGCAAGGCAGAACTGACCGCCTCAGCTGCATGGCCTGAGTAAGAACAGCAACGATTCCTTTTGCTTCCAGGAGGGGAGATGATTGATAGAGGGGGAAAAAAACACAACTCCTATCCGGTATAAGGGCTGGAAAGAACTGCAAATAATCCCTTTTTTAATAGCAGCGCACAACGAGCTGTATTACATCACCTGGGCCTTCCACTGAGTGAAAGGAAAGTAGCAGCGATGGCCTGGGAAGAATCACCTCCTCCTACCTCTCTCCAATGAGGCTTTACCATTAAGTGGTTCATCAGTTAGCAAAAGCTGTTTGCTCAAAACCAGGTAAGACAAACGTAGGTTGGTCATCACTCTCCTCTCCAGTACATCCAACAGACAACACGTGCACTTGTCCTCTCCCACAGCAACCAGAGGCAGTGCATTAACAGGCCCCTCGCACACAAGGTCACAACAAACATGCTCTCTTACCCAACTGTGGTGGGGGAAAGACTTCAGTTCTTTTGCTGCAGGTTCCTGGGAACAAGGAAGGCCGAACAGCAAACATTTACTGTCCCCCATACACACTTACCTGCTTGATGTTGTCAACAGCAAACGTGTAGGACAGCTGTCATGAAATAATATCCCTATGAAAGAGCAACCTCGATGTTATTAGGACACGTAAGACCAGCCAGAAGCATGAGATGCTCTTCATCCAACTTTTCACCTTCCTGTGGCAGGCAGGGCAGGTGTACCCAAAAATACCATCATCTCCCCATACCACAAAACTCCCACCTCCATTTCTGGGTCTGAACAGGCAATTTTAAACAAAACCAAAAGTCAACCAAAAAGGAACCAATTACTGCCTTCCCTTTCATACAACAGCTTTCTAACAGCTGTGACAGCTCCTAGAGAAACAGTAAGAAAATACCTATTTTTCCACGTTCTTTATTGGTAAGAGCAGGTGGAAGCTGTGACAGCTGTCTTCATATCACCACTTCCTCTCTGAACTGCAAGGATGGCCACCCCAAGAGACCAAATGGTTTGGCAAGGAGCAAGAATGGTTACAGAACTTGAACTGAAAGGAAAAAGAAAAGCACGAGCACACTTTGTTGTCAACATGTAATGCCCTGGGTTTATTTTGTGAGAGTTCTGTCACAATTTTTCCAGGTGGGATTAAAAACCTTAAGGATAATGTATGCCATTGGAGTGGGCATTCAGACTTCGGTACTGACAAAGCACTAATAGTAGTCTGTTAAGTACCATTCTCTTCACAGAAGAGAGGTCAAATATTTCCAAAGGAAGGCACCCGATAGTTGTGGTTCTGGCCTTGCAGCCTTCTGGAGAATCTTAAAAGGAAAAAAGCTGGCTGTTTTAGAAACTGGAATGATGATACACGTACAGCAATTACTGCATTCTTCTCCCTTATATCCTTTTCTTAAGAACAAGTAAAGAATGAAGTCTTAAAAACAGTTATACAATAAAAAAATACAATGTCTTCAAAAAGGGCGAGACAACATAAAAACTCCAGTTGTAAGGACTCCATTTGCATACTTAACACTTTTTGGTGTGCGAGGAAATGGGACTAACGAGGGGAGCAGCAACATAACCTTAGTGCTTAAAGTACCAGGAACTGCCCGCGTGCCCGCGGACAAGCTGGGATGGGAGAATTCAGACTTCATTATTAGCTTGTTACTTGCCTTACGATACTCTAACAGGAAGATCCCCATTAAACAGTACATTCCCCATTGTTAAACTGATGCCTTTTTATAAGTTCTGTATGTATGTCACCATTTTTCACATGATACACAGAAAACTCAGGGACCCAGAGGGGAACCAAGTTATGTTATACCATTTACAAAATACCAAGGAGTCCACAGCTACCTAACACATTTACTACAGCACAGGAACCAATGAAGGTACAGTGTACAAAAAACTGTAAACACGGCACAATAAATAGATAAAACAGCAGGTTCCGCACCATGCACATGATGTGATGACACTTGTTCATCTCTATACAATCTCACATCTCACACTCTTACTTTGTTGCAGTTTGTTTCCCTCCCTCCCCCCAACCCCAAGTGCAAAGCATCACAAATGAACAGGTTTGTATTCAAGTAACATATATACAAGGGTATTACAAATATGCAGTACTGTACAGATAATTGCTGTATTGTTAATTTACAGATGTTGATTCTTTCCTATTAACAGTAAGAAAAGAAAAACCAAAGCATGAGAGATGTGCATCGCTGTCAAGTCCCCACAGCTGCCATGGAAACGCAATGTGCGGCATTCCATCATCCCTTGCATTCAAAATGCTACTGATGCATAGCACCTAAACAAGTTCCCAAGGCTGCAGTTCCACTTCTACGGAAACTACGTCACCTCCATTGCTACTGTATTGTCCGCTATATTGTTCAGTGCTGGCTTCTCTGTTTCATGGTTTTCCCTGTTGAAACAACAACGACAACGAATTAGCGAGCCTGGAAAACAGAACTGCTCATCGGCTGCTGAAACCGACCGACTTAAAGGCATCACACTGAAAAACAAACAGCAGCACAACTCCTGAATAACCCTTGTCTTACACTTCCACATTTACACTGTGCTTCGCTCCCACAGAAACGTTCAGCCAGCCCGACCCAGTGCTGCTCTGCCACAAACACCTTTTTCTAGCAAAACGACTGAAAAACAGACACAGAGCAGAGCAAAGCCTACCTTGGTACGGCATCCACAGAGGATGAAGCTGGAACCTTGGGCACCTGACAGTTTGTCGCTGCAGCCAGCTTTAAGGCAGATGATGGAACAGCACTTAAAGTCCTAGGTATATGTCGTGCATTGAGCGTGGTGATAGAGTTTACAGTGGCAACTGATGAAGGTACAGTTAATCGGATGTTGTTCCCAATCAGAACCTGAGTTGTTGCAGCATTGGCAGCAGATGCTTGGTGACTCAGTGCGCTGTGGGAACTTGAAGTCTGCGTTATATTTGAAGGCTGTAGCAAGGCTGAACCTGCTGCTGCTGATGAACTTGTATGGACAAGTGCTGTAGGTGTAGTACTACTGAGGTGTAAGCCCTTGTATACTCCTGCAAAAGAGAAACAAAGCACTAAGTCCGATTTGCAGAAGTTCCTCAAGCCCAGACAGAAACTCTCATCTCCACAACTCTAATAAAACACAAGACGCGATCAAATTCTGCGCAAACAGCTCCGTACCTGAGGCTTGAAGAATGCCATTCACCCCAATTCCAAGCACCACATCATCCTTCATTTTGAATCCCATCAATTGTTCTGATGTAACCAAAGCTGAAGCAGCGAATTGAGCGCTAACAGAATCCAGTGTCTTGGAAACAAAACCCTAAAAAGAACAATGGTGGCACACATCTGTGATTGAGGCTCCCAGGGGTTCCCTCAGTACTCTCCTCATTTTAAAGCTACGCACAAACTAGTGAAACAGAAATCCATCCACGTACATCACAAGCAGCCCAGTCATTCTCGCAAGGCTAAACTGCTGACATTTGGTACAAGCAGGTAAGAGCTGTGATCTCTCTATGCAATTTTAGCTCCGTGACACAACAGAGACGAAAGACCCCACAACTATTAATAGAACACAAAGAAACTTATTTTCCAGGTTCTATGGAACAACGTTGTTTTACAGGTCAAACTGTTCTCATGAAATTCCAAACCCAGTTCAGTGCCTCAGATGTTCAGATTGCCAGTAACTTCTGAACGTTTTTAAAGACGTGTCCATCCTCAGTGCAAACACCACACACTGCTGAACGTTAAGACACTTCCACATCTGCACAAAGGACACATTCAGAAAGCTAGCTTTAGTTGTTAACTAAGAAAATAGCCGGCTCTCAAGTCTCCCAGTGCCAAGAGGGTAACGACACGGCTGGAGATCTTTGCAATCCATATTCCTAAGGCTCCGAGTATTTAATTAATTGACTGACCCATCTGTTTTTTTTTTGTTAAGAGGGAGCAGAGGCAATGCCTGCCACACTCACCTGCAGTGTCCCTTCTAAACACTTTACAGAATGGCTATGATGTAGATTCAGGCGAAAGCCACTTTCCTGTTGGTTAGTTTCAAGGTTCTATGGCAACAGTTGACAATTAGAGATGAACCCTGGTGGGAAACAATGAGGGATAAATCATAGCACAGACAAATCCCTCACCTGTGATGTGTTGGCAGAGGAATTACTATTTGCTTGCTGTTGATGAATTTGTGCAAGCTGCTGTTTCTGCATTAGTGCCAGTTGTTGCTGATGTTGCTGGTATTGTTCGGCTGTAAATGCTGAACAAAATATAAAACGAGAGAATACTATATCAAAATAGGTAGGTGTTGTGTATATAAACACATCTATGTTATAGTCCTTCACACATAAATACACCCCAGCAAGCTCCTAAGAGCCCTAGAGCACCTTCATAGCAGAAAGGCCAGCATCCTACAAGAGGCTCTTCCAAACTAAGTCTACCCTGGAGCTGTTTGTTGCAAATATATGGACTTGCACTGCTGCACTGTATGTGCTCCAGGCAGCAAAAAAAGGGAGGGCAAGGAAAGAACCAAGAACAATAAAACCACACAAAACTGTGATATTAAATTAACATTTCACGGGTAGAAATGGCACAAACTGCCACCATCCATTAAACTAAGCTACGTGCATTAATAATAAGGCATGCTTCCATACAAGAGGGAAATGAACACAAGGCTACGCAGATGACAGCATGAAAGGAGAAATGAACCATTTCTGTTTTAAGTTTAGCTATGACTCTACATCAAACAAGGTTCTAACTCCAAATCATTTCTTCCCAAGATCTCTGAGTGGTGGCCCAGCATTCAGCACGTGACAAATCCACTGCCATTTTACCCCACCAGTCCTGGAAAAAAGCTCCTTCTAAGAACAGCTTTGTTTGTACACGCTTACAGGGGATGCCCAGTGGAAAACAGAAGTGCCATCCATTTAGCTTCATAAAGCATTAACATCTTTTGTTTTTCTCAATTTACAGCTCCTAAACAAAAGAACCACCTGCTTTCAGTTCCACCGCAAGTCAAACCTGCAATCGGACTCTCCTTAACAAATTCAGCCAATGACGCTCATTCAAGATTCTCCTTCAGTTTCATCTCTGGGTAACAGAGACGCTCCCCAGTCGGTGCTGTGGGCAGCACTCACACTCCTCAGCTGCACAGGAACTCTGTACTTTCAGGAGAGCTCACTCCTGTATGGCAACAAACCCCCCGCATCTTGTTCACACACTGCCATCACTGCCTGCCCAGTACTCTTTCAGGCCCACTCACTGTCAGAAAACCTCTTTCTATCACACAAAAAAACATCTCCTGCCTTCGCACAGAGGAGCCTTTTTCTTTTTTTTAAGGCCCCAGAAAGTGCAACATTTTTCCATGTACTCTGCCATCTCTGCACTCGAAATCCTGAGCCCTTATTGGGCTGTTACATTCAGGTGACTGTTCTGTATTTCAGTCAGATTTTTCAGCCAGCAGGAACAAAGCAGGCCTGGACTGCCAAAGCAGTAACCCCATCCCACTATCCTCACAGGCACAGCTCCTTTCAGCTGCCCTTGTTTCTTCACCTCCTGAATCACATTTAGGGGAACAGCTCAGAATTAACATCCCTTACTAAAAGTACCCTAGAATTCACAAGCTGCATTTTGTGTTGGCTGTTCACTACTTCATTCTACTGTACGTAAAGAAATCCACCACCTGCTAACAGGCTTTTTTTAATGATCAGAAAACACAGAGCAGGAAGCTTTACCACAAAGACCTGCATGCTGACAGCTAAGGAAGGGAACAGCAGCGGCAGGAACTCCAGATGCCTCATCTGCATCCAACTGCTTCTCTCACTTCTGCTTAATATCCAGCACCACAAAGGGCAGCCTCAGCACGCAATGGGAACACCTGCCTGCTTGTCATCCCTGACAGCACAGCCAGGTACACCGCTGGGTATCCTGCTCCAAGTTAGAACATTCAGCAGCGTTTTTGTGCCTCTGGCACTGAAGGCAAAACTCAGTAAGGCTTTTCCAAACACCATTTACAGCTCTATCCCAGATTCACTGTCACATTCTGACACATCCACATTATAGACACTGAGAACCCAAACCCAATCACTGCTTCTCCTGGACACCCACAAACCAGGACACTGAATTGCATCCTTTCCTGCTGAGATCCACCATTAACTTCCACTCTCAGTAGGTTTCTTCCAGCCCTGCTCTCACTTTACACAGTGCATTATGCACTCCAGTTCAAATATAACCCTACTGATGGGGAGGCTTTGCTTCTGAGGATTACCATTCTCACACAGGAAAAAAAAGTGCTCATGTATTTTATGTGCAAGCACATCCACCACTTCACCCTTCCAGACCAGCTTTCTGTAGCACACAGCTGCAGCTGGAACTGGGGAAGGAAGGCACTCTGGTGAGATCCTCAGTGCAGCAGCACGATGGAACCAGGGCTGTGCTGACCACATGTGCCTGCAGGCAAAGCCCTGAACTTCCCCAAAGCTCCCCAGAGGGTTCAGATGCCCTTTTCTACAAGCAATTTCAGTAGAATGCACTGCAGGCCAGAAAAACACACCTGCTCATTGTACGTTAATCGTATCTACTGTACAGAACACTTATTTCTTGCCTGCAAACAGCATGGACCTAGTCACCCAGGTGCCAAACTTGATAACTGGTTAGCATCACTTTTTCCAGTGAAATGGCTCATTAAAGATGCAGCCTCCTAAGTACTTTCTCCTAGAACTTTATTAGCACTTCCCATCTTTCTTCTACAGGAGAACCAGGGCACAACTGGAAACCTCCCACTCCTGTCAAAGAATAATGGTGAGCAGCAGTAACGAGACTCAGCGTTGCTTTCACTTGTACCCACACGCTGGTCATCATCTGTCCACTAAAAGCAGGAAAACAAAGCAGCAGGCAACAAGAGAGACCACAGCCCCCCTACACACTTCAATTACCAGCCAATGCTCCTGCTCACTCAGAAAGGCACTGCTGTACAGTTCCATGATCCTGCTATTGCTGGACATCCTCAACACTTTAAACACCAGTGACTGCTGAAATTCAGAGCTTCGAAAAGGAGCTAAAACAATGTTTGATATTTACAAATAACATGTTAGGGACTGAAATTACTACTTCAGCAGCCCTAGACAGGAACACAGCATTTCCAGTCTTCTCACACAGCACGTTGGGGCCACAACATTAAGATTTAGGGCATCTTTAGGCTGCTTAATACTACAGAACTGATCAAAATAGAGAACAACAAAACAGCTCCATGCCCTACACAGAATCCATCCAAAACTCAACCAGCAATACAGGTAAGAATATCATTACATCCTGATACCTGAACTGTCACAGCTAACACTTGTTGCCCAACTCCTTCCCCAACCTTCAATTCTGGGAGCCTTTCAGGCACGACCCCCTGCAGAGCAGCACACAGCTGTGAAGGCTGCCAGGAGATGGGCAGCCCAAGTCCTGCTCTGAGACAAGGCCACAGGAAAGGCTCCCAGCCCCTGTCTGCAGCACTGTTTGGAACAGACGTCATCAAACCTCCGTACGTTTCTGAACTGACAGCTGTCAGGATTGTAAGTCACTGCAACACACTGTGCTGTTACCTTCTCCATGTAACTGCATGAGACAACAGATGCAATTCTACACTAACGTGAGAGCTTACACTTCATCAGCAAACACGGGGCATGTATTCTAGCTTACACATTACTGAAAGGAATGGGAAGAGCATCGAGATGCATCAGGAGTTCCCAGATAGGAATACAAGGGAAGAAATATTGCAGTTCCTGAGCCTGACAGACAGAATAAATGACTGCTCACAGATTTAAGATCTCCTGAGCAACAGTTACAAACCCTGTGCAGTAACGAGTCCTTAACAGCACGCTACTCGACCAGCTCATAGCAGCATGTTGTTCCTCTCATTTCTCTAGTTTTACAGCAGCACTCCGTGTACATCTGCCTCAAAACAACACAGCATGTGTTTCATTACTCTGAAACAGAAAGTCCTTCCCAGAAGAGGCTGAAGCCACTTAGAAGGACGGCTCAGTGCAGCACCTGTGTGAGGAAGAAATCCCAAAGAACTGCCTTGGTTTTCAAACAGCCACAGCCCCACACCTGACCACCCCTGCAGCGTTACTGCGAGGCATCCTGCTTGCTGTTACTCCGCTTCTCTGATGCAGGAGAACACACTGAGGAAAACTGACTGTAAGAATCAGCTTCCTAAGGACCAGAAAATGTACCCTGGAGAGCAGAAAACGTGCAAGTACTCCTGGTTCCTCTAATAGCATTCCCCATCTTTAACCTGAATGGAAGACGCTTTGATTAAACCATTCAGGAAATGGGTCAAGCTCACCAAGTACCTGAAGAACCAGATATTCAGAGCCACTAAAAAAAAGCAGCTGCTTCATAACATCAAGTTAAGCACCTGTTCTCACAAGAAGTGAGATGTCTGTAGGAAAACTGCAACATTCAGATCATACTGGGGGGGGAAACACCTCTGTAGCCCTCCTTGAAGAGAATTCTCTGACCTTCAGGTTGAGGTGACGGCCATTAAAAAGGCAGCTGATCAGGTGAAAAGATGAAAGACCCCACAAATGAGGCTTCCAAATGATTAAGTTTATAACTACTGAACTGCGTAAGAAAGAGGACAACCGGATCTCCTGTTAGAGTATTTTCCTAAGAGAAATACACAGGAGCAGCACATCTCTGCTGTACAAGAGAACAGCGAGTTGTTACTAACACCCGATTGCATGCAAAGCAAGTCTAACACACGATATTAAGTAATCCAGAACATCACATTTTCAGAACATTTCTGTCTTATGAGAGATGTTACCTGGCTTGTACAGCCTGGTTTAACATGTTCTACCATGGTCTCACCAGTGAATTCAGAAGACGGGAGAGACCAAGAGCCATCAGAGTGATTTAATGTTTGATGCACCAGGCCCAAAGACGTTTCCCTTTCTAAAAAGAAGTTCAAGATCAATTTACGTTAACAAGGCATTATTAAGACACAGTGAGAACATGGATTATTAAGTCCCTGATTACTCCTAACACAGCCTTATATCTCAGCCTGACAGAACCCCACCTGAAGTTCCTACTGTCAGAACTCTACAATTTTAGAGCTACAAGTTATAAACTAGATACCAGACCGTATTTGTGTACATCCTGCTCAGGGGGAGGAAAACAATCAGAAAATAATGACTACCAAAGGTTTTTACTGTTCACCATTGAATGAAAGCCAGAAGTGCTTGCTATGCACTGATATCTGGCTGCCCATCATCCTAAATAGACATCTCCCAAGGAACAGCACGGGCTACTTAAGGTACACACAGTCTACTCCAGTCAATGTGACCATTAGTGCATGGAATGCCAACAATGTAACAGTCCCCACAAGCCCAGGGATCCAACTCAGAGCAAGATCTCAGTCCAGCTGACTTCAAGCTCAGCAAGAAGCAGCAGTGCAACTACGAAGTCTCTGCACAGAGACAAGCGTGCAAATGTTTCAGTAAGCACCTGTTCATCATCCACACCCCAAGTCACACCATGTCACAGAAAAACAGGTTTTCTTCTCCAGATTTCCTCCTCCAACTAACTCGACGGTAGGCTATAAACACCTCCTTTGTTCCCAAAGGGCATCTCATTTTGAACTCACTGCTTCATCAGGTAGGAACTCAACATCTCGACCACTGAGGGGCAAAGAGTGAAAGGGGCTATTAGTATTTTTACTGACCAGGACTTCACTCCCGCAAGAAAACAAGTGTCTGGAAAAGGGAAAACAGTAAAGCAGACAGCAGTGTGGAGACTGCTACAAATACAAGGGTTAAATAAAGACCTGAACAGCCAGCAATGGCACAAAAGCAATAAAAACACACCAGGTCCTGCTGCTCTGGAATGAAGAACGGCCAAAGACATTGATAAGTCTCCTCCAGCTTCCTTCTAGGAAGGAGGTGCCTTTGCTGGAGGTAGGAGGTAGCAGGGCACAGGAAGGGCAGCAGTTACCCTTAAGGAGAACACTACAAGCACCAAAACTAGCTAACATTAGCAGTGATCCATCAAGCACCATTACAGAACTGGTGACACGAATGCTACAAACACTTGGTAAGTGAGAGCACAGCTCACCATCCCCCCTAGGCCCTTCAGTGCGCACAGCCCAACCTGCTTTATTTTGCACATCTTAACTTGCTTCTGAAAAGCACTGAAGCGTACTGGGATTAACACTATTCCTAAGGAATTCTCACATACAAAGTGATCAAACATCAACACATAATTTAGTGCAAATAATCTGCATCAGGAAATGCAAAGTAAGCTATTCTGGATTCCTTGATGATGCTCCGTAGGTTTGCATGTAAAGCAGCATCTCTAATACCAGAGATAACTTAGAATTTTCAGAAAGGCTTCTGCCAGAATCCTCAGGCTTCCTCTCAAAGGAAGGACCGTGAGCTCAGTACACACTAAGCAGACTCACAGACCTCCCCAAAGAGACCCAATTTCTCCATGGGAAGGCAGAAAGAACAGAACGCACCACAGAAGCCCGGTCTCACTGCAGAGCCTCCCATCTATGCTAGTAACAGATGTCTCTAGCCTGCCCACTAAACACAAGGCTGGGATAGAACCAACTACACTGCACAGTTATAAGGGTCTCAGACTAGGGATTACAAGGTGAGACATTCAAACAGTCAATGCAGTTGTTAATAACAAGTCCTCAAGAGGAAGCGTACAGAACTCAGCACAGTGTGAGGATAACCGCCTGCCTGCCATTTGCCTGGCTAACTGATCAACCAACACAATGCAAAATGAACTTCTGGCACACACATAATCCAGATGAACATTCTTGCCCTTACTGCATACTCCAAATTATTAAGATGTGCAAGAGCCACGTCTAAAAGATCACAATCTGGACGCACAGACTCATCAATACTGGCTCCTTCAGTGTTTTTGTTCATTTTATTCAGAGTGAACAGTTCTCCCCACTGAAGAACAGTCAGTCCTCCATCAGAATCACATTTTCATACTCTTGCCTGCTTCTTACTGGTTCTTGGGGTAATATATGCCTGAAAATCCTCCCATCAGCTTTTCTTGTTAGAAGGTAGGAAAGCTGCTTTCCTAGTTCTTCAACCAGATGAAAAAGGACCACCCCTCTTCAAAGCAGATGCTACTTTTCTTGGCTACTTGATCCTGCTGCTGAAGTCTAACCTTTCGCATAAGGCGCGTGTAGTACAAGCCATGCTTCTATGGAACTTGTAAGAGATTTAGGACATCCCTTTCTCAGTTGACACAGAAAATCTGGCGGTAACAATTCCATCTTCCATACTTTATTTTTTCTAAATGCTGAGCAGTTTGACCACCAGTATCAGAACAGCTCCTGCTTCTTCAGGTGCAAAAACCATCACGAATCACCTCCTGGCTCTTTGAGGAAACCTCTCTCCAGGTCTTCAGGACAAAAAGCAAGGCCTCCTGTAGCCAGAGAAGAACGGCATGTCACAGCACAGCTCTTAGGACTTGAGACACTATCTCACCTTCTTGCTTGTGCTGCTCACATATGACAGACTTGCCCACAAACGGCCACAGAAGATGCTGTTTGACATAAGCAGCATTTCTTTCTGGACTGCTCCAGGTGGAAAATGCCTGATTTCTGTAAGCTTCTTTCATATGGAACTGGATAAAGCGCATCACATGATGGAGCAGAGCAACACGGCCACCTCTGCTAACCACTATGGAATCTCAAGATGAATTTAACCCAAAAGATCAGCAATTCAGCTGGACTACAACTCAAAGCAGCAGTGAAGAAATAAAAGGCTTTTTAAAGCTTGAGATTCTTCCACCGTCATTTTCTGGCTGGAAGCCCTGCTGACTTATACCCAGAAAGCAGAGAATTGAAAACAAAAACAAAATTAAAGACAATAAAAAGAATCCACACCTACAATAATCTCCATGCTTTCAAATCTGCTACGCACGAGGAACAGGAACACCCTGTAAGGTTGTGTTTGGGAGTAATACCAAGATAATCAGCACAGACGTTACGTGCTTTATGGGCTCCATGCTCACAATGAGACACACAAACTGTAATCTGCATAGATGAGGCATCTCAAAGCTTGAAGAACCTCAAAGAACACTAGGAAACAGAACAGCACCAAGGTGAACAGCCGTAGGCTGCTTTCCAACTCCTTACCCGAGATAACCATCATTACACCACATAGAAGCAGAAGAAACACAGCTATAGGAATGGAATAAAGATTATGAGTAATTCCAGGAATACGTTCTACCTCATCACACTGCTAACAGGTGACTACAGACTCAAGTATCTCACCCCTCTATTGAAGACCTAATGAATACACATGAATCTAAACTCCACAGTTTTAAAGCTCCCAGTATTTACTTCTTTTACACCAATAAACCATCTCTATAGAGATCCATGCACAAATGAGCACAACACGCCAGGCACTTCTACATGCTTCAATACAAAGTCACGTAACTGAACTTTGTACAGAACTCATAACCAGAAATAATTTCACTTCCTTACATCCATTTAGAAGTATTCCAACCATCTTTTTAAGGAAACCATTCTTCAAGTATCTTATATATGTATGCATACACACACACACATAAAAGCTTTGAACTCCACCTGCTCATTGTTGTTAGGTCTCATTTCCAATTACGATGCATTGCCTTTCAACATTTCAGAGAACATTCCTAGACAATAAACTACCGATCCACTGTGGGTTTGGTTTCCTTTCAGTGACGTTCAGACGGACACTGGGCAGATGATACTGCAGTTCTAGGCCTGGTTTACTGATATGACATCTCATGTGAGAGAAGGGCCTGAAATCAAACACCAAAAGCCAAACTCGGATCACAACCGCCAGCTTCAGCCCTAACACATTGCCCTGAGAGAAGATTCATAAAAGAAAGAAGGGATGGAGGATTGTGGTGGGGATAAGGACCAACTCTAGGGCAGCATCGAGAGGAAGCATGAAAGAAGGGAGCAGAATAAAGCCAAGCATTCTAAAAACAAGGAACGATTTTCAGGAAAAAAAAAACACAAGGGGGTAAAAGGAATTAAGATGAGGAAACGGACTAAACACACAGGAGAGCAGCAGGATAAATCAGATACCAGAATATCTTTCAGCAAGTCTCCAAAGCATCCCACAATCCCAGAAGCTGTGTACGCACCTACACACAGCCTACTACTACTTCTTCCTCTTATTGTTTGTTTTTCCCCAAAACTATAACTTGAAGTGAAAGAAAAACATGATCCTACCGACGCCTCATCAAACCTCATCAAAAGGTGAGATTTCAGCAACCAAAAGTCAAGTTACCTAAGCTGTATGGTAACCACGTAAGCACCAGCCTCTTGCTGTGATGAACCCAACAGAGATGCTACCCAACAGCATTTCACTTCCAATAACAGCTAACAACACCGCAGCAAGTTTCAAGGTCTCTGACAGTCAGTTCCTCAGTTCTATAACGCGGGTTCTACAAAGGCCACCACCTGCCACGTGCTGATGGGATATACAGGTGCTCAGCCCCAGAGCTGTGCTGGCTGTGAGCACTCACACACAGCACGGATGGCAGTAGATGGGGTTATTTTGGGGATGGCAGATGGTATTTAGTTTTACCACGTCCAGGTGAGAATTCCTAAACACACCAGGGGTTTAAATGCAAACATCTCAGCCAAACCACCACATCTCAAAAACTTTAGAACATGATATTTGTATCAAAATTTAGATCCAAGTGTTTTTAATTGTCAAAGTTGCGATATTCCAGGTTAACTTTAACCCCATACAAAACTGTTCCTAAACCACGTTTCTAAAAGCTATATACTAAGGTAGTCTGCAGAAATTTGAGATGCATTACACTACTGTTAGCATTAACTAAGAATATGTATTCTGTGCAGCAAAGATAACAGATAGGCTGCTAGCATCAAAATGAAGTATGCACACCCTAACCATATTCAGGATTCTCTGAGCCAAGCTGAGTATTTCTAAAAGCAAGTTTGTCAAAGTAAACATACCAAAATGTGCTGAACCACTGCTACTTTTACTTTGTATAGAGGTACTGCATGTCTGGGTCCCAGGTTGTGCTGTGCCTGTTCGATTTATACCCCTGTACAGTCTCCTACAGGAGAGTTCGTCATTGTCACTGTCATGTAGGGATGGTGTCCGAGGCCTAAAGTGCCGCCATCTACATGATTTGATATTGACTAGTATCTGACTGAGGTCTTTCGAGAAAGATTTGTCCGAGGTATTTGTTTCTGAGGTATTGGCAAATTGACTGATTGAAGAGTGTTGTGATGAGGAAAGCATTTCCAAATCCAGCTGATGAAATGTATTATCGTAGTCCGAATGCGCTCTGTCTAGTAGCACCCTAAAAGAAAACAACGCAGAGTTACACAGAGGCAAATACCAAAGGAAAACACCAACAAGCCCCTGACTTGTCACGTGTGCTCGGGGAAGACACACGTAAAGCAGCAGAAACCACAAAGCTACACTAGAACATACCATCTTTGATGACAGGCACAGCAAGTCTGACTATACTTCCTGTCAAGCACTAAAGGTAAGTACACTGAAGTTTCTTTCTGTCTATATTCTAGCTTTTACTGCATGAATAACCAATGTATGCCACGGTAAAGCTACTGAGGCACTGCAACATCAGTTGCAGAAGTCCTTGGCCATGTTTGAACATTTTTTGAGCACAATAGAAATGGACACTGAAATGCTTAATTACTTAAGTGCCCTCTTATAATAAATGCAATGTAAGTGCTTTACTGACATATGTCAACATCTACCATCACTCCACACAGAACCAAAAGCTATCATATCCCAAGTGCCCTGAAAAAAAACAGTAAGAACCAGCAGCTCCTCAAGTGACTTGTTAATACACTAAGAGGTTCAAAGCAAATCTGAACAGCCAATCACAATATTCCCAAGTATGATTAAAAACAAACAAAAACTGGAAAACAAGCATCAGGATACACAATGTTCACAAAGTGCTCCTATACACCAAGTGATTAATAACTGCTATTTAATCATTACAGTAGGTCAAAAGTAAAACGCTTGAAATAACAGTCTTGAATTCTTTAAGATTCTTGGTAACATGCAGAATTAACAGTTACTTTCACTTCTAACAAATCATTCCAAAACTCTCCCCTACAGCAGGACTGAATTAAGAGAAGCACCTCCATCAAAAACCTATTATTTCAACCTCCAAACAGACTATGTCACCTTCAACTATGCCAACCACATCAATACAAAACTACTATAGCTGAAACCATGTGCTGGTTTTCACCTCGGAACCCAGCACTGCTGACAATAAACTAAGTTGAGAAACTGTTCAGCAAGCAGCGTTAAAGCAGCTTCCACTACAAAAATGGGGACACTCGTGCTGAGGAAACCATCAAATGGAAGTCACGAGAATACCAACATGGTGATATTTTGAAGTTTGGGTTTTTTTTTGCTTGTTTACTGCATTTGCTCATTTCAAAGTTACCTAATATATACATATTATACACACACACACACACATATATTTTTTTTCCTGGTGAGAACAGAAAAATCAATCACAACATTACATTGCACTCACCTTCCTCCACGGCCAACCCGCCTTCGTGCAAACCCGATACACCTCTGGGGTACTGTCAGAGTGGTTAAGCAGTATCTGTAACGCACATCTCCTAATCTTCCCTCCTTAGGGCTACTCCATGGCCAGTTGCCAGGTTGGTCTAAATGGGGCTTAAAATAATTACAAACAATTAAACACGTTAATTTTCCCCATCAACAAACTGCTGTCTTAACATACACAAGGAACTTCTACTTACAGCATAGTACTGACAGCCTGCTTTCCTACGGAAGGCAAAAGGACCATCGGGATCATTTTCCTCCTCAGCCTCTGAAGAACCAGACAAAACCTGTAAAACACACACAGGGTGGGCAAGGACAGGTATTAGTTAGTGTGAGAGTTTTATTGCTATC
Organism: Excalfactoria chinensis; assembly: GCF_039878825.1. Taxonomy (NCBI): domain Eukaryota; kingdom Metazoa; phylum Chordata; class Aves; order Galliformes; family Phasianidae; genus Excalfactoria; species Excalfactoria chinensis. The sequence goes on from NC_092826.1 coordinate 128,432,445, forward strand.
CCTTCCCTAACAGTAGAGGAGAATTCTAGAGATCCGACCTGGGAGAGAGGTTCTTCATCCGAGCTGGGGAAATCATACTGATTCAAATCTTTAGCATTAAAGACTGGCAGTGCAGCAGGACTCGTCTGTTGAGAAGTAGCAGCAGCAGACGAAGGTAAGACTTTAGGCTTCTTCTCATACTTTCTTTTAGGTCGAATAACATCAGCTTTATCCTGCTGAAAGGAAAAAAGCAGTCAACTTTTACACAAGTAAATCAGACGCAAACAGCAGCTCTCCAAAGCTACCATATAAGCAAACTAAAGATTAACATCCCACTCCAGCATCTTAATAGTGACACAAGCAGACCTCTCAAGAATATTTTTATCTCTCATCTATCAACTGGAATGTTTAATATATAAACTGGAATTAAGCACCATTTGTTCCATTGCCATCCCAGATAGAACAGCAGTGCTCAAGCTAAATACGATATTCTGGGATAGTAGCCCAAAATGTACCCAACAGTGCTGTCAGGGTAACATTCAGAGGTGTTTCTGCAGCGATGGGGAATCCAGAACCAAGTAACGCTTTAAAAGGCAGAAGCTGAATTTCTCAGAGATATCCAGAATCTTCAAAAACAAAAACTGAACTTATTTCCCCATGCACGTTCAAATGCATTTTCCAAGTTCCCAATAAACATGCATCTTTCAAGCTCCGAGTCACCGCATCAACCCAGCATCACTCATCTATGAGCACAGTACAGCAATCCCAAATACAGCACCCTGCTATCAATGCAGGCATTGACTGACTCAAGCTATCCTGTCAGATCCCAAACAATTCCTGGATGTTCTAAAGGTACAAGAAACCCGTTTAAAATTCAAATGTATTTCAGCTTTTCTGCTGTTATGTGTTTAACATGCTCAGCTGTTGGTACTGAAGCTGTGTCATAAATGGCACAAAGCCAGCAGGAAGAAGAAAATGCTGGTCAGGTAACCCGATAACTTCCCTGATCCTTAAATACAAAACCAAACAAAGATGTACAGCACACTAAGGAAAATCAGTGGGTCACATCTAAATACATGCACTGAATCAAGCAAACTTCTGGATTAAAACAGCTACAGGAATTTACAACAGACTAAGGACTTTACCAGTCCTACCTTTACTGAGTATTTAGGTAACAAATACAGCTTCATTCACAATACCCTAACTCCAGGGACACTATCAGACTAACAACAGTATCAACCAGTGCAGAAGCTTACTAGCACCACAAGCATCCTTCTGTCTGTAGTTCATCTAAAATCCTTCCTCTTTTTGTCCTGTGGAACTCTGTTAGTTTCTAGGTTTTCTTTACTCCAACAGAACAAAGCATTTTACCACCATACCAGCTTTGTTAGCCTATTTCCAGCACGGAAGAGCTCCCACCTCCCACCCAATCAAGCACATTTTCTGTAGCTATATCCTAAGATGCTGCAGGTTTGCTTATGTCACAGCATCTAACAACCCTGTTACTGATGCTACTCACTTTGTTAACTTTATATTCTTTCAGTTCCATCGTTTCTTGATGTTTGAAAGGACTGCTGTTAGTCACAGGAATGATGGGAATAGCATAAGTAGGTTTCATTGGCTGCCGCTGTGCCATGACCTCAGACACAATCTCTCCGCTGTAATCACCCAAATTATACCTGTGGTTTAAAAAAAACAAAAAATTAAAAAATTAAAAACCAACACTATTTTAAATACTTACAACATTTGTCTGGTAAAATCACAGAACAACATGCAACAGTTCAACACAGAGTAACACCACTTCCAATTTGGGGTAGAAAGGACTTCCAAGATGTCAACATCAAGTTCTCTTCTGCAACAGTTGTTTCTGACTAACAGCACGCAAATTTTTCCTGCCATGCCAAGTTCTGACCGTCTGTAACGCACCCAAAGACAACGCAAAGGGAAGAAGTGAAAACAAAAACCTGAATGAAGAACAGGGCAAGTTCTTTCCCTCCTCATCTGGGGACAGTAACATTTAAAAGGAAAATATCACAAAAGCTGTTCTACAGAAGGCAGAGACCTTGTTCACAGATCCTTTCTGTGCAATAGCACAGCTTTGTAAGATGCAGAACCATGAAACATACTGCATTTCAAGACCTGTGCGTGGTGCTAATTTGATGGTTTGGATTTTTAGTCATTTCAGCCTTCAAGAGTTACTTGCTTAGAAAAGCCAGTGCATCTCTGTCCTAACTCTACTGACATGGTCAGAGCTTGAAAAAAGAGCACCTGATAGAAAGGACTGAGACACTCAGCTCATGTTCCCAAGAACTCAAACTAAATCACAAGCAGTTTGTTTTAGAGCCTTACAGCACTGACTCAAAACATTTTAAGCTTTCAAACACGGAGGCTTAAATCTGAGCAGTCCATTCCGATTCTAAATATCAACCACTAAACAAACAACCCTACATTTCAAATGTGATTCTCAACTCATTGGGAATGTGACAACTGACAAAGTGGAGCATTTGGTCTTCTGCACAGCTGTCGAACAGGATGTCAACAGAGACAAGCTGGAAACGACTCCCAGAACAGTACATTATGCCGAATGAAATGCCTGTTTGTTTTCTTTGACAGGAAAGTCCCTCATCTACGCAGTTAAGAAGTTTAACACTTCCATTTCCAAAGGCATTTACCTGAAGCTATGGCCTTCCTTCCTACATAATACACAAGGCATAAAGATAAATATGTTTCAACACACATACAATAGAACAAAGCACATTACCATTACCCATTGTGAAAGAGCAGCCTGCTTTTTTTTAGTAACTCCCTAAATTCAATTCTGCTCTTCAGAGTCACAGAAGAGAATAGAATATGCCATATTGTTAGCAAAACAAAATGCAAATCTCTCTGCTAAGACAATATCTCATCTTATATAAAACATTCAGAGGAACTGAAATCTCTAGCAGTTTCTGAAGCTCTCTGTAGCACATCTGCAATAAACATTACCTCTTTTCGATAATTTCCAGTGTTAAATGCAGCAACTCCCTCTTGCTCTTTTCCCTCCTCTTTATCATCTCCAGGATGGTTACTGCACGACTCAGGTCTCGCCGCAGTTTAAGCATCTTCTCATAGGACGCTTCATCATTTTTTCGATTCTGTAGAGGCAAAGTGTTCCATGTTTTCCCACATCATTTCAATTACAAAACCTGAACTAAAGTCAACTGTAAATATTTGGTTTTTTAAAATACGTGCTAAAACAAATTTAGAGAAACGTGTGCGTCTACCAATCAGCTACAGCTTTCTACCGTCACAAGCAGGTTTAGCATCCAATTTAGAGAGAAATACTGAATATAAACTTCCTTCAATAACTGGTCTCAAGTGCTTCATCTTTTTTTTTTCCCCCTTGCAAACTGAAAGGGAAAAAACAAACAAACAAAAAGGAATCTTGTATTATTTTACACTACTTAACAAGTTTGTCTCTTCAGGTAAGAGCTTTTGCAAGAGGGAGGAAAAAGAAGAGAAACAAGTGACAGGGAAGTATTAATCTACTTACTTTCCTTGTCTGCATCTTTTCTGTTCGTCTCCTAAAAGCAACATAAGGATCGTTTGTGCTGGAGCCATCTCGCTTCTCTTGTTTCACCGCTGGGATAAGAGAGGGCCCTCGACAGTTTTTCCTCTTTTTAATCCAGTATTCGTATACTTCTCTGATCAATTCATCATCTTCTTTCAGCAACAGCTTGGCCTCTTGCAGGCTGACTGGCTAAATGTAAAACCCAGTATGTCATTGTCATAAGGTGTCACAGACAAAGCATATTTCAGAACTCTTATTCAAAGCAACACCATACCTGCTGACCGCTGCCCTTCTCTAGTCGGTCTATCATCTCTTCAAATTGCAAAGGAGAGATATCCATCCTTTTCTTCAACTTATTGACAAAGACCTCATCTTCTGAATCCATGTCATAATCCGGCTGCTCAGCGTCCAAACTAAAAGCTGAATGATACAATTTAAGCTCAAGTCACTGTTCTACTACAGAAACGTTCTAACAGCAGCACCTGGAGTAACGTGCCAGATTCTTCTGAAGACAAAAGCAAAACCATGTTTGCACACTATGCTAACACTGCTCAGAAGTAGCATCTGCCTTTCTACTGAAATAAATTACATGACTGTTATAAAGATAGACACTGACATCTCCATAAACATGCTCATTTTAACTAATGAAAACTTTATAGAGTCCCAAACATTCAGAGGTACTCAACCCCATTACTTCCAGTGAGAATTTGCTGGATTGGTCAAACCTTCCACCACTATCTCACGTTCCTTAACTGTCCATGTTGTAGCATTCACATCAGATGTTAAGACTCCAGCTTAAATGCATTAAGAAGCTCTCCTAGAGAACTACATGCTCAGTGTATCAGAGACCTCACAAATCACAATGTCTTGTGATAAAAAAGGTGTCAGACCAAACTAGTCCAATAGCATCTCCTGTGCATTGTAGCAAGGGACCTTCAAATATAAATCATGTATAGCAGAACAAGCTGTTCAGCTTTCCACAATATCCTCTGAAAATACAACATTCAGCATCCAGAACGTCCCTGGTTCTCAGTTTCATGCCAACTGCTTTGGTTTCCAAGAACTACTAATTTCTTAAGGATGAATTCCACACTGTGAAAAGCATCGCTTGCTTTTAAAAGATGCAGTTGAATGTTGTCATAGCAACTAAGAGACTGCCAGTAGAAAAGGAAAGGAAGAGTAAAAAACTGCACCTTAGTATCAGCATATAAGACTCCGAGTATTAGTCTCTGCATTTGCTTATTAGAGCATGCTGTTCTGCTGCTACTTCAGCTTATTACTGAAGATCAGACTGACAGAGAAGCTTAACATTAAGCCAGTTATCAAGACATAACTACACCTATGTACATACACAACAGATTATTTTTAAGGTCTGGTAATTACAACACAGGACAGTTTTGAAATTACTTTTATAATGTTTTTGAAAGTTGTCCAATGTAATGTGCTCATGTCAAGGTCCACACCAAGCAGAGCAGCTGCGATGTTCCAGCACCAACAGCACCCTGACACACGTGCAACTCAGTGGAATTACTAAAACTGAAGGATGAACATACAGACATTGAAAGAAATTATCTACTTCTTGAACAACTTAATATTCCTCTGAAGAGGTATGACGGGAGTGCATACTAAAGTGCTGGAATAAATAAATTCTCGCAATCTAGACTTGATAGGAGCTCAAAATGCATTTAAGAGTAATCTCTATATGCTGGTAAAATAAAGTTCCTGGTGGAGACTCCAACAACTGCTTTACTTACGCTGTATGTGAATCAGCTGCTTTGGCATTTTAAATTCTCCAGGATATATAGATTCATAGTATGCAATATTACTTTCTGCTTCTGGGACTGGTATAACCATATTATCCCTCTTCTCTCCATATACTTGTTGTGCTGAGATAGCCCGTTGGAGATGATGTTCCTGTTAAAATAAAAGGAAGTCAACGTTTAAAAAAAGCTCAGAGTAGATTTTCAGAGCTCAGACTTGAAAAACGTGACGCACACCTACTTCCTCATAAATGGTCCAACTCCTGAACCATGAGATTGGATGTAAGAAACCTGCTTATCAAACGCCTCATTCCAAACACGCTCTGTCTCCAGTAGGTGGAGCCCTCTCTCCTACACAAACACAGGAGACTTCAGTTCCTAAGCTAAGCTGCGTGCTCTTGGCACACCACCGTACATAAATCCATACTTAATATTTCTGGAAAGACACTACAGATGGGCGAGACATACAGACTGTAACAAGTAGCTGCAGACAGATATTCACAGCAGGTTTTTTCTGTTATTCGCTATGGCCATTTATCAACAGCAAGGACAGAAAAACATCAAGTAGGCCAGCCAGCACCTTCTATTATGAAGCAAAACAACTACTTATCCCATTAACCTAAACGGCTGATTCTTTTTATCACAATGCTCTATATCACTCCTTTTTCCCCTCCTAACCTATCAGTGCTTAATATATAACTATAAACCATCACAATGAGGATAATTAGCTGTCAGAAAACAACAGCACTTTCTCAAGCTTAAAAGTAAACTGCATTTGCAACTGCTACTGCAGCCTGAGTAACAGGACAGCAATGCTGCACATTACCAGAACCTAATGCTACCACTGAAATGCATTCCATTTTCCATTGAGTCTGACAAGACAGCAGGTAGCGCCAGCTCAGCCTGTTGAGTTAGCAGCACCAAGCACACACACAACTCTCACACAGGTACCTGCAGCTTATCCACAATGTAACAGTGTGCTTCTCCCCTAGCAGGAAAACATCTTTTCTGCTTTCTGCATTCCAACTATCCTTCCCAGGTGCCGTAAGTCAATGCAGCTGTGCCCATACAGCTCTGTCAGTGGGATGCTAAAATGCTGGCTACTGAATTACTGACACCAGCAACTACAGCAGGAGGGAAGGGGGAGAGGGCAACTGATTGCACAAGTGAAGTAAGAACCTACCAGTGTTGAGCTGTATCACCTTATAACACTTATATCAGACTTCAGTTTACCCCTCTTCTACGAGCAATTATCACCTTTCAAATAAAACAACATTAGAAACTGTAAAATTAGCTTTGCCATAAACTGCAGAGGCAGAGCACAGCCTCAAACTAAATCCTGCTGCAAGGCATAGCTCTGGTGCAAGAATTCACAGGGCTTTGAAGGAAGTGATGAGCTAAAACAAGCTGCAGAGTTCATCCCCATCTGTCCCGCTAAGCCATCTCTTATGAGAAGAGCCTAACTGTGGGACACCACATCACAACAGCCACAAACAAAGCTCACAGGACCTTCTCAATCTCATAGCATTTGGTAACCTCAGCCCCGTGGGAGACACAGCACTTACAGTGAATTACAGTGAATTCTTGGGTACGGCTTGCTTTGTTTTTTCATCACAAGAGACTATCACCAGAACCTCCCTACCACCCAAACTGCCGTGTTAGGACAGGAACTACTAACAGGGATACTGCACCGAGCTTCAACAACTCAGCTAGTGGCTCAGCCACCTCCCTCCTGATGATAATCATTAAGTGTGAATAGGAACTCTGGAAGCTCATTTTACAACACAAAAGCATGTTAAACACTACAGCCAACCAGTCTACCACAGCTTCCAGTTTCTGTTCTGCACTCATCCTCCACTGTGAGGATGCACAGCTGATTCCGCCCACTCAAATGCAGCACTTCATTCATCTAAAACTGGAGCCTTCTGCTTAAAGTGCAGCAGTTACCTCAGTTTGCCAGAACGGTTCTGAATCAAACAGGCCAGCTGCCCTTGATGTTACACTGGTTTATTACACAGATACTAGAGCACAAATCTTCCCCAAACAAAGCAACAAGCACTTCAAGACAGAGCTCTTCGGAAGCCTGATGACCTTTGCCCTTAAACACCCATGTCCAAGTAGTTTTCCAACCAGTTACACTTTCCCTATACCCCCAGTTTCTATGGCACTGTTGCTATTCGTTGCACAGCAGAATAAACCACCAAGTCAAGGGCAGCTATCTAGCGGGTCCCAGCCTGTCACAGAAGGAAGCTGGACCAGATTAACCCAGTTTCACATCTGCAAATCTCTGCTTTTTGTTCACAGAGAGACTCTATTCTCCAGGTGATTGCTGGACCAAACACCTCCTGCCACCCATACCCATCATGACATGCAGTGAAGCTGCCAGTATGGAACCCCCCAACTCCCACCTTCCTCAGAGCCCTGAAAGCAGCACCACTGCAGGACCTCCCCCATCCCATGGAGCGACTCCTCCAGAAGTTCTGGAAGAGCTGTGGAATTGTTTCACTGTTTCTCTGAAGCCCTGACATGAATTTCACGTGGCTAAGCCAAGCTCCAAGGCTAAAAGCTGTCACGTCAGAATGAAACCTGGGTACCAGCTGACTACCACGAGGTGTGGTCTTGTCCCCGCAGTGTCATTCTCTACCACTGCTGCACTGCACCAGGCTGATCCGTCACAGCTTAGGGAGGGGAATGGACAGAGCAGCAGCACTCTCCTCTTGTTGCCCCCAAAGCAATTAGTGCTCCAACAACTGGCTCTGGGAGCAGGACAGCAGGAAGAGAGGGAAAGAATCCCCTCTGGCAGCAGCCGAAGTTCTTTAGCTTCATTGTTACATCAAAACTCATCCTTTCAGGAAAAAAACAAAAGGAAAAAGAATTCTGAATGCAATAAAACCTAAAACTCATGAAGAACAAGGTTGGACAAGCATTTTAAACAGCTCAGCATCACGCATAATCAAGTCTTCCTCTTAGTACAAATACAATATTCCCTTCTTAAACCACATTCACAGCTCACTGCTTATCACCTTGTTCCTTTTCCTGAGGCAAGCCTTTCACTTTCACATTCATGTACTATTTGTTCCAACACCCCAGTTTCCACACATGCAAGTTCTTGTGCCAACTGATCCTTCGTATCAAAGCGACACCAAACAGACTGCAGCTCCGTCCTGTTAGTACAGCCCAGACCAAACTACTGCACAACACATAAGCCAGCAGTTTGTTCCCTCTGTTTGCTTCCCTTGAACCTTTCATGCATCCCATCTGTTTAACAAGTAGTAACTGAAATGGACTTTTTTTCCTACTATTGTTTCTTTATAGAAATACAATTTATAGAAAATTTTAACCACAAAGGTGCCTCATCCTTGCTGCGAAGTCTTCCATTTTTACACAAGCTGTGTTCAGCCCATTAGGCTCATAGCCAGGAAAGCTTCCCTCACAGTTGCTTCCTCCACGTGACACGAAGGAAATACAGCCCTGGGAGTTGTGCTATGACGCCAATCTGATCTGCTGCTTTCAGAGCCGTGGCCCCTTTCCTCAAACCGCATTCCTTCTACTTTGCACCGACAATGAAGCTCATCCAATCCATGTCTGAGGCTACTCAGAGTTGAACCAAAGCAAAAAGTCCCCAGCCCACCGCCCATCAGCTGCACTCCCTGCCATGGCTCACCACCAGGTCAAGCAGCTTCAAAGCAGCAGGGCTGCAGCAGGAGTGCACACGCACAGAAGTAACAAGGTAACAGCTTTGCCTCGTGCAACCCCCATGACTGTGGCACGGCACCCTCCAGGTTCCTGTCCAGAAAGTATCTGGGCAGTCAGAACTCCAACACTCACCGCTGCATCTCACGTTACTCTGCTACTTCTTCAAATAAACAGAAGCTCAATAATTATTTCCTCCTTTTTCCTCTCCTCTGGTTTCCTTCTAATTTAAGTCTACAAGGAAAGCCCGCTGAAACAACCACCCTCCCTCTGATTACTAGGAACATAGCAAGATACAATGTACTTTGCATACTTCCTAAGCTAAATTTTATATGAACGCCATCCTTTATTCCATAGTCTTCCATTCTTTTAATTCTTAAGATACAGCATTTATCATTGCATCCACTTTCACTGTATCAGTATGGCAATCACGCTCTGCAATACCAAGGAGCGGATCTCTTACTGACAGCCCAAGGCACAAAAGTAGTTACTGAAGGCACCTGACAAAGCAGGATCACTGCAGCTCACAGAGCAGCTGACCAGAATTCCAACTCCTGTTCACTTCTGATCTGAGGAGCAACAAATGATAATGCAGGAAACCAAGTGGAATCCTTTAGAAACTCATCTGTGAGCAGAGCTGAGCAGATGGTGATAACTGGGAACGAGCACTATTTGCTTCCTTGCTCCTTTTGGGAATGCCCAGTAAGTTTTAGGAAACAAGACAGTTCAAGTTACAGTTCCTCACTGAAAACCAGCACTGACAGAGCGCAGAGATTACTCAGAGATGACTCTGCAGCTCACCTTGGAGGCTACACTCAAAGTACGATAACCAAAAAGCATTTAGAATAAATAAAAGATCTAAGTGACACCACCCTGTCATTAACAGCTCCACCAAAGGAACAGAATGTGCAGCATTATTACATTCCTGCTGTAGATTCCTGCATCTCTCTCCTATTTGACTGCCTAACACTTCCAATACTTCATCCCAGAGCTCTTTAAAGAGGAACTTGAAGGCACATTTGCTTGCAGAAGTTAGTAGAAGAGCCAACTCTCAAGTCCGCTCTGTAGAGAAGAGCAGCTCAATGACACAAGTTCACTCCCTTTGCTGGGGGGAGTGACTGCAGCAGAACCACACACAGCCACTGGAACATGTTTTAAGAAGGTTATTATGAAAAGGACACATGAACGCACAAGACAAAAGCCAACAACAACAGCAGCTCATTTCCAACACAAAAATGAACACTGAACCAGAAACATCAAAAACTGTAGAGTTCATCGTGCCACTTGACAGCTGACAAAGTGGTGTAAGAACCATCTGATTCTGGCCTGTAAGGTAAAGGCTCTTATCTGCTAAAATCACCAGGGCAGCACTGCTCCTGCACCTTGGTCATATCAAGTCACCATCAGCAAGGACCACTTGTGAAAGGATAATGGCATAACACGGCTAATGGCTGTGAAATCCAACCGAGACCATCCTTATCTACCCTGTAACACAGGGCAGGGACTACCGAGGCACTCCTATGCACTGCACACACTGCCCCAGCATCATCTCTCAGTATGGGGTGCACACACTGCCTCCTCAGAACAGGAAAAGCTCAGTGACCTGCACAGTCACAGAATGTAGCCTCAGATCAGACTGTCAGCCTACTTCAAAACAAATGTGTCCATAAATTCAATCCAATCATCTTTTCACAAAGACAACAGAAAGGAGTACAGCTACATAACTAACTCACTCAACCTCCTCTTGCTCTTAGTTGCTCTGCAACCCACTAAACAATCATTCATTTACATAAGACTGGGAGGAGCGCAGAGAGCTACCTCTGAGAATTACATGCATCAAAATTAAGCTAATCAGTTCTGCCACATGCCAGCCCTTACTTTTCCCATCTCTACCTGGCCCTCCCCAGGCTCAACGACACATTTCTGTGGTAACTCTCTACCACAGCAATAGGAAGGGCCCATACAGGGACAGACAAGCATCAGCAAAACTGCAAGCAAAGGCACAGAACACACAAGCCAGTGTATAAGAACCATATTGGATCAATGAAAACTGTCTGGAGATGCCCCAGATCTCCTTTGCATGTTTCTAGTACTTAAAATAGCAAGAAGCTTCAGCAGCTTCCAGTAGGACTGGAAGCAAACCCACTCAGCAACAAGCTTATTACAGAAGCAGTATCATGAACATTCCCTTTTACTACCTTGCATGCATATCCAGCCACACACAACATACAAAATAGCAATGACATTCTGACAAGTTTGTTTCCAAACAACTGCTGTTGAAGAGCTCCAAAGTCACCCTTGTTATTGTGAGTTACACCAGTCTGAGTCACAGAAATACTGAATACCAGCTCAGAGATCTGACCTTTGATAATGGCAATGCAACAGTTATGCAGACAAGCTCATAAGAAGCTTCCACTCTCCTGACTCCAGGTACATGAAAAGCATGTAGCATGTAGAGGCAACACTTACATTTGACTACAATAAGAACACATGATCAAAACGGCACACAAGGACTGTGGGCCAACCAAGCAGCAGCGACATTCCCTGATCTCCCTGTGATGGGTCCTGAAGAACACTGTAGGTTTAGAAACGTATAGTCTGCTCTGAAAAGTAAAGCCTGACCAACAAGCAGTTGTGCAGCCATCTTTCTGTTTCAGGTACTTTTGAGTGCAGACATCTGGTAAGCAGCCCCTCACTTTGATGGAAGCTGCACGATCTCTCAATGCCCTGAATCATTCCACACAGAAATCTGTTCTTGTTCCTACAGCAGAGCCTACAAACACCCCTTTGTATTTCAAACGTGGCAGAAAACGATGCAGATCCCTTCCCTTAATCAACGGATGTCAGTCTCATAAGTAGGCAATTAAGAAAGATTCCACTAATTACTATAATAATCAGATCACTGCTACAAATCCCAATCTAAAACACCTGCTCAGTGAAATATTATCTAATTGTACTTTTAAAAGCACATATTTGCAATTAACAAACTATTAAGAAACTTTGGTAGTCCTTAGTATTTTCATCTGAAATACTGGTTACAAATGAGGTCAGCCACAGTCTTGAGCATCTCAGCCAACTGTTACCCTGATGCTCAGATCAGGCACTTCCAGGAGCACAAAGATTTTTCCAAGAAATGGGCAAACAAATCTTTCTTCAGCGCATCTATACGCGAATTACTTGTATGTTCTATTGGCTGCCTGTTCAGTGATTGATGGTAGGGGAGCAGAAAACACCCAGGGCAACACTTCAAGACTGATCTACTTTCAGCAAGTAACACCAAATAAGGATGTCTCCTATTCCAAATTACTGTGATGAGCACAGACAAACCAACAGGAGTGGCTCAACACAAGCTACAAGCGTGTCTCTGATCAGCACGAACACATAAACCAGCTCAGTCCATCTCCTGCAGCAGGAGTATGGAAGGGGAAAATAAAGATCTCATCATTTGCTGACTTACAAGGAGCTGTATCTGTACCCAGTTCCCTAACATCAACAAAAAACTAGATGCAACAATCTTGTCCTTTGCTTGAACAGCACCAAGTCAGCAGTCCTACCAACCACTCCAATACTTCTGAATGGCAAAAACACTACACTAACACAAATGCTGGAAGACAAGACCCTCACATTAACAACAACAACAGTGAGGACTGTTTAAGAGAAAGTCATTTGCATAACAAGGTAACAAGTAACACAGGAAATCAGCCTCTATTGTGCTTCACTACCGTGCAGCACAGAACACAGCACAAGAACACAGGGCTGCGCTCCAACAGGGAGCCACATGCCATAGCAGAATACCCCACACAGCACCACAAGTTCAGGACGGATTATACACCTACATTTAGAAAGGTAATGAGGCTCACAAACCTTGGATCAATTTTTACTGTCTTCCTCTCAAAGTTTTCTACTCCATCCGTGAGAGAAAAAGATCAACTTCTTCCACAGAAACTGCTGCTCAGACTTCAACTGTTCCTCATTAAACCTACCCTTAACCCTCTGCAGATAAGGACTATCTTCAGGCTGACCCACTAACCAACGTGACAATGGTACAGAAACAAGGCAGGTACAGCACTGGAAAACATCAGGCAGCAAAAAAAATCTGTAACACACAGTTTGAGGAGTGCCTACATCTCTCCAAGACCTACCTAACAAAGGCTTAAACCATTCATTCCCTTCCACAAGCCAAAGTACAAACCAGGGAATCAGCAATTTCCTAGATCCTCATCCTCACCAAAATAAGGCTGAGGACCACTACTTGTCCTTCAGTGTTTCCAACAGTTAGACTCTAAAACTTAACTTTACCAGGAGCCTGAAGGTCAGCCCCCTAAACCATCAACTTGTACTAGGCCAGGTTGTGCCAAAGACTTGAAATAACAAGTTCCCAAACTCTGGTTGGCTGAGCTACTCTAAATTAGAGGCACTACTAGGAACCAAGCTCTCTAAAGAACGCAGCAAGAGCTCAGGTAACTCTGTGCAAAACAAGAGTGTGCATTTTATCAGAGGAGCGCTCCGCCTAACGCGGTGTCCCGTGAAGGAACCCATGGGTATCCCTACCAAGGAGTGCAAGAACTGCCGTGCCTGCATGGCTGCACACCTCTGAGCCATGGCCTATCAGACAGCGGGAGCTCTGTTTCAGTCTTGGTGCCTAGTACTGAAGTATTTCTTCTGTGAGCACTCAGAGCAGTGCATTGCACAACTCTAAAGTCAGAGGCCTGACAAACAGCCAGAAGATTTCTGAGTATGTTACTTTCAGTTAGGAGAAAGTGTTTACCTAAAGATCTGCACCACAGAACTTGAACATCCGTATTTTCCTTAAAGACTATCTCATGTTTACTATGTTGGCAAGTTTACCCACACCTCTTCTGTAAAGCACAGCTTCGTTACATCAATAAGTATTGAGCAGTAATAAAATTTGATATTTAACCTGAATTCTATAAAACATTCAGCGTATGTAGAGGTAGCAAAACATTAAACCATCACCAAGAAAACAGAGCACTAACATCCGAGTGAACACACACACAATAGCTGAGGCTCAGCACCTCCTGCCAGATAAGCCAGTACTAAAGCCTGCTTTCACTGCCTTAAAAACTATACACTTCTTCAGCTACATTTTGCATTTGAAGAGCTCATATACTGTAATTAAGAAAATAAAACAAGCAGAAGAAGCTTCCACAGCATCCCCTATGAATCTCAAGCTCGTTTTATTTTCTTTCCGATATCAGCCAATAAACACATAGTGCTCCCTTTCAGTTCTACAGAGAAGAAAGCAAGCCCAAAAAAAAAGCACTGTTCTCTACAGAACTTCTGTATTCACAACACTCAACAGATCGTAATTTCAGGTCTGATGCCACAAAAGAGGAAAAGTGCTTCTTCAGTAGTGACAATGACAGGTGCAACAGGGAATAACTTAAAATAGCCTTCCCGCAGCTCACAGCGCCGTGATGCGCTTATCTGAGCACTTCCTGCTGCACTGATCAGTCTGCGCTCCGCCAGCCTACAGATTTAGACATTTCTTGGCTTAGAAGGAACACAGCTACCTCTGAACATACAAAGACGCTCCCTGCAGCCTGTATCAGGCAGGAAGGCTCACACAAAACAGAACTTACATGTTTCCTGATCAGTCGAAGAGTATTTTGAAAGACAAAGTGCTACGCACAGTATGAGTCAGATGCCAAGTTATTATTCTTTATAGGTCAGTTATTCTTAGTGTCTTGTAATCTCCAAGTTTATTTAGATTGCCTCTAAAAACACAAGACAGGCTGGCATTCCAAATTCATGACCTTTTATGTGCAATTATGATCAAACTTGGTTTTATGTCTGATCTAAACACTGAGCAACTGAGACAGGTGGGAGGCCAAAGTCACACAGAGATGGGGAGGGATGCGGGAAGAACAGAGGTTGGATGGGAAAACGTTTGCTGCAAGGCCAAGCACTTCCCTAATGCTCACACTGCACCATAACCATTATGGTTATTCACTCTGTGTACACAGTGAAAGTATGCGACTGGGACAGAGTGTGATTCCGGGATGTACACAGAGACACTGTCACTAAGTTTGGGCCACACTGCCTGTCTGATGTCAGGTTTTACCTGCCCTTTTGAAAGGGAATTGCCATTTCAATGCCTTTAACTTCTCAGCATTCAGGTTATGTGTGACCTTCATTTGCTGAAGACATCCAAAAAAAACAACCAAAGAAAAATAAATGCTGCACTTTCCTAGCATTCTGCAGGCCTCCACTCCTATCTACTGCACAAGCATATACTCATAACACAAATTAAATACATCCCTTCCCTCAAGCAACAGATACATGTTATTTCCTCCACCTACCTGAGGCAAAACAGTCACAACCCACCCAAAACTAACTGTAACACCAGTATGCGGGGCACAACACAGAGCCCATTTCTCCACCAGAGGTGTGGCTGCAGACCGCCACATTCTTAATGGTTAACTCCTGGAGACCAGGAATAACGTTAGACAGGTAGGAACAAGCATGCCCTGCTGGATACATCTAAGTTACAAATGCTTTATAGACATTTTAAAACTAGGTGCCAAGAAAGCAGTTTGTGCATCAGTGAAGAAACCTACTCAAGGGACTTAAGAACACATCCCATTACCCGGTGACTATACCTCTCTACGACCACCTACCCACACACTGCCTACCAGAGGCTACAAATAAGATGTTGTATTCCAGATCAGTTCATCAAAGCCTCTCTGCACTGGGAGTATTTTAGCTCTACTGTATTAGCATCTGCTAAATAAATACAGTTGGTACCTTGAAAACCATGAACTTGATCCTGCACATATTTTTAGAGAGCAAAAACAGGAGCTGCCTTTGAATTACCACTTACAATGTTGATTTCATACTGTCTACCACACTACATTACCATCCTCTGCAACTCCTGCATCTTTCATCACACTGAAAATGAAGTGCCAACTAATAATCAATCAATAGAAAAGAGACATGACATTTCTAATGCAAGGTGGGGAAAAAACAAAAACCTCAACATAACAGTGAGATGATGTTGTTAACAAGAAATTCTAACAGCAATGAGCAAGTACCTGCTATGACCAAAGAAACCATAAAAAGCAACAAGACATCACAAAAACACAGAAGGAAACACCTTCCAGGCTGACACTTCTGAACACTTGGTATTAATAGCTTGAAGACACATAGAAGGTTTTCCAATCCTTTTCTGTTTGCATCTCTGGGTATTTCTGACAACACGCTGGTTCCCATCATCACCTGCTGGAGACTCCCCAGCACACTGTATTGTGTGGCCTTTTCCTTAGGCACGTTACATTTTTTTTTCCCCCATACAGATGAGTGACAAGGCATCGCTCCAAGAAGAACTTACTACCTACCCACAAGGCAGTGTGTTCTTGCTTCTTCCATCCACTCAATACTATGAAGATGTGACCCAGCAGAGTCAGCTCAGAAGCAATACGCCAGAGTAAGATGATGTTCTCTCCCTGTCTGGAAGCAATACAGCTGCCAAGGGCTGGCTTAGGACACAGATAGCAGCGCCACCCACACAAACAGCGCTGCCTGCTAAGCTGGTGGCTTCCTTCAAACCCTCAGCAACAACAACTGTTTAGCTTTTGTAGATACCTGAAGCAGGTGAATTTATATTTATCAAGCATGAAAAAGTTTCTAACAGTTCACTTGTCAGCTACTGTGATGAGCTGAAGATGAAGGACACCACAGCATTACACACTCATTCACACTCATTGTTAATGGCAGGAGAAACCACAATAACTAGACAAACACTCATTATAATGCAGAAATGAACTACACATACGTTCCTGACCACAGCGCAAACCAGTTCTGGATAAGGGATTCTACATCCAGGCCTAACAACTTCATCACTTAAATCTTCTTTATTAGCAAAAAATGCCCTTATCTAGAGCCCTCCTGAGCATAGGTCTGGATTGCTGAAAGGCAGGATGGTGATGTTTGTGACAAGACTGACCATGGAAAACATCCAAATTCCTCACCCTCATAAACTCACAGGAAAAAAAAACAAACAAACACAAACCCTACAGCTTAACACAGACTAAGATACAATGGAGAATACTTTACTTCTAACTTCCCAACAGGAGAGTGAAACCATTTGCTAACTGCAACATCCGAAAATAACAAGGTGACCAAATCATGCCCAGGGATATTTTCCTGCTACAGCAAATGAACAACCATCAAACTGAGGGCTCCATCTTCACAGGTTTTAGTTTTATTTATCAGTAGGAATATCCATGAGTGCATTCCCAGATGGCCTGGGCACCTCATACAACAAAGCTGCTACCTTCCTGCTGTGCTAAACACATTCTGTACCCTTGGATATAACATAGACAAGTTACAGAACTAGTCAGTAATTTGTGTCTACTGCTCTCAGTAACAAAAGCTCATCACGAACACCCATTTCTCTCTCCCAGTTTTCCATTCATAGCCAAAGGTACATCTGTCTGTTCAGGACCTGATATTTCCATAGTCCACACTACTACCTAAAAGCTAGTTAACCCTCCCAAACAGAGGTGAGATTTAAAAACCACCATTTTTCAGCTCAAGGCCTTTCTGCGATCTCCTGATGTCATGGAAAGCCAAAATAGACACAGAAGTTAATGCAGAACTGCACAACTCCCTTCGGTTAAAGTCCTGAAGAACTCCAGAATGCTCACTGGTTTCTGTTCCAACTGTTTCTAATCCATAGCCAACTCTTCAGGACACTCAACATCTTTCAAGACAGGACTCTTCAAAGAAAGTACACATCCAGAGGACAGCCAGACAGAATATACAAGCAAAACGAAGTTCTGCTTATCACTTCTATCCTACAGCGCTGATTAAAGTGTTCAGCTATCAATGTTTTGCTGACTTGCCACACAAACACACTTTTTCCTAAGTGCCAAAGTCACGCTACCTGAGAACAAAAACACCAACAACACTTCAGTTCTGGTAGCTCAAGTTCTTTCCCCTCACGTGCAAACACCTGAAGTCCTGTCTATTGGCACAAAGACTGTTTAAGTTTTAAGGTAATGAAAAGCATCAGCTGCCTGAGATGAACTATGAACACTGAACAGCCTTTCTCCCAGCAGCTCAAGTCCCACAGTACTTTGCTCCATGACTACAGCATCCTCATCACAAACGGCCAACATCAATCAGAACTTTATTCTAACAAACAGAAAGGGAGAGCAAACAAGGTTATCGCTTTCAACAATAAACATACATAAACAAAGAAAATAAATTCAGGGAAAAAAAGAGCAACTGAAAAGACTGCAATAACTTCTTCATAGGCACCTGCAAGCTTCAATAGCACTGCAGGAGTAATCCACTTACGGCAATCCAGTAACAGAACACTGAAGTGCCACAGTTCTGAGCTGGCTCTAACCTGTCCCACATCCCCACTCCTCCTCAACACTGCAATAAAAGCACTGTGTTGTCCTGGCTTTAACTTCAGATATTCTCTGAGCTATGCCTAGGGTCATATGTGCAGGTCCTGAACAGAATGGCCTGGGTGGAAAAGGACCACAATGATCATCGAGTTTCAAGCCCCTGATACGCGCACTGTCACCAACCACTAGACCAGGCTGCCCAGAGCCACATCCAGCCTGAAATGTGGTCACCACACTGTAAACACTATTTTACATTACAATGCTGTATGACTTGCTCTCTTTCAGAATTACTCTGGACTTACAGAAGGGAGAAAAATCATATGTCACCAAGGTATGCAGGGCACATCCCACTGGCATACTAAGATGGGGGGAGAGGGTTGAGAGGACTGAAAATGATGTTCACAGACTAGACATGTAAAAGTTGCGCTTCTCAAGAGGGAATAAATACACGAGAGGAACCAGGAATACTAGTTAATGTCCAGCATTACAAAGAAACTTAAAAAGAACTATCAAATTTGGAAACAGAAGAGAATGAGACATGTCAGATCAGAACATCTGGGGAAAAGCCTGAGGAAAAAAATGGATGTCAGGTAACGTGCAGACAGACAAGCACAGGGGATGACAATGACTGCAATGGAAGGAAAAAGCTATCGAGTTACACCAAGTGTTTCCCTACCTACACCTGGAAGGTCACTTGGGGTGAGATGTGGCACAGATCAGTTACTCTAAAGTTCTTTCACTTCCAAAACAGGCTCTGTATTTTTAATCCATAATCAGTATGCTTCCATTATAAACTTCTCAATTTAAGAAGTATCTGAAAATGGAATCCTATGCAGAAGTCAACTTACCGTACTAACACCTTCCAAACAGCTACATGCTCTGCAGACTTGATCAGCAAACAACTTGCAGACCACAGCCTTTCCATTAGAACACGCTCAATAGCATTAACTGCTCATAGGGCAGTCTTTACTACAAATCTCTCTCCTTAAATGCAAGTTCGCCAAGTCTCCCAAGCAGGATCCCTCATTTCTACAAGCAACCATAAAGAAATAACCTTCAGGTTGTGATACTGGTATAAAGGTGTGAATCTAAGATGAAAGAGTCATTTGCTTCATCACTGTATTTAGACCAGCTTCATTCTACTCTATCAATCTGACCCTCCTCACCACTAACTGCTTGACTTCATACCAAGATACAACATGACTCTGGATACTGGCAAGAAACCCTTTCCAACAACAACCCTCTTCAAAGTTTCCATTTCGATTCAAGTAGTGTGAATTTCTTAACTTCTGATTAAATAGAAAGGAAATCAATCTTTCAGAGTGGCACTTGAACTAAATGAGGATTGCTTCCTCTCTCACTGACGGCGCCTGTACTTGAACAGACAGGCAGACCAGTAGGTTTCAAGCATTTATTTCACCCTCAATTCACTGTCACGAATCCCTCCCACAACTGGGTTAGTCCTACAACATACAGCTGACAAATACAGACACTGCTGGCAAGGACAGAAGAACATATATAAAGGCTCATTAAACAGGAAGGGCTGTATACAGACAACCACACAGATCCTTATTCTGGTGCATGAATCATTTGATGCATTCCTGGATATTCGTCCTTCCTCTTAGAGAAATAAAAGTACAAATGAAGAGTAAAAAGAACAAGCAACCTATTAGAGATCTCAGAGGCTGCTAGGTTACAGCGCAACGCTCTTGGGGCAGCCTGCTGATCACAAGCACACACTCCTAAGAACACTGACTTGGAAAAGCAAGGCATTAACTTTCAGGTATGTGCAGAGCTCACCATGAATACTCTGCTGACTGGTAATGAGACAAACACAGATACACTGCTGAGGAGAATGACCATACAACTGTAACGTATATGCAAAAACACACCACCACACCGAGGAACTTGCCACACCACTTCACTCCCTGGGATCAAGTATTGAGTAGTTTGCCCTGCTCAGTTTAACTGAAATTAAATACAAGATGTCAGCTATTAGAGCCCAAAGAAAAATAAAGACACATCGCTGTGATCCTTGACTTAACCCCGTCTGCAGTTTTTCAATCTTAATGCAAATAAGTTGAATGAAAAATTGAATCTTTTCTAAACATTAACCATTCTACGTAAAAATGCTCCAAATCTGACTAGCCTATTTTAAGTCTGAACATGAACCACGGGCTCAAAGTAGGTTACTGTGCTATACAGAAATGCACTGCTGTCACAGGGGCCCTTCATACACAATTGCTAGGAAACCAAGAAAAGGTTAAAAATAACTTCAGTATCAGTGTGTCAAAGTAATCCTTTGAGGCTGCTCTAACCTTAACTCTTCTGGAAGAGTTTTAGAAGGAGTTGTCTTAATATACAGTATTTTTTAAACAAATGTTTTTTTAAGATTAACAGATGAGAAAAAGCCCAGCTTTCTGTTGGAACACAAGTGTCCCAGCTTGAAATTCTTCTAAACAGCATCTGCAAATTCACATCCTCCATAGTATGGAAGACATTGCCCCGTATTTCGTAACAGAATTTGGAGCTTCTGATTTCCACAAGACACACATGATCAGAGACAGCGTGCAGAATGTTACCGAAGAGCATCAAGTGTGTGCTTCCAACACTGTGCTACAGCACAGCACCTTCACCACTGTTTACCTGACAGCCAGCACTACAAATCAACTCATCTGCACAACAGTCCTCCGCTAGCAACTCCCAAGTCAGCGTCAGGCTCCCAGGACACAGCAACAGGTCGCACACTGATTTCTAAACCAACTGCCAGTTAAATCCCACGGCTGTTTTCTCTACTTGTTCCTAGCTGAAAACAGCTCGTTTTGGAACATAGAAAAAGAAAAACAAATAAAAAACAGACTTTAAAGTAATGATTCAGTTCCAGTACCTGTCACGATCTTGTGTTCATTCCACTCCAGCTGCCCCCACAAGAACCAAGAGCACTTGTACTGGTGAACCATACATCAGCAAGGTATCATTATTTCACCTTAAGAGTACTCAAGTTCCATGGATACGGATATTTTGTTAGAAGAAAACACACTTCCAGGGATGCACACACAGGATGCAGTTTCTTAAGCATTAAGTATGCCCTAACCAAAAAAGATAATGGGCTCTCCAGTGAAACTCAAGCATGTAAACCAAAACTTTTCCTACACTGACTCACCGTGCCCCAGCTGTACACCTGATTCACTCATGTGTCAGTTCAGTGTGGCTGAGATGGCAACTTATGGGCCTCACTTGGTACATTTCATACCAGCTTCTTCCCTTGGAAAGGTGGAAAACAACTTTTCCAGTGGCAAAAGAGTCACAGAATCACTGAAGTTGGAAAAGACCTCTAAGATCAGCTCATCTGTCGATGCATCACATCATGCCCACTAAACCATGTCCCTTAGTGCCATACCTCCATGTTTCTTGACCCAGCCTGGATACACCAGCTTCCCAATGCCTTCAGTGAGGATTTGGAAGGATTCATTTCTCTGCACGCACTACCCAGAGAAGAGCTGCAGCAGCTGTGCTCAAGGAGGTTTTATGGAGAGGACACAATACCTGAGCCTGACCAAACTGGGTAAAGATGAAGTTTACTCAGCGCTCTGCTAAATTAGACATGTTCCACTAGAGAATACACCCCAAGCATCTCATAGCATTCGAATGAACATTGGGTCACCGCCACCAGCTTGTATATAACACTTCAAAAGTACCGTACAGCCATGTTGTTATCAGCAAATAATGATTAAGGAAACCTCATAACAACACTTTATCAAGCAAGCTTCCCTTCAGCATCTCCCACACCCAGGCAGGGAAGAGAACCGCAACCACAGGTTTAAAAACACCCAAAGCACTTCTTCAGCTATGTCAACTGTTTATTCTAACACTAGATAAAACAGTATGATAGAACATGCAGCTGACAACAGCATGCACAGACTTTATGCCACTTTCTGTGCAATGTGCGAGTTGTAATACAACAGAGCTGCCAAGGAAAACAGAATCAAGCAAGCAGTTACACAACTGACCATTCCAGACTCTGGGCACTTAACTGTTTTAGCTATTAAAAACACTGACTAAGAGAAGCCTCAAGGGACAAAGAAGAGTTAAGATGGCAGAGATAAACCACTGAACCATGAGCTTTGTTAGAAGAGAAAGTTAAGAGTAACGCAATAAGCAACAGGGCTTCTCACCACGGATCTCTTCCCTCTATGTCAACGTGAGGGAAACACCGGGACAAACTTCACCTGGTGAAAAAAGGTGCATCTACCCTACATAAACTTTAGTGCACACAGACTAAATGAAAATGTAACATTAAATACCTTATTATAGCCAGAGTTCTGTCAGCATTTACATCAGGATAACTAACATACCCCAAAGAAAACACAAATATCTACGTCCCAATGAATCTGGACTGTTATTTACATCAGAAACATCATGAGAACTCACTGCAGTGATGTACACAGCAACACACGCTCTGTAAAGCTGGTAAAGCTATGCATGACTTCTTCATAAAGCACAGCACTGAACACGATAAAAAGACGGAGCCTCTCGAGAGAGCCTCTGAACAGTTACTTTTCTCACTAACTTCAGTTATCCTTGCTCTGCTTTGCCATGTCCATTATGTTCCAGCCTCAGGTCTGAATTTGCAGGTAAAAAGACAAACAAAACAACAACCACCACCAAAACAAACCAAGAAAGAAAACCAACACAGGCCACACAAATTAACACCTTGAGAGAAAAATGCCCCCCAAACAACCAACAACTCTGACACCCCCTGAGCCCTTACTTCACTGTTTGTTGTGAATTAAACTCAATACTAGAATCTGCTTTACTGCAGCATTACCAGTGCCCTGCTCCAACTGTTCAAATCCCTGCACTAAGGACACACTTTGCTCAAAAACCAGATTCCGAGATAACACAGGGCATGTTCAGTATAGCATAGGAACATGCTTACATTAAGAGATGCACACACCTCCTGATTGTTTTTGGTCTCTTAGGTTTAGAACAGAGTTGGTAACAGCCACGTGCTTACCCAATGAACTCGGGAGCTAAACCAACTGTCAGAGCACAGTTATCAGCCCCCAGCAGCACCAGCCTGTAGGCCAAATGGCATTTCACTCTCAAGCCTTTCACCTCTAACCAAAACCACTGACTGCACTTCTGGCTTAGTAAGTAAAGTACACCCCTCCTGCTTAGTTGCAGGGTGATCACTTGAGGCTCCTCTGTTTTCAGGTCTTTTTAAAGTTGCTACATCTCTACTACTTGCTACATACTTCAGCATGTATAAGGGTATTGGTTTGGGCTTTTTTGCTTTCAGAAGAAGACTTACAAAACCACCACTGCTTATCTGAAGTTTCAAGTTGTGATAATCAAGATGTGCTATTTTCCATATTTATTCTTTGTAGGAACAGGATGGGAGAAAGCTAAGATGAAAGGGAAGCAAAATAAGATTCCTTTTGATGCATCAAAACACTAATTAGTCATTTAAATATCTTGTGACTCAATGCTTGATTATTAAACCTCTGATTGCATTTTTCCCTAGGGAAAGTTATTTTGTCAAGAGAAGAGCTCTAAACTCCAACTTGGTGTTCATTTGAAATTACATTCATGCAAGACCTCAACGCAACATTACGAGCCTGTTCGTAAAGTTTGTCACAGATGCCCGCCCTCCTCTCCTACCAAGTTCTTGAGAAGGCTTGGCTATCTGTAAAGAAATGGATGACGTCCATTATTTTCATGAAGCATTAGAAAACTGTTAACCAAGTCTTCTGTTGCTACATACGACAAACAACTTCCAACTTCCTAAAACCCTGCGTGGCACAAAGTTCAGGGAGGAGAACACGGCAGGGCATTACAGCCATGACATGCACCACAACTTCAGCACAGCCAACACCACTATAGAGCCCAGAATAAAACTCAGTGGAGTGACATGAGAGAAGGAAGGAAATCTGGCAAGTTTGCAGAAAGAAGCGGGAAGAATTTAATGCCAACCGTTTTATGTAAGAAGCCATTAAAACTCAGGAAGACACCTGTGTTTACTGGTAGGGAATAGATTGCTGCTGGGGGTGTGTCTGTGCGTGTATGTGCATGCACACGCATTTAGAACAAAGGCATGAGCAAACTAACTACACAAAGTGTCTGCTTGCACCTACAGCTCTACAGCTTAACCCTCAAAGCTTCATTTTGCAAACAATAGCATCGTATTAACCACAGAAACAAAGTCCTATAATTAACAAACAATTTTCCCTCGCTCGTGACTACTTTCCTTTCACTAGCACCTCTCTGTGGGTTTATGGCAGACAGATATCCCATGTCATTTTCTATCCCATGTCATTTTCTATCCCAAAGACTTATAACTGCAAAGTAAACAGTGAAGAACAGTTGTCTGGCCTTTACACAAGAACATATGCATGCATTCATACCTGTTCACCAAAAAATAAACCCTGCAAGCGAATCAGTTATAAACAAATCTTAAGGTTCTGGGGCAAGCAGAAATTAAGTGGGCTCTCAGGTCAGAATGCACATGCATCAGTTCAGAACAGCCTTCGTTCTTCCACGCAGAAAGTATATCTCATCACAGCAGTACTGAATGCCACTACTTCATGGTTACCGCAACAAAACAAGCAGACCTCCAACAAAAAACACAGTTCTGCAGGTGGACAGTTATTTGTGATGCACACAGGGCTCTGAAACACTCCCTAAGCTACAGAAGGGAAAGCAAAAACCCCAGAGCAGTTACTGAATGGAGACAGCAGCGCACCAAGGGCAGCACCCTCTAGGAAACGTTCATCCTCCCTGGTGCTCCATAAAAAAACCACAGACCAGCAGCTAACCCAACACAGCAAGAGCAGAGCGGCTCTGCAGAACACACACATTTACACTTCAGACAAGCAGCTCAGAGTTCACTACATCCACAAACACGGAACTTCACCGTGAACGGCAGCCTGACAGCAGCTCGTGCTTCGGATTATCACATCCGTGCTTCTCACAGACCGAAGCCCCGTGTGCTGTCCTGCAGCTCCCACATGCTGCATTTCACGTGCTGATGGGGAAAACTGACTGTACGAGAGCAATAACTGAACTTAAAGACACACAGAGGTACGGGCAATGCCAGCAGGAGCAGCTGCGCGGGGCACCCGGCGGTGCGGTAACTGCATCACGGGAGCAGTTCTAGCTCCGAGCCCAGCAGGGACAGCCGCACCGCGCAGGAGGCGGCAGGTCCCGCGTGCACACACGCCACGCAACGAGCGTCCGGCCTGAGCTGAGGCCACGCGCGTCTCACGGCACTCGCGGGCCTTCTATCACACACACACAGCGCCCTTCCTCTTTCGTCCGCGCCGACACGTGCGCGGGCACAGCGCGGCCCGGGCCGACGCGCGCTCCCGCTGCGGCCGCCACAACTTCCTGGCGCCCCCTGCGGCGGGGCCCGGCTCGGCAGCGCCACCCCGTGGAGCCACGCGGCGGCGCCGGGCCCGGACTCTGCGCCGCTGCCGCACCAGGCCCGTTTCAAGAACCAGGAGACAAAATGGCGGCCGGGCACGGGGTCACGTGACGCCCTTTGTGCCTTTCGGGGTCCCGCCGGAGGACCGCGAGCCGCTCCGGGGAGCTGCCCGGGGGGAGAGGGGCCCGCGGGAGAGCGCTGGGGGCGGGCGCGGCGGGGGGCAGCGGGGCTCCGCGCTTTCCCTCTCCAGCTCCCTCCCCCACAACCCCCCCCCCTTCTCGGCGGGCGGGGAGAGCGGGGAGAAGATGGCGGCCATTTTGTGCTTGCGCAGAGGCGAAGGTGGGGGCCCCGGGTGCGGGGGGGATGGAGGGACCCGGCCGGGGGGGGGGGGGGGGGGTGGGGGGGGGTCTCACATACCGACTCCTCTTCCTTCTCCATGCCCGTGGGCATCTGCGGCACGGCCCGGTTAATGGAGGCATATTCGGCCAAGTCGGGCAGGTCCTCGCAGCGGAAGACGGGCAGCGGCTTGGACGCGTCCAGCGCCCGGGCCCGGAACGACAGTTTGCTCATGTTAGGCGGCGATGGCGGCTCCGGCTGGGGAGGGGGGGGCGACAGCAAGAGCGCTCCGAGCTGAGAGCCGGACCCCGCCGAGCGCTCTCATGGAGAGACCGCGGCTCCCCCGGCGGGGCGGGGCGCGCTCCGACACGGGGCCCGGCGGCGCCGGCTGGGCTGGGCGCTGGCTCCGCTCCTCCGCCGCTCCGGCTCCGCTCAATACGCCACGGCCAACATGGCGGACATTAAACCTCGACTGGCCGCCTCTTTCAGCCAACCCCAGCGCCACAGCCATTCCCACACTGCATCGCGCAGGGGCGCGGGCACAGCGCCGCCCGGGGGAGAGAGCGCGCGGCGCGGGCACGGCAGCGCGGGCACGGCAGCGCGGGGAAAGCTCGCAGCGGCCGGCGGCGGGCACGGGGAGCCGCTGCCGGCACCGGGCGCCGCTCCTCGCGACCCACGACCCCGCTCCGCAGCCCTCGGCCGGCGTCGCCGCGGAGAAGACGACGAGCGCTCGCGAGGAGGCTCGGCCGCCGCCTCCCGGGGGGAAGCCTTCCCCTGACAGACCCGCAGCCCGCCCCGGGACGCTGGGGAGAAGGGGTAGAACCGCCCGGCCGTTCCCGTCGCCGGAGGGCGGCCGGGGCAGCCCGTCCCGAGCGCCTCACTCGCTCACTCACTTACCCCTCGGGGCCGGCGGCGGTGGGGCCGCCCGTTCGCCTCAGCGCTCGGCGCCCCCACCAACGGCCGCAGCGGCGCCCGCGGGGTTCCACGACCGGCCGAGGCGGAACGGCGCCCCCAGCCCCGCGGCAGCCCTGCCCGCCCCCTCGGGCCCACCGCCTCCCCCCGACCCCAGCGCACGTTCCCGCTCACGGCGGGAGAAACGCGGCTCCGCGACGCGCTGCGGGCGGCAGTTAGAGCGCTGAGGTGCGCACACGTGAACTGCTCTAACTCCGGCTTGCATCGAAGCGACCGCTCCGCTACCCGCACCAGCGCTCTCCTAAGTGGGAAGGGACGTTCCGAGCCGCCTTCCTCTCAGTAACATCACCCGGGGCTGCCCCAGAGCAGCCCTATACGGCTCACAACGCACTTCTCCCTGCCCAGCGCTGCGGCCACCGATTCGAGGAACGCCGCAAGCGCTTATCCACCTGTGTCTGCGTCGTCCCGCAGTTAAATCACAACACGCTTTAAGTTAGTTTTAAAAGAACCAGAGCACTGCTTGAATGTACACGTTCCCCCACATTTGAAGCAAAATAGGATAGTTCCCTTCTGTTGATGAGATGCAGTAGCTGAAACCTGTTCTTTCTCTGCCACGTATTAGTCCTGGGAAATGGAACTTTAAGAAAAAAAGGATGTACAGACATAAAAAGGACTTGATTCATCTGCTAATCTTTTAAGCCTGCATGTCCGACTTCCCAGCAGGAGCGTGGAACTGCTTCAGCTGCAGTCACAGGCCCCTGGGACAGGCAGCTCTGTCTGCACGGCAAACGGGTCATGCAGTGGAAGAGAGCTGCTAGGAAGAATGTCACTTCCTTTAAGGTATTTGGCTTCCTTGTTTTTGGAAGGATGCTGGTACGAACCAAAGGGTATCACTGTATTCATTTGTATTCCAGTCATTACAGCAAAGCCAAATGCAAAAATTACATCTTGCTTTTTATGCTAATGTTAAAGCTTAAGCATTCCCTAGCTGGAAAAAGTAATCCTAAAATAAATGGCTATAAAACTTTGACGGAGTTTTCAACAAATACTGAATAATTTAGTTCATCCAAAGAGCAGACAGATGAGGCAATGCAAAAGATAAATAGCAGCACATTGTCATGCATGGGCTTTGACCTCAAACACCCAGTGAAAATGAAACACCTGGATGCTAAGCAAAAAATAAGGCAATGATGTATGATCCTCCACTTCCACCAATGAAAGAAAAACAATACATAACAAAAAGCAAAGCACGGAAAACATCCCGAACTATGAAGAAAGAACACTCGAGTTTAAGCTTATCCTCAATTGACCTTTGCATTTCTAACCCCTCTATGGGCTGAAGGAAAGCGCAGAGCGTGCAGAACGGACAGTAACACTTGGACACAAACAGGATGCATTAAGATGAAATGTTGGCCTGAAGCTCTTGGACTCATCAGCTTTTAATGTTTTACCCATAAAATACCATCCAACTATTTTGTGGCAGAAACTGATGAGACCTCAAAATCACCTTAATTAATTTGCTGCTGAGATGAGAACTGTGATTTGAGAACAAGGATATTCCAAAGCAATGCGACATCAGCACCAATTTCTGTTCTGCAAAGGTGATACCAGGAACGGCGCAGAGCTCTTCAGAGGCAGGTGTTAAAACAGACTGATAGATGTTTCTATTTTACCTTCCTCTCTTTTAGCACACGCAGATATATTTTACATTTTGCCGTCTTGGTGACATTTACCACAATGCTTTTACATTCCATTTGTAGACAGCGGCGCTGCTCTCTGACAGCAGTCAATCTAAAATTGGTATCATGTTTTGCATAACAACCCAAAGGCTTTGACAGCTCTCTGTAAAAGATCACTGAGTGTAAATGTGGCTGCTGCAGGAAAGTACTATTCTTTTCCCTTAATCTTATAAACAACAAATAAATCCATTAATACTAAATTATAACATACAAAAGATGTGTTGCTTGTCTGGTTTATTAAATGAGCAAACAACATGTTAGGCAAGAATAATGCAGCCTTTCTCTAGTTTAAAGTTGAGAAAGTGTATGGTATCCATTCTCAAAAGTGAAAATTAATGGCTTGTAAGGGAAGTGAAATGTAATGAATACAAGCATTTGAAACCCTGAGGAGGGTTTCTTCTTCATTTTTTCTCTAACAAACAGATGAAGGTAGTTCGGTAACATCAGAGACTTTCCTTTAATGCTCCATCTAGTTATGATCCCAAAGAAATTATATTTTAAAATGAGCTTTGCCAAAAAGAAAGAACTCTGCACAATGGTTTTAATATATCATCTGTCTGGATGGGAAAAGAAAAGCAGATTTCAATATGCAACCAACGCTACTACATTCAGATTGAGCATCGTGGGAGGAGATCCAGCACTTTGTTCCGTGCAGCTACAGACAACGGTCTCTTACAGCACCTGACTCAGGTTTATGAAGCCTAATTACTTAACTTTCTATTCTGTTTCTAATTCTAGATGGACCCTGACAGCTTCTTGTTGTTGTCGCTGTTTAGTTGAAAATTCATTTTTTGTTTTGTAGATTAAAATTTCTTGGAATCAAAACCAAAAAGCAGTTTCATTAAACATGGGTTGTCTCCTAGGCAGGTATTCAGTATTCTCTCCCATTCCAACAGTGTTTGTGATTTCTAGTCACAAAATACCCATGCGTAAAGGACTCACGGCTTAAATGGTGCACATCACTTTTGGTGCTTTCTGGAACCAAGTGGCTCTATATCTTCAGGATACAAAATTTAAGGAGAAAGTTGCTTAATTTACATTCTCTGTTTTTACTATTTTCTTTTCAGTTCATCTCCAGTTATAAAAAGTAAGTGTAATGTAGAGAAGCTAAAGGTTAAAATCAGGTACAGTACAGAGGCTGACTCGTATAATGTGAAGGCCAGTATTACATATATGAGAGAGAAAATAAATCTTCACAACAGTAAGCAGTACTAACTTTGAACAACTGATGTCATTCCACTCTCCAGCCTCATTGGAAGGTACCCTGTGCCCCCAGCAAGGGCCCAGGCTGATATCAGAAATCCCATACGTACTCTGATATCTCTGGCCACACTTTTCCTGCACTTAAAACCATAGTAGAATTTTAAAAGTAGAACATATTAAAGGTAAAAGGCGTTTCTCATTCACCAACTATTTAGAAGAGCTGTTAGAGAAGATATACCCGTGTTTTACTGACTGAGGAACGTGCCGTGTACACGAAGTTATGTGCTGATTGACAAACACATCAGCATTTGGAATTTTTTCTCCCTCTGGGTCTATCTTACACCCAGTGTTGCAGAACTCACTCACTTATCATTTCATTGCATAGCAATTTTGATAAGCTGTTTTTTCCATCTTAGCTCTTGTAAAGGGCAACTATTCTGTACTGATAAAACATATCGTTAATATTCTTTCTCCATTTTCAGTAATCATGTATTGAGAAAAAAATCCATTATGAAACTGCCATACTTTGGTTTCGTTCCAGAATGAATTACTCCTGGGGTATTCAAAAAGTTATAGCTGGTTCTTCATCCTATAGTAAGCGGTAATGGACTCTGTATGCATATTTCTGGCTGGCATTTGCTAGTAATTCTTCCATTCAAGTTTAATCACCAGCTATCATTTTTTAATGTGTTATATAGCTACAAATAGCTATATTCATTTAAGTCATCTTGGTGAAGCGCTTGCAGTTTGAATTAAAATGAGATACGTGTACGCAAATATGACACTAAAGGTTATTCGTTTTATGAAAAGTCACAGCAGTAAGTGGTTGCATATGGAAATTATCTTAACTGCAGAAAGATTTCAACCATAAAGGAATTGATGTAATTCACAGTGAATTTCACCTTCTCTGCTGATGTCAACTACCTGTTCTAGAAGAGATAATGGAACTGTCAAACATATTTAGAGTGTTCAGACACCACACCACAGAGCTGGTACAGAATGCCTGCATATCTCGTGCCATTTTCTGAAACACTATTTACTGTCTCATAGTGTTAATATCTCAAAGGGTGGTATGTTCACCTAGTTATCTGAGGAATCCATGGTCAAGATGTAACAGATATGAAGCTTGCCTGGAGTTCTCGGTAAATCATTATCTGAAGTAGCAGTTGAGACAATCTCTGTTCCTCAACTCTTGCCTCAATGAGGAGGAAAGATCTTCCTCTTTTATATGTATGTGTGTATATATTCATGTATATACACATATATAGATACACATGTAAGACAAACCTGACAGATTTTTTGATTCTGTACTGAATGGGAAGGTACACGTAATGGGAAGACCAACTATTTACACTACCTTTCATTCTTCTGTAAGCACTTTTACTTTACACTTCAGAATATAAAACAGAGCTGAGAAGGGATATTAAAGCAGTCAGTACTTCATTTCTGTTCCCACTCAACACCTAGCAGTAAAAGCAATCCTTCAGACTCCTAATATGCCTATTTATTTTTATTTTTTAATGCTTGTTTTTTAATTTGTAGATAGAACAGCCTGATAAAATCAGCGTTAAGCCTGAGTATGTGTTTTTTCCGCTATAGAACCAATGACAACTATTCTCATGAACATCATCTTATAGCAATGTCTAGTAAAGCAGTGTTTTAGAACTGTCTTCACCATTCTGAACAGTAATGCAGAAAGTGGCTCCAAAATCTGAAGTTTCGGTTCATTGCTAGAGGCCATACTTTAAACTGAATAAGGAATTCCCATGTGATCAGAGGATTTCACATTTTAAAACTACATGCAGGAAGTCAGAAGAGAACTTTATTTTGCATTATGGCCAATAGTTGTCGGGCTCTGAGCAAGAGATTGTGTTGCCTTCATTACAATACCGGCTTAAGATACTGTGGGCCTGCTCTGACACATGTTTGAGAGGCTGGGCATGTTGATACCAGGTGGGGCACAAGATCTGGCCAGAGCAAGTGTGTTCTGGGCAGCAAGTTGGCCGGACTGATCAGCAGAGCTACGATCTAGGTTCAGCAGTGGAAGGGGATGTACTTCTGAGTGATAAAGATGGACCAGAACAATAGCACTTGAGGAAGCAGCAGGAAAATACCTGTGAATTGCTCACCAAGGGAGGGCTCCTCTATAAATATAATGCTGCTGACAGCCCAGCTGAAGTGCCTCTACACCAATGCACATAAAAGGGGAAACAAGCAGGAGGAGGTAGAAGCCATGGTGCAGTTAGGAAACTGCAATCTAATTGCTATATCAGAAACGTGATGAGACAGATCACAGGAGGGGAATTCTGCCATCCAGGGCTATGGGCTGTGTAGAAGAGATACGCAGGGAAGGAAGCTTGGAGGAGCTACACTCTGTGTTAAGACATGGACAGACTGCAAAGAGCTGCCTCTGAGAAACACACGTGATCAGGCTGAGAATTTATGGGTTAAAATTACGGACTGGACCAATAAAGGACATCCGGAGGTCAGGGCCTACTACAGGCCACATGGTCAAAGAAAGCTTGTTAGTGAAGCCCTCTTGCTTCAGCTCCAAGAGGCTTCGTGCTCACACGCTCTCATCCTGATAGGGGATTTCTGCTATCCAGATACCTGCTGGGAGAGTAATACAGAAGGTTATAGGCAACCCAGGAGACTACTGAAATGCACTGAGGATAAGTTCTCAGTTCAGGTATTGAACAAACCAGCAAGAGGTGAAATGTTACTGGTGCTCACTGATAGAGATGATAAGACATGGCAGTCAGGCAAGGTCTCCAATGACTAGAAAAAAATGGAAACAACACTCCCATTTTTAAGAAGGGTAAAAAGGAAGCCCCAGGGAAATGCAGGTGAGAGTTTCAGCTCTATGAATGGGAAGATCGTGGAACAGATACTGAAGCTATGGTAAGGGATAGGCAAGATGAAGAGGGTGAAGTATACACTTCCATGATCCAAGGCTTGAGTACACACTGGGAGGACTCAGTGAAAGAAGCTCTGCAGAGGTCCTGGCATACTGCGTCCAGGCCTGGGGCCCCCAGCACAAGAAACACATAGAGTTGTTAGTGCAGGTTCAGAGGAGGTCATGAGGACACTCAGAGGGCTGCAGCACTTCCACAAGGAAAGGCCGAGGGAACCAGGACTGTTTAGCCTGGAGAAGGACGGGCTGCAGGGAGGCCTCACTGTGACCCTACGGTAACTAAAGGACATAGTCTGAGAGTTTTAGGACAAGGGGGAACAGTTCTAAACTAAAAGATGGGAGATTTAGGTTAGAATGTGGGGAAAATTTTCACTCAGAGGGTGGCAAGGCCCTGGAACAGACTGCCCAGAGAAGCTGTGGGTTCCCTTTAAGCGTTCAAGGCCAGGAAGGGGCCGTGGGCAACATGGTTCAGCAGAAAATGTCTCTGCCCACAGCAGGGAGGTTGGAACCAGATAATCTTTAAGGTCCCTTTCAAACCAAGCCATTCTGTGATTCTCTGTGGCCACACTGCCTCTTCATTC